>NC_037329.1:19911029-20219065 GCF_002263795.3 Bos taurus | reverse complement strand
GCAGGGGACCCAGTCAACAGCAATTATGAGGGGCATGAGTATTGTTCGGTTTAAAAATGTTTCCATTTCCCTCTTGTTTTCTTTGAGTGAATGAACAAAGCCTCAAATATGGCTAGAAAGTCAGAAATCTGTATTGGCTATAGATTTTTTTTCCCCAGAAGTAAGTAGTTAAATAAAAAAGATGGGACTAAACAAGGTGGAAAGGCAGAGAAGCAGCTGTCAAGAGGTACCAGAATTCTTCTTGTCGCTAAAGGGAACAATAATATATTGCAGAGCATTGCAATGCTGCTCCAGACAGTGGATTTCAGTCGAGATGGAGCCCTTGGAGTGTTCTGGAATGAAAAGTTCTTAAATATGTTTAAGTGCCGACATACAGATTTAATGTCAGGGTTCTTTGACCTGAAATCACCACAAGGCTCTACCCTGATTAAAGCAGTTTTTATGGGGGATTTGGATCTTGCTAGCGTTTGCCCATTCAAGACAATTTACTGAAAAGTTGGGTCAGATCTTATAAGAACACAGTAAAGAATAGAACCTTTTTTATTCTTTTTTAACTTGTCTTCAAGAATATCTGCTGTCAGAATATTGTGTTCAATATTAAAATGTAGTCTCTTAATAAAATGGTTTTGCTTTCACTTTAGTGTGATGATGGTAGGCATTAAGCTCTGAAAGACCTGAGGGCCAAAAAACAAGTGATATTTTAAAATGAATTTTTAAAAGCATTAGAAATTTTAAAAGTAGCTTTCTTTAGAACATAATGAAATGTAAGTTGAGAAGGTAACTTGCCAAAGTGATGCTGGTCTTGTAATATTACTGGAAAAGTCTTTCCGACTGAACCAGTAATACCCTACTTTAAAAAAAGGAGGGGAGGGAGGCTGAGGTACTCATATTAAATTCCATGCAAATATTCTGGTTATTTAGTAGTAATTTATCGTATATCGTAGTTTTACTGGAAATTTTCTGCTCTTAGTTCTTAAAAGGTTTTACAGTCTCATTTAGCACTTTTACTCCTAATAATCAATATTGATTTTACTTTGTTCGTTTTGGATTTTAAAATTTTTACCTAGAATTCAAATCTTAACTGTTTTTAAAGTAACATAGCTCATTAAAAAAATCAGACTTACTGGGAGACATTCATTGCAATCTGGAAAACTATGAATTTCCACTTATTTAAGGTGGGTTCTTTGTTGTAAAAGAAATGACAGTTCTGGGGAATATGGATTTGGAATCATTGACAAAATATTAAACAAGAACATGTGCAGCATTTTCCAATATCTTTTCAAAATTAGGTGGCTGTGGTTATTTTGCCTCATAGTGTGGATTCTGGTTTCAGCCTGGCTATTTATCTCTGTATTTTGGTGGCTTGGTGTGTCTAGGACTCACTTCTAACTGCTCACAAGTTAAGTTAACTTTATAGGGCACAATGCCAGCTGGAGACCACCGAGGTAGGCCCGATGTACTATGAGAGGTCCTCAGGAGACAGTGGACACTAGGGATGATTCTTGCTCCCTCCCTGTGTTGTGACAGGAAACTGGAATTATTCATTTTTTGCATCAATAGCCTTCCCCCTCATTTTCCAAGCTTTCTCTGATAACATGGCACCCGTAACATCTGGAATACAAACACTTGTCCAAAACCCTTCAATTAAATCCTGCAAACTGTTTTCTTTAAATGTTTCCTGTGATATTTTATGTGGCGTTCAATTCCGTCTTCTTTTGAAATGTAAAAGATGACTTTGGGGGTTGTGGTTAGCATTCAGTGACACTAGCAGAAAATTAAAAGTGTTTCTGAGGTCTACCTTTACCAGTCCCACACTTGCAAACGCTGGAGCTACCTGGGGTCGGCCGGGGAATGTCTGCTGCCACATTAGTGATGTGATAATGGGCTTCACATATCACCTGGACATTAATAGAGGGAAACCACTCACTGCTTCTGAAAGCAGCTTTGTTCTCAGCTGGTGTCCTGGAGGCACTGTGTAAGTACAATGGACTTTCTATCATGGAGGTGAAAATCAGAAATTACCTAAAGTCATCTTTATTGCCGGGGTGTATTGAGGGGTGTGTGTGTCTGTGTGTTGTTCATCTTTGTTTAACGGGTCCACTGATATTTGATGGAAATGACCAAAATTCAGCTAGTTGTATAAAGTATTTCCGAGTCTCCAATCTGCTCTGCTCTATGACATGCAAAACTTCTAATGACTGGGGACCTCTAACCCAGCTGCAATAGCCCATCAAAGGTGCAACTTTATTCTCTCATAACAGCCTTGTAATGTGATCAGCAGACATATCTGCAAACTTTTCCCTGAGCTGTGCAGATGTGGTCGTAAAAGAGGCGCGTATGCCATTGTGTATTTCCTACTTTCCTCCGAAAATGAATTTGGTTTCTGATTATGGCAGTGTGGTTGCTTGCCGTATAAAATTTCCTACAGGTGCACACTCTCTTAAAAGAAAGCCCAGTCTATGAAAATCAGAAACTAAGAATGAGAATGATTCAGAGCTATTAATAATTTTATAAGACTCCCTTTGCTTTGTAAAGGCATTTGCCAAAGAAGTCAATATATAAAAAGTTTCTCTAGTGCATTTACAATATTCTTCAATTAATCAAATGTAGATATTTAGGTGTTTTTCAGAGAGGCCCCTATCATATAAACTATAACATGAACATTATTAAATAATTAGCTTCATGAATTTTTGGTTGGGAAAATTATAAACCATGAATTAACTTGCTGTATATGTTTATTTTAAAATTGAGCATATATATTTTACCTGAAAAAAATCAGGCCTCGAATTATTGTTCCTCAACATAAAATGTACGGCTTCTAAAACTTAGTTTTGAGTTTTTAACCTATTTCTGCTCTGAGGAATATGGGCTTGTGAAACAGCATACGTTCTTCATATCACATTCAAAGTCTAACCTGGTTTTTTCTAGCAATCACATGGCTAGGTGTAAACAGATAAATAGTCACTGTGCACCATTGACTGCCAGGGCTCATTTTTCATCTTTTGAAATAAAAGCCCAAGAGAATTTTTGTCAGAATAAATTGAAGATAAAAAAGTTCTCTTTTGAAGTGGATACTTTGAACATGGCAGATTTGTAAGGAATTTTCTTTTGCCTTTGACTCCTTTTAAAATATAATTCTACAAATTAGAATGTTATTTATTATAAACAGTGTTTAGCTGACCCTGGATTAAGGAACTGCTTTTGAGCCAGAGTTGAAGTTTTTTTAGTTTTTGTAATTTCAGATATATTATCTGGTTTAATACTAAATTTAAACATTTTAAATTAGCTGACTTTTCCCTTAATCAGCAACAGTTACATTCCTATGTAAAAGCTGAAAATATAAACACTCACATTTTCCTCTAAAGGACTCTAATCACATTATGATCTGAAATAATATCTCCTTAATGATTCTTTGAACAACACGGTCTGTGTTTTCTTTCTCCATCCAGACTTTTCACAAATAACACGGTCTACAGCAAGATAAACAGCACTTTAACATGCTTTGCAATATGGGAAAAGGCAAGTTAGAAAAAGCAAATGAACCAAATATCTGTACTTGTAATAAGCTTCTAGACCACTTTAATGCAGAATTCACAATAGTTATGTACACTGCTGTTTGAAGGATTTTAATATTTTTTTCCATACAAGGCCATCCACAGGTAACCAAAGAAGGCAAATTACCTACAGGGGAGATTCTGAAAAAGTCCAGAAATACTAAGTGATGTATGGTGACAGTGTGAGAATAAAATACTCAGTGAATTATAACAATACTAACTACTAGTAAAGAGACATGGTTGCCAAAATCATGATCATATTAAAAATGGGCCTTCTTATTTAAGGTATAAAAAAATAACCTATCAATTCTGATCCACCTTCCATACTTAGAACAAAATAAAACAGTGTTTGTTTAAAATAAAATAAAACAAGGCTTCCAGCAAATCCCTCAAGACATTTCAAATCCTACATAAGATACACCAGAATTAAAGAGCATTACATGGACTTCTAAACGACACATCTACAGAATTATTATCCATCGAGTTATAAGGAATGGCTTCCCTTCGAGTTCAGAGTTTATTTTTTTCCCCACAGTCAATGTTTAACCCACGAAACAGCTGAGGAAGGCCAGATGGGTCAGTTTTAGCTTTCCAAGGGAATTCTGTTTAGAGAACGACACTGCAGCATGATATCCCACATTGCTCTCTAATACAAGTTTCTTTGCCAAAATTCAATTTTGTGCTATATTCATTTCTTTTTTAAAAAATATTTATTTATTTGGCTATGCCAGGTCCTATTTATGGCATTTGGGAGCTTTAGTTGCAGCACGCAAACTCTCAGTTACAGCACATGGGATCTAGTTCCCTGACCAAGGATTGAACCCCAGCCCCCTGCATTGGGAGTGTGGAGTCTTAGCCACTGAACCACCAAGTAAATGCCTATTTATTCATTTCTTGAAGGACCCCTGGAGTTCACATAAATAAATAAACAGAAAAATCTTTATACGTGCTCCATGCCATGGACCCATGGGCATAAATAACATGATGTGAATTCAAATACACATCCTTTCTCATTCGTTTCCATTTTCAGTGCCAACTTTGGCTCAATAAACAATGACCTTCAGCTTAGTGTGAAGGAAGCATCCAGTAAGTAATGCACGGAGAAGCGGTGCCCCTTCAAAGAATGAAACCCTTCAGAACAGCCAAGGGTAAGAATAAAACAAGATCAGGAGAGCAAAATACTTAAGGAGGTAGTTTCAATTTCACCTAAGGTGACCGAGTCAGGGAAATGTTCTCGAGCGTGGTTTTGCTGATGACTTTTAAAAACATTATCCAAGAACAAGCTAGAAGATATTCATGACACTGGAGTTGAAATGGTCATAGAATTGAGCATGGTCTGAGGTCTCCTGCTTCCTTCTTTATTGCACAGATTCCTCAGCTTCTCTAGAAGGAAAATGGAGGCATAAAGCCTTTCCATGTTTCTTAAAAGCATATTTTAAGGATTAAAGAATCGGAAAGATCAAATTGCTATTTATCTAGGACTCTTTCTAACCAGTGGGGCATCAGGAGATACCCTGAAAGAGCTGATTTATTGAATCCCCAATTGAATTGGCCTTAGAGAGTTAATACAGCATCCACGGTGACAAATTTACTCACTACCAATGAATTGCATTAGATCCATTATTTTTAAAGCACTTTTCCATCTGGGAAGAAAGTTTTGCGGCATAAATCCCACTCTTTTCAGTAGCATGGCTGGAAGGCATCAACCTTTTACGAGCTAGGAAAGTCAGGACTTTTCTTCTATTAATTTGCCAAGTATTCTCTGCCCTCATGAGTTTTAACATGATGAAAACATAGACGATGACAGAGGACAAGGACAAAGAACAGAGATGGGCCTTTTGTCCCATTGGGCTGTGTCATCTTTTTAATTCTGTGGAAGCTTGCTTCATAGGATTTGGGGCTGACTTTGGCTCAGAATGGGTCCTGAGTTAACAACTACAGATTCACTTTAGTTGAGATCTACTTCCAGGTAAGTCTTGAAATTTGAGCAACTCAAAATTTTAGTTGATTTAGCATGGTCTCCAGAGTTCCAAAAGCTGAGATGCCCTGTCCCTAAGCATTTCCACAGGGGCAGTATTATATAATGTCAGGAATATATACTTGAGAGCCCAGTGATCTGAGATCAACAATGTGCCACCACTGTTCACTGTTTGGTGAAATTAATTTCACCTCAGTAAGTTTCAGTGACATCCTCCATAAAATGGGAATAAGAACAAAAGCAAGTTAGAGTGTTATGGTGGGCTTTCCAAGTGGCGCTAGTGTTAAAGAACCTTCCTGCCAAAGCAGGAGATGTAACAGACTCAAGTTTGATCCCTGGGTTGGGAAGATCCCCTGGAGGAGGGCATGGCAACCCACTCCAGTATTCTTGCCTGGAGAATCCCATGGACAGAGGGACCTGGTGAGCTACACAGTCCATGGGGTCGCAAAGAGTCGGACATGACTGAAATGACTTAGCACGCATGCACACACAGAGTATTATGGGAAGAGTAAGTGTGATAATGCATGTGAGCCTCCTAGCCTGGTGCTTGGCACATTGTAAACCATCTCTAAATGTTTGCTCTTATTATCATTAGTCCATTATCACGGACTTTCCTGATGTGTGACCTAAAGTTTCTGCTCAGCTCAAGATGGTGCCCTTAGTATTCTAGAAGAGTCTAGTAGACACTGGTTCAATCATCTAATGTGTAAATGAAGGACTTTAGACTTTTTTTCTGGCTCCTGTCAACATATCTCATCCATTAATTTTGAAATTCCTATTCTGGACACTAACCTGAATGTTTTATCCATTCGTTCAGTGCCATGTTAGGGCCTCTGTGGGCAACTTGTATCAGTCCCTTGAAAACCAGACGAGACAGTTCTTTCTTATCTTTTGGTGTCATGAAAATACATGGAGTGACTTTATAAACAATATGAAGCATATCTGCACATATAGATGAGCTGGATTTGAATTTCATGCAATCTGATTCTTTGATAATGGCCTGACATGCTGTGATTCATAGGGTTGCAAAGAGTCGGACGTGACTGAGCGACTGAACACTTACTGAAGGCTCAGCAAAAGGCAATCACTGGGCTAAGGACCTTCTGTAAATTATCCTTACAAGAATCATACAAGGCAGACACTATTTTTATTATTCTAAACTTTGAACACAAGGATTCGAGTTCAGAGTCGGTACCCTTAGCTTACCCTAAACTACCATCCTAAGATAGGACTGATGGCTAACCCATTTTTCAAAAAGTCTAGATGTTTGTCCAGGACTGTCTGTCCCCTTTGAAGACTGCATCCTTATTCCTTGCCACCAGGTTGCACTGAATCCAACACAGTTTCATTGCATTTATTAGCAGCCATAATCCTTCACACTTTTATTTGTAATTTCCAGTTGACAGAGGGGTATTATATGCTTTGTTATTCAGACCTCCTCTTTTACCAGAAAAATCGCAAGGCTCTCGTTTATGTAATCTTCACCGGGAAGTCACTCTTGCCCACTGTTTGCTGCTCAGGAAACTGAACCTTGGAGAGCGGACAGGACTAGACCCTGGCCACCACACTGATGAGTGATCAGTGTAGAGTTAAACCTAGGTGTTTTGATCAAAATAAATAGTGAAATTATTGTTAGTCTTGTAAAATTGAAATGATGCATTTTACATGCTCAAAGGCAGAGAGATTTTATCCTTGCTGGGTGAACCATTGTGTCCTTCCTCTTTAGCTATTTCTGACTCAGTCATTTCTGACTCAGTCACATTACTGAATCCCTCCCAAGCACTTGGTATAAGCCACACAGAGCCTGACCACAAGGAATCTATTTGAGAGGGGAAATTAGAATCTTCAGTCAAAGATATACTATAATAATAATAATAATGGCCACAAAGGAGGGTTTAGAGTCAGGAGATTGAAGGAGTCTTTGCGGGGGAGGGGGAGGCCTGTAGCACTGACCAAGGAACTGTGCTTCTTTAGCACAGGAAGGAGTTTGTGCCAAAGAAGTGCTGAACTGCTTTACTCAGCCGAGAGCTGGTTAGAGAACTGGGAGGCCAGAAAGCTCAGACTGGCACAAAAATGAAAAATATCTTTGTCTATTAATTTTATGTTTTCTACCAGTTGTTCTCATGGTCAGTGGTGTGAAATATTTTATGAAGTCAAATGAAAGGTTCATACGCCAAATGAAAAATTTGAAGTTCATATTTTCAGTTATTTCATATTTTGTATTTCATTCATTTAAAAACAAATTCATGCAGTTCAGCTACTGCATCGAAACATCTCCGTGCAACACACTTAGGCCGTTTCCCTTTAAGAAAAGATGCTGGTCCTCTTTTTCAGATGGTCATTCAGTGATACAAACCTGTAGGACTGAGATAAATTGCTCCTGGAAACATTTTCCTCTTGGAAAATCACAGATGAGACTAAATGAGACATTTTATATATATAGTAGCAAACAGTCATAGGTACATTTCATTTTGAAAGTCCCATCTGTCTTGCAACCCAAACAGGTTTTGACACTGCAGAGTGATTGCAGCACTTCAGGAGGAAGGAAGAGTAAGATTCAGATACAGAACAGGATGTTGAGGAACTTACTACATTTTTACCATTTGGATGTTTTTAAAAATAAAAGAATATAATTAGAACTGTAATTATGTCTCGTGATACATGTGACCCCTCTATTTTGCAAGGTATGATGACTTGACTACTTCAGCCCAGCATTTAAATATAAATGCAGCTTTTATAATAAAAGAGAACCAGCAAAGCTTCTTGCTAGGATTAGAGTTTTAATTGATATCATTATAGCTGGAAGTTTGAACATGATGGGAATAATGACTCTGGTGTTTTTTGGCACCTTATTATTCATTTTACATCTTTATGTCAGCTATGTGCTCAAGTCCACAGAGTCTGTAATATTTAAATTAATAATGCAAATTTAACTATTGCCATTAAAGCAAAGAGCTAATTAGATCCCTGCTTGCTGACTAGTGGGACGATGCAGTGAGTAAAATGGTTTGAGCCGATAGCTAATACTGCTAACACTGCCAGGAAAATGTGAATTAAGTTCACTTGAGATTAAACAACCTCTAAGACTCCTAAGGAGGGGAAAATAAAAAGTGTCCCATCTCATTTTCTAAAAAAAAAAAAAAGAAAAAAAATCCATGAAGAGACACAAATAGCTCATCAAGCATCTCAGAGCAAGCTTTCTGAGAGATGGTGCAGTGATTTTGTGCTTTTCATTCTGTGCTTCTTCATCCATGCACGGGGTGGAGAGGCAGTTTTGCTTAGGCCTCAGAATGTTGGCCTTCTTCCACAGTTTTCACATTCTAGACCAGAGAGGCCAAGAAGCTGAACTTTACCTGTTTTATAAACACCTCTTCTAAAACGGCAGAAATGACAAGGAAAGGCAAACACATGCTTATTTCCAGTTCAGTTCAAGAGAGTCTGTCCGGCTGAGAAATGCTATAGAAAGGCATAAGCACATCCTCCATTTAATAGGGTGAGCCTATATGATTGTCAAGAACAAAGCAAGGCTTCCTCACCCTGGCTTTTCCTCTTGACAAGAGGATCAGCTCACTCAGGGCTTCAGACTGGCTCGGTGGGAGCTGCTTCCAGAAGCGTGGGAAGCCTGGCCACTTCCTCCTCTCTCTGGGCTCTGACTCTACCAGGGGGCTATATGAACACGTGGTGGGAAGCCAGGCTGACCCCACCAGAAGGTACGATGGAGCAGGAACTAGGTGTGAGCAAGGAAAATGGGGACTTGGCTCAAAAGGCTTTTAGAAAATAAGCTTTAAATGTAATAAAAGGTGTACATCATGTTTATCAGGGCTTCCCTGGTGGCTCGCTTGGTAAAGAATCTGCCTGCAATGTAGGAGACCTGGGTTCAATCCCTGGGTCTGGAAGATCCCCTGAAGAAGGAAATGGCAACCCACTCCAGTATTCTGGCCTGGGAAATCCCATGGACAGAGGAGCCTGGTGGCCTACAGTCCAAGGGGTCACAAAGAGCTGGACATGACTGAGTGACTAACTACTTATGTTCATCAAGGGAGAGTTTCATATGTTATGTGAAAAGACTAATTTTAAGAACAATGCTCTTACTCTAAGGAAACCAATATTTGTCTCATGTAATTTCATCAGATGACAGTTGATGTGCTAATGGATCCATTTGTGAGGAATACTTTCCCATAGCAAATAAACTCATGTTCTATAGTCTCAGCTTTCTCCTTCCCTTTCTCTGTGTTTGTAAAGTCAAATATGATTCCCCAAGGCAGAGTTGTCTGGTGTCCATCACTGCAGATGGCTCTTCCCATAGTGAAGACAGAGAGTGAAGACTGATAGTGAAGAACCCCACCAACCAAAAATACTGTGCACTTGGGTCTTCAGCTTGGCAAGGAATGGCACTAAAGTGACAGACAGAAAAGGAATTTTAATTTCTAAAAGGCTATGCTGGCTAATGATTCTTCTGGAACTGGTCTATATAGCACCAACAGTTTCTGTAAAATTGCTTTTTATTTATTTATTTTTTTAAATTGGATTATTATTGCTAGAGGCAATGCTGTGTTCTGTTCAGTTCAGTTCAGTCGCTCAGAGTTGAGTCCAACTCTTTGCAACCCCATGAACCGCAGCACGCCAAGCCTCCCTATCCATCACCAACTCCCAGAGTTTTCTCAAACTCGTGTCCATCGAGTCGATGATGCCATCCAACCATCTCATTCTCTGTCATCCCCTTCTCCTCCCGCCTTCAGTCTTTCCCAGCATCAGGGTCAGTTCTTCCCATTAAGTAGCCAAAGTATTAGAGTTTCAGCTTCAATGTCAGTCCTTCCAATGAACACTCAGGACTGATCTCCTGTAGGATGGACTGGTTTGATCTCCTAGCAGTCCAAGGGACTCTCAAGAGTCTTCTCCAACACCACAGTTCAAAAGCATCAATTCTTTGGTGCTCAGCGTTCTTTATAATCCAACTCTCACATCCATACATGACCACTGGAAAAACCATAGCCTTGACTAGATGGACCTTTGTTGGCAAAGAAATGTCTCTGTTTTTTAATATGCTGTCTAGGTTGGTGATAACTTTCCTATCAAGGAGTAAGCGTCTTTTAATTTCATGGCTGCAGTCACCATCTGCAGTGATTTTGGAGCCCCCCAAAATAAAGTCAGCCACTGTTTCCACTGTTTCCCCATATATTTGCCATGAAATAATGGGGCCAGATGCCATGATCTTAGTTTCTGAATGTTGAGCCTTAAGCCAACTTTTTCACTCTCCTCTTTCACTTTCATCAAGAGGCTCTTTAGTTCTTCTTCACTTTCTGCCATAAGGGTGGTGTCATCTACATATCTGAGGTTATTGATATTTCTCCCGGCAATCTTGATTCCAGCTTGTGCTTCTTTCAGCCCAGCGTTTCTCATGATGTACTCTGCATAGAAGTTAAATAAGCAGGGTGACAATATACAGCCTTGACATAGTCCTTTTCCTTTTTGGAACCAGTCTGTTGTTCCATGTCTAGTTCTAACTGTTGCTTCCTGACCTGCATACAGGTTTCTCAAGAGGCTGGGATTTGGTAGCTACACTCAAATAACCACCCACCCATTATGCTCATCTTTGGAAAAGTAGAATTGACTGGTCATTTTGAAAATAACCCCTTTCAAAAGGAAGCTGTATTAGAAAGAGTCCATTAAGTTTGTTCTTTTAAACCTTCCTCCTTGGTGAAAGTCACTGTAGAATCCTACTGAAAATTTCAAGTGGATCCTCAGAATTGAGTTACCAATATTCCATTGATTAGATATACTAATATGAATTTAACCAGAATTCTATGGGTAGATATTTAGGTTGTTGTCAATTGTAAAATATTTTAAATAGCACTGTGGTTAATCTATTTATATTTGTATCGCCCCTCCCTACATTCTAGATGATTTCCTCAGAAAACATTCCGAGAAAGAAGCTACATGATTGGTTTTTAAAAAGTGAACATTTTTATGGATCCTGAGAGAAAGAGAGATATATATAGTCAAATTGCTTTCCCATTGACAATTCACCATGTGAACAGAATTTTACCAAATGAAAGTGAAAGTCGCTCAGTCGTGTCCAACTCTTTGCAACCCCGTAGACGATACAGTCCATGGAATTCTCCAGGCAGAGTACCGGAGTGGGTAGCCTTTCCCTTCTCCAGGGTATCTTCCCAACCCAGGGATTGAACCCTGGTCTCAATCCCCCTCAACTGAACAGCTGAGAAAACTTAGCTAGCATCTGAAAACAAAATTTCCAAGGGGAAGGTTTAGCCCATAATAGTCAGTCTTATTTTTCCTGTTTATATCTACACTAGCAATCACAGTATGTTCTCCAAAATCCACGAGAAGCATGGGACTGGGGTGGGGGGGTGGGTGTGGTGAGAGTCTCCCAGGGGATCAAGCAAGGAAGGAAGAGACAGAGAAGAAAGGCAGTTGAACTGACCTTTTCCCAGAAGCCTTCAGAGGTGTTTATGCCACCACGATCTGGGATCCTTGGGGCCAGCAAGTCCTCTTGAAGCTTTGCAGGATAGAAACTGCCTGCAAACATTGTACACAAGGTCAGGTGCCATGAGGGGAGTTCCCAGTGCCAATAGGCCAGCCTTTCACGTAGCATCTCTCCATCTCGGAAGCACAAACATGTGCATTCTTTTATCAGCTTTCCAGTTCACCTTTGCTTTCCTGAACAAGCATATTTATCAAGGTTGATGTGTGGGAAATGCCTTTTTTTGTGTGCAGGTCCCCTTTGTCCCTCTTCCCATGCCTTAAAGAGCACTTAAAGAGCATAAGACTCTGACATTTTGTAAGAGTCACCTCTGAGACTGGTTACTTCTGAGTTCATAGGAAGACCCAGTGTGCTTATTTTGATGTAATGCTGAGATATAGTTATCCTGAGACAGTCCTTATGGAGGTAAGAGAAGGGAAATTAAGGGGCTAGAGAGGATGAAGACTAGCTTCAAAAGTGCAGGTAGAGGGGGAGTTTTTCCTGGTGGTCCAGGGGTTCAGACTCTGTGTTTTCACTGCTGAAGGTGTGGGTTCAATCCCTGGTTGGGGAACTAAGAGCCCACAAACCATGAGGTGCAGCTCAAAAAAAAAAGTACAGGTAGGCCATAGAATGAGATGAAATATCTTACCCACTATATTTCAAAATAGAAGCAGTCCTATTCCATTAAAATACTATTTTGTAAAGTCTCATCTATCTCAGGAGAAAATCCAATCTCCCTAGTGTGGCACATACAGCCTTTTGGGAACCTTCTCTTTCCTCCAGTGGCCACTATATGCCCCTCATGAGACACACTGCAGTCCTACTGATTCATTTTCAGTTCTAGGACTGTGTCACTTTCTTGTCTGGAGGGCTCTGTACCTGTGGATACCTTTGCCTCTAGGGACTTTCTCCTCCCTCCTCTCTGGTTCCCTCTCCTTGCTCCTCCCGAAATGTGCTTCTTCCAGGAAGCACTCCCTGACTATTCAAGACCTGGTTATTTTCCTTTCCTCTGGGCTCCCATAAATGCCTGTATACTCTGTTCTCATCCAAGTGCTTTCCCCACTGATTGAAATTCTCTTTTACTTATCTGCTCCCCTGCTATGCTGCTGGAGGGGAAAGACTATGTCTTATTTGGTACTTCCATACCCATTCTCTTTTTATATAACAGTACTTGACTCTGAGGAGGCACTCCATAAATGTTTGTTATGCTGGAAGTCTTGACTTAGGCTTCTTCTTTAGATGACATGTGCTGACACTAAAATGTGCTGACTGTATAGGTATTAGCATCCCATTCCTATGTTTGAGCCACTGAATTGTAGACTGTCTGAATACCTGTTGCCACCACACAGCTATCACCTCTTTTTCTTACACTCACATACACACACACACACACACTCCTATAGTTATTAAGCTACATGGTTGAATCAGAATCTTGCCGACAACACTGCTTTATGCCCAGAAGCATTCTTATACATCCACATCGCTTTTATCCAGAAAATACTCTTCTTACTCTATTAACTCTTCCGCACAACTTTGGTGAGGAATTGGTATAAGCATAAATGTAGATAGGGCTTCCCTGGTGGTTCAGACAGTAAAGAATTTGCCTGCAATGCAGGAGACCCGGGTTCGATCTCTGAGTCATAATGGTCTATCCTTCTTCCAATCTAAATAGCTGGGTTTGGGAGCCCACAGAAAGCCTCTTCAGAACCACCTGGTTGGTTGGGGTCTGGGAGAAGGTATCCATTTTTATCACCCCTGTTGTTTCCAAAATCCAGCCAAGACCTGGCTAGATATATCAGGAAGCCTGTTATTCCTGAGGTTACAGCGGTAGTCTCCAGTGCCCTGCAAACCCTCAATGAAAGACACAGTCTGCTTTCAAAGAATTAAAACGGCTCAACTTCAAAGAGCGGCGTTGCTTAGAGTCACCTGGTGCCACTGTCTCGGTGCCTCCTGTCTGGAGAGAGTCTGGGAGCCGCTGCTTACCACCATCTCCTGACCTCCTAACCCGTCGCTGGATACATTACGGTAGGAAAGTTTTATGTGTATAATTTGTGAAGTTCCCTTAAGCAGACAGTGCTATATAAATGTGAAAAGCTGTTATTAATAATAAAGGTTGGCACACCTAAGAATACTGTAGAATTAAAGTAATGAGATTCTATTTTTAGGCAGACTTGCCAATAACATGCAAGTATGATAAGGCTGTGATTTAAAGCTCACTTTAACCTTCCCTTGCTCTAAAGAGTACATTTTCTGGGCCGCCTACACAGCAGTCAGCCGCCCTGAGCTCTATTAACGCTAATGGTGGAGCCAGGCTTGGAGCAGCAGCCTGCCTGCCTGGCTAAAAATAGGCTTTGGCCTTTGCGAGATGGGAGTGTGCCTTGCAGACCACTTGCTTTCAAAAGATCTAGATCAGTCTCTCAGTCATCTTGCAAATCTTGACCACTGTCTTGGAAACGATCAAAAAAGCTTCCAGAATGTGTTGTGAAATTTTTATAGATCTATAATTATGTGAAGGTATAGGATATGTTTGGGAGGCTCAGTTACCTTTATTTTCAGATGTAAAGGCGTTTAACAAAGGCTCGGGTTGGAAGGGATTTACAATTAAAAAAGAAGTCTCTCTTCTCAGGGGGAAAAAAAAAATGATTAGCTCTTCCTCCACTAATGTTCAGGTCAATGCTTTGTCAATAACAGTAACTCTTCTTCACCAATTTAGTGCAGCCTATAAAGATCGTTATGACTCATAATTACAGATGCAGATTTATGTCAAAATGCATATATAAATCTCTGGTTCTGGCTATGGGTCACCTCTTATCAAAAAAAAGATTTGTGTAAGGAGACACTCTCCTTGATCCCTGTGGGTATTTTTTTCTTTTGGATTTGGGGGGCAGAATTATAAGGGTTTGCTACCAATGACACAAATATGACCCAAGGCACATTACAGATTCACAGCTGGAGGGAGTGAGGAGCTGGCTGGCTTTGATGGTGGGTAGTGGGGGAGGGGGAGGTAGCCAGGGAAATACACTTTCTGCGATTATTGCTCTCTGCCTAAATCAAGACCACCTTTTCAACACCTGCAGGCCAGCCACTATAAATCAGAGGAAAGATGATTACCTGAACAGAAGGAGATGGGTTTTAAAATGACTGAGATTTCCTGAGGCTGAAGTCTACCATGTGATTCAGGGACACAGGGAAACCTAAGTAGGCAAAGGAGATGTCAGGGTGGCATTGCTCAGGATTCTCACATAGTAGGATTTGTTTCGTGAAGCATCTCCTGCTAAGAAATCTGAGTTTTGAACCATCATCTAGACTCTAGAAAACAATCTGCCTAGTGATAGGACTCCCCAGCACCTATGGAGGATGGGAGAGGTACAGCCACCTTTCTGTGGGAACGTATACTGACTCTGTGTGCTCAGTTGCTCGGTTGTGTCCGACCCTGTGACCTCATGGATTGAAGCCTTCCAGGCTCCTCTCTCCGTGGAAATTTTCCAGCAAGAATACTGGAGTGGGTTGCCAATTCCTCCTCTAGTGCATCCTCCCAACCCAGGGATCAAACCCATGTCTCCTGCATTAGCAGGCAGATTCTTTACCACTCCACCACCTGGGAAGCCCGTATCATCTCTGTGTAACTGCTGAAAAATTGCTGAATATTCTGCATTGTTACTGTTGGAATGCTGGATCCAGGAGGTTACTAAGACTGTGCCTGGAAATCCCTTTTTTTTTTTTTCCTACCTGCAGATCTCAAATATGGTAACTCTCAGATGGTGCTCATAAAACTACATAGAAACTTAAACACCTATCTGTGCTTAGTCGCTCAGTCATGTCTGACTCTTTGTGACCCCATGGATTGTAGCCTGCCAGGCTCCTCTGTCCATGAGGATTCTCCAGGCAAGAATACTGGAGTGGGTTGCCATGCCCTACTGCAGGGTTCTTCCCAACCCAGGGATTGAACCCAGGTCTCCTGCATAGCAGGCAGAATCTTTACCATCTGAACCACCAGGGAAGCCCATCTACCTGTCTACCCTATGACAAATCAATTCTACTCCTAGGAACACCCTAGGAATGCATATGCTCACAAAAAGACTTGCACAAAGATGTGCATCACAGCTTTATTCCTGACAGTCCAGCCCAGACAACCCTAATGTCCATCAACAGGTGAATGGATAAACAAACTGCCTTCTTTCCCTACACTCATCAATAAAAAGGAATGAGGTACCGATACCCACACAGCAAAGATGAATCTACATGTGTCACACTGAGTGAAAGAAGCCAGAATCAAGAGAGTCCATAATGTGTGGTTCCATTGAGACGAATTTCAAGGACAGGCAAAGCTAGTCTATAGAAATCAAAATCAGAATTCTAGCTACTTCAGTGTGAAGAGGGTTATTGACCAGAAAGCTGCACAAGGAAATGCTCTAGGTGATGAAAGTGTTTTATATCCTAATCTAGGCAGTGGTTAACACGGTATATAATATGTTAAAAAATGATTGGGCTGTATGTTTACTTAAGATTTGTGCTATTTACTGTTTGTAAATTATAGCTTAATAAATAAAAATTTTAAAAAGCTCTCTGAAAAACATACGTGGAGAAAAGCTCACTTTGTAAGAACAATCACGACCAGACAAAGATAAAATCATGAAGTTAATCTAAGGAGCAAATGAAAAAAAAAAATGAGCCTTTCACTTCGCACTTTTATCATAGGACATGAAAATGCTGGGGTTTAGGAAATTAAAATCATTATACGGTATGCTTAGGAATTCACCTATAGGTTTATTTTGAGAATGTTCCTGTTAAATTAGGAGGTGTTTCATTTGCACGTTTTTCCCTAGGAAATGATGTTGTTTAAACGTGAACAGTCAGGAAATAGGTATTTTAGGTTGATTCATCACTTGTCTTAGCAAGAGATCAATTAACGAATGATACCACTGGCCTCAAGCATTCTTCAGTAAAATGTATTTCATCCTCTTGAATATTTAGATTAATTAAGGTATGAGGGTATGGTGTTTTTATGACAAAAAAATTGATATTAAATACACATTTCCTATTTTTTCATGCACTATAACTAAGTTATTTTGCATTTGTCTTTATTTGTATAAAGACTTTCAAGTTGTTAAAGGAAATCTTTGGAGTACTTGCCTTCCTGTGTTGCTAATGAAATAAAGAAGGCTTACTTTCTAAGAACGATCATGACAGAATTTCCACGTGGCATCTGCTACTCATTATTCAGCTGACATTTCCATTTCTGAAACTCTAAAGTTTGTCTGAAATTGTTAGTGACATGTATAAAACGCTTGCAGAATTTTAAAATGGACCCTAGAGATCACCAAGTCCTTCTCCCTCATTTAAGATGAGGAAACTGAAATCAGGAAAGGCTAAGTGACTTGCCCAGGGTTTGACTTTTTTGGCTGACTTCTTAGGTAGAATTGGAATGCTTCCCTTGAACTTTGTGATAACAGCAGATTCTATGATCAAAGAGCTATCATGGCTGCATCGTCGTTGAACATGTGCACATTTTAGGAAATGGGAAATTGTCTTCAGAGTGTAAAGTATTTCATAGTCCTGAAAACACTGTTCCCAATCACTGCTTTGCCCACAGCAAAACTCCTATCACCAACATTAGGCTAAGCCTGTCTATCTCCCTCACCTGCACTATTGCATTTAGAAACTTGTGAATCAATATAACGTATAAAATCTGGTTTAGGGGCTGCATTGCCTTAGTTCACTTCTGATTTCACTACTGACGAGCTATGTGGCAGATTAAAGTGTGTTAGTTGCTCAGGCGTGTCTGACTCTTGGTTACTCCATGGACTGTAGCCTGCCAGGCTCCTCTGTCCATGGAATTCTCCAGGCAAGAACACTGGAGAGGGTTGCCATTCCCTTCTCCAGGGGATCTTCCCGACCAGGGATTGAACCCGAGTTTTCTGCATTGCAGGCAGATTCTTTACCATCTGAGCCACCAGGGAAGCCCAACTTGCACTCAAATCTCAGCTTCCTAATCTGGCAAATGGGGATAATAATAGAATCTTATGCCATGTTTTTACAGAGAAGGCAATGGCACCCCACTCCAGTACTCTTGCCTGGAAAATCCCATGGATGGAGGAGCCTGGTAGGCTGCGGTCCTTGGGGTTGATAAGAGTCGGACACGACTGAGCGACTTCACTTTCCCTTTTCACTTTCATGCATTGGAGAAGGAAATGGCAACCCACTCCAGTGTTCTTGCCTGGAGAATCCCAGGGACGGGGGAGCCTGGTGGGCTGCCATCTATGGGGTCGCACAGAGTCGGACACGACTGAAGCGACTTAGCAGCAGCAGCAGCAGAAGCATGCCATGTTTTTAAGTTTTAAATTAAATGGTATTAGTCAAGTCAGGCTGATACTTAACAAATATTTAATAAATGTTAGCTAATAGGTCATTTTGGAATTTCCAAAAATGTAATTATACTCTGATTTATGTTGTTTGATTTTCCCACTACCACTTTTTTTGCATATACAGTTCAGTACCTCAGATACACTATTCTCTCCTCTGTTTTCAGGACCCTCTCAACTCTAGCTCCCTCCATCATTTCCCAGCTGGTCTTACACTCACCCCTGATCTGCCTGATTTCCCATGCACAGCTCACAGTATACATTTTAGCACTTGACTCTTGGTCTTATAATGCTCTTTAATTATTTCATCTGATATGTTATATAATGTATTTCTTTTGCATCTTTAACAGGACCTAGCGTAGTGTGAAGGGCATGTTGCAAATGCTTGAAAAATCATTGTATCAAAGAATTAAAATAGAAAAGCTTCAAAATATTAAGCCTTGATTCCAGTGATGGCTGGTGAACTATTTTAATGGAGATCATCTGTAAAATCTATTTTATAATATTTTAAATAACTTTATTCAGTAGGAGCATTGTAGCCAGAAACAAACAAACAAACAAAAATGACACACGCAAAAAAACAAAAACCTTGCCTGGGGTGGGATTATGACATTTGCCATAACACAAATTCTGAAAATCTGGTGTTTCCTTTTTAGTTCTGTTATAGTGCCTGCAATCTAGTATGAAGACCAAAGTCCTGTTTTTGATTTATATATCACATAATGATATAAAGCTACATAACATATCACCAGCTCAGGCTCATGCTCATGGCCATACTCTTTTAAAATATTAGGAAATAACAGAACTATCAGGAATATACCACAGTAATATTAGTAATATAAAGGACAAAAAATAAGATATATCAACATGTATAAAGTTTAAATATGTTTACAGCAGTAGTGTAAAGGAAAATAAAAGTGAAAGTTTGAAAAAGTGAAAAAAAATCATATCATACAACAATAAAACTTATGGTTGACATTTTATATATTTACATATATATTTTTATGGATCTCAGGGGTAGAGACTGCCTTGTCAAAAGCTTTCAAGAAAGTACCCCAAATACTTGGATTTTATAGTGACATTGTACTAGAATTCTTTCATACCCTTTTCATGCTATGATTTTAAAAATTTCACAAAAGATCTTTCTCAAGTATACTTAAGAATGTAGAATTGCTTGGACAGTTGCCATTCATCCTGAAACTTTAACCTTTTCAAGGCCTTGGTCCAATTTTGTGATTTATGTAAACAATAATTTTTTTTTTTCCTGTTGACAAATTCATCAATAACTTAAGCATCAGAATTTTACTTTGTGTGTAATTCCTAGGTAGTGGCCAAGATATCCTAAGTGCCACAAGAAACAAAGCCCGGGAATAAGGAATTCCTCCTAGTGGGCTGCCGTCTATGGGGTCGCACAGAGTCGGACATGACTGAAGCGACTTAGCAGAGCAGCCACTGTCTGTTGTTAAATGATTGTGCTCGACAGGAACAAGGCTTGCTGGGGCACACTTGGCAAAGAGCTTTGCATCCTCACAGTGCCTGTGTTCATCTGCAGGTCACTCACACAGCCACACAACTGTAATATAAAGGGTGTTTGTGGTATTATTGTCTAATTTTTCTTAATTCATCCAGCCATCCATCCAACAAAAGTTGAATAGTATTCTGTACCTAGCAGAAAGAAAACACAAACACTCCTGTCCTTGTGGAGCCTAATTCTAAGACCTTCTTCTTTGAACCTCTCAGACTTTGCTCCTTTGTTGCTTTGCCTCAGTTCCACCATTACGTTTGGACAATAGTAGTAAATAATTGTCTGTATTCATGTGATCAGTAAGGCTTTTCATTTCAGTATTATTTGTTTTATGCTATATTGAATATACATGTCTCGTTCTTAAAATGCAGTGTGAAAGTGAAAGCGTTAGTTGCTCAAAAGTGTCTGACTCTTTGCGATCCCACAGACTATAGCCTCCCAAGCTCCTCTGTCCGTGGGATTCTCCAGGCGAGAATACTGGAGTGGGTTGTCATGCCCTTCTCCAGAGGATCTTCCCAACCCAGAGATTGAACCTGGGTCTTCTGCATTGCAGGCAGATTCTTTACCATCTGAGCCACCAGGGACTCCCGAAGTATAACCCAAAGATAGATTAATTAATTTAAAAAGCCTGATATCATTTCTTTCTTTAGAATGTTTGCAGTGGAGGTGTTTTCTTAGTAAACTGTCATGGGAGCATTTTTTTCTTTTATGAAAAAAATTGGAATTATTTCAGTGGAGCTTATGTGCCTGAGTGTCTGTAATACTTGAACAATTAGTTAATGGATTGATGGGCCCATTAATATTTTGCAGAAGCTAGTTTTGTTTGCGGTAAATTGCATTTTACTTTTTTCACATTCAAAAATTTATTTATTGTGTTGTTTGGCAAACCAATGTTTCTTTTTGCTATTATAATATATGCTAATAATATTATCTGGAGTCTAGTGGTCATAGCATGGACTTACACCTTTAGATACAAGCGATGGGCATAATGTCAATATCACAGCTACATTTTTGATTCTCGGCAAGGGTGGTTAACAGAGTATGTGATTCAGGTTGCACACTAACATTGGTAGCAACCTATTATACTGTGCTCAGTGGAGCAGAACTCAGGACATCCTAAGATGTTAATTATTCCTTTAGGTGATGGCGACTTGATGAAGTATTAGAAAAGGTAGACACAGAGATTAAGATGAAGTAGGGTTTCTCTGCCACATTGAAACTTTTTCAGAATTGTTCATGATACATACATCCCTGTGACTACAGTCAGATTACCAGGAAATGGAGAAATCATTGCTAATTGAGTAGGTTTTAAAAAAATAAGGAAACACAAGCCCTTTCTGTTTTAAAGGGAAGTTTTTTCAAGCACTATATATGGCTGCCTCACATTATTCCACTCTACAGAGGCAGTCAGTTGTCTGTATCATATATGTATATATACATTCCAGGATAGAGAGCTATGTAGGAATGTAATTTGAAGCAAAGAGCAGTTGAGAATTTATGAATTGCGATTATGAATGGAAGCTATGGATGGCAGCCAAAGATAAGCTGGGTCCATATCTATGAATCTGAGATAGATTTTTGGAATATGCTTCTGTTTTCTAAACATTTCTAAAGAATTTCCTTCCATTCTTCTTGTTTTTTTAATTTCTTGCAATTCTTGGAAGTCGTTAAAAGATGTTATAGGACTGAACTAAATGAAAATTATAAAATGAAATGATTTTTTAAAGTAATGCTTATATTTTGCTTTCCATCTGTCAAACATTTACAAAGTACAGAAATTGCTTTATTTCCCCTTTATCTAACCCTATGAGATTAGAGCACTTGAGTGTCTCTTCAACAGCTGAAGAAACGGAGGCACAGCAGGATCAAGAGCTTTCCTGGGCTCACATAGATAGTGTTCAGGTGTGGGCTCCCCAGCCCACACTTTGAATCAGCTTTTTACAATGCCTGCCAGGTTTTGGCAAGAGAAAATAAAATTCTGTATTATTCTTGGTTGTTTTTTTTTTTTTAATTTCATGCTGTTTATTCAAAAAGGTCAAATTCACATCTTTTCCAGATGGACATTTGGTGGTTCTTTGTGGAGGATGGTTCCTGATACTTTTCAAAGATCTCTTTGACTTAAGGGCTTATTTCCAACTTTGAAAGTTGCCGGGTCTGAGCTGCTTAAAATTGCAACCTTTTTAGTAAACGCCCTTCTCGCTTAGGGTGGCTTTGGTATTTCATATTTAGTACAAGTGTCTGCTACCTGCCCTTAGAAAATATCTTGGCTTTATGTCTCCCAGACTGCTTATTGCTGAAGGCAAAATGAGGAATGGAGAATGGTGGAATTTCACTGTGCTCTAGAAATTAGGTACAACTACTACATTAAAAGCAACAGCAGGTGCTATAAATCTGAACTTTGTTTAGGGAGAAAAAAAAGAATAAAAGTAAAACATGTGAATGGGTAGGCTACTAAATTGCCAAGTTGAAGACAGTTCTCCTAAAGAAACAATTATGGCTTTCTACAAAGAAATCATGTTTTATTTTGGATTGCACTTAAAATGTGAAGGTACAATGCAGATTTCTAAATAATTAATCATTCATTCAATTTCTACAAAGCCATTTCACCTCCTTCAGGACATTTCTCTTTTTCCAATATTTAAAAATATTTTCTTATTATCTAAAGTAATTAATATTTATTATAGAACATCTGGAAATATATGAATAACCCAGAATATCACAATATAGAGATATATGCTATTAACATTTTAGTATAGATTCTTCCAATATTTATTTTATACACACATAGTTTTTAATGTAACCTACTTTTGTCACTTAATATATCACAGAATCTTTCCATTTTATTAAATATTTTTGATATGATCATTTTACTAGTGATTATATCATATCTTAACCAAATCATTAGGCTGGAAGTTGAAATTGTTTCCAGTTTTACACCATTATAAATAATACTGCAATGAGCACATTTGTAGCTAACTCTTAGTGTATATATATTTATGATTATTTTTCTTAGGATAAATTTCTGTAACTGGACTTGTTGACACCAAGTGTTTGGGAAATATACTGCCTAATTGTTCCTCCAGAAAGGCACCAATTTACAGTCATACAATATGGCATTTCTGATCCTTCTTTTGTGTAGTTTTGGTGAGCTCTTATTTTTATTTTTTTTTTTTACCAGCAAAGCAGGGCCCCTCTGTGTCCATGTGTCCAATGAACAGGGGATGAGCTGAGACTGTTGGTCAGTCACCTGTCCATTCATTTCCATCTCCACCTCAGGCTGCATATTTTGCTCTATTGCACTTTGGTAAGGTTGTCACAAAAGAGAGAGAAGTGGTAGGGAGCAGGATGAGGAAAGAAGCAAACACACTGTCTGAAACCTAAGTCTTTAGGATATAGTACCTTCCATGGACAGACTTGGGCTAGAGCGGGGGAAACTATGCTTCTTATTTTTATTCACTTTCATTATTTATCAGCATTTGGAATGCTATAGTATAGGGTGAGAAAGGAAACTAACCAGTTAAAAAAAAGTCCTGTTGAGGTCTTAGTTCTTCCCTGCTCAATGAGTCCTTTCCATGGTGTCTGGGTCTTCCCCTTGGCAAGGAATATGTAAACCGAAGATGTCACGCACTGATCCTAGAGAAAACTGGAAGCCATTTAGCCTATGGGTTGAGTGTAAATGTACAAGGTCTCCCCTGTTCCTCACCTGTGGTCAACAGTAGCTTGCTCTAGTAAGCTAGCATGATTACAGTCCTTAATACCACCGGGAAAGACTTTTAAGTTGAGTTGGACTCTAGGTAGAATGATAAATGCCCTTAACTCTTAAAGTGGAGGTCTCCAACCTCCAGGATCTAATTAATGCCTGATGATCTGAGGTGAGGCTGATGAAATAAATAATGTTGATAATTTGAGTCACCCTGAAACCATCCCCTCCACCCCGGGTCCATGGAAAACTTATCTTCCATGAAACCAGTCCCTGGTCCCAAAAAGGCTGGGGACTATTGTCTTAAAGAACTACTTCATCTTTAAGCAGAGACTTAAAAAAATCAAATCCCAGCTTTTTATTTTTAGAAAATAAGTGATCAATCATTTTTATTTCTCACATATATTGTATATGAACAAAATAGGAAAACATAAACTTGTAGGGATCTACCTCAAATACAGTAAAAAAAAAAATGACTTAATCAAAGAAGATGAATATATTTTGGATAAAAATACTGTTGGTTAAAAGCACCACCTCTTCTTTATCCAGTTATGTATACATAATAAACCACAGGGACAACTGCTTTAATTCTGTATAATTTACTTGTAGACTCACATGGAGCAGAAATACTGTTTTCCTTTCTTTACTTCTTATGACCAAGCAAAGTAAGTAATTTAGTTTGAAAAATCTTAGAGATTAAGTCAGTTGAAGCTAATGTGGTCCACTGATGACAAAGAAGAAAGTGGAGCTCTCATAATAAAACATCTAGCGAATAGATACGATTACAGCAAAATACATTTCATAACCCAAACATGAACCTAGATGTTGGCTGTATGCCTCCAGAGTGGTTGACAGAAATAGGCTTGTTGCTGCTGCTGCTGCTGCTAAGTCGCTTCAGTTGTGTCCGACTCTGTGCGACCGCATAGACGGCAGCCCACCAGGCTCCCCCATCCCTGGGATTCTCCAGGCAAGAACACTGGAGTGGGTTGCCATTTTCTTCTCCAGAAATAGGCTTAGTCCAAGGCATATGTAAACCGAAGATGTCACGCATTGATCCTAGAGAAAACTGGAAGCCATTTAGCCTATGGGCGGAGTGTAAATGTACAAAAATTGGATTGGCTTGATGGGCATTCCAAACTCAATTACTCAAAACAAAGTTTTCTTCTGTTACATTTATTCTTTATAAAATAAATTGGTGCCACTAAGTTATCCTGTGTTCTAAATGTAACCTTTTTCCAAAACTCCTTAATTCAAAACAGTTTATTGCATGTCATATACCTCTTCTTAATCTAGACAAATACAGCTGTTTCAGACTCCATAAGAAGATTTATTAACATGGATTTTTAGTATTTTGACTTGCTCACCGTAATTAGCCCTGTTGTTTCCAACTCAACAGTCTTCACTGATGATGTATTTATAGTGATGGGAGAACTTTATCAAAACTGATGCTCTTGAGAGAAAAGAAGACTTTGGAGCTACAAAATACACTCTGAGGATGAGTTTGTTAATATCATTGGCACAGTATGACAGACTGTAACCAGGCCAATGAACAACCTCACTCATTTGGAATTAGATTTTTTTTTTTTTTCTAAAGACCAAAATCATTTATTAGAACAGGAAACAGACCTCTGCATTTGAGGATTGTAGCCAGTCAGAACCAATGTAACATATAGATATGCAAAGAATAGTGTGAAAATGTTAGTTACTCAGTCGTGTCAGACTGTTTGAGACCCCATGGACTGTGGGCCACCAGACTCCTCTGTCCATGGGATCCTCTGGGCAAGAATACTAGAATGGGTTGCCATTTCCTTCTCCAGGGAACCTTCTCAACCCAGGGATTGAACCCACATCTCCTGCATCACAGGTGGATGCTTTACCACTGGCCACCAGAGAAGCCCAAATCAACATGTTTTCTTTTTTTTTTTTTAATATGGATACCCAAAGGAAGCATCTTCTCAAACAAGGAAATGCAAAATTCTCATTCACTATATTCAAGAAAGGATGAAAAGAAAGCAGTTTAACCTTTTTTGATGGAACTAAGCTTCTCTGGCTTCTTGAAATAGTAGTAAATATTTGCATACTCTACCTTGAGATGAAACCTCTAAGTCAGACCCAAGCAAGAGTATCATACAATGCCATGGTTCTCTCTCACGCCAATACAATTAAAACTCCAGGCATTTAACTGCAGCGTCTTAGGAAGTCTGGGGCTGGTTTACTCTTGCATCACCCAGAGCAGACCTGCTTTTATCTGAGCTCTACCCTGGACCGCTTTCTAAGCATACACTTAAAGGAAGGCTTCCTTAGTAACAGTGACAATAATAACAGCAACAGAAAAGTATTATAATTTAGTAATTGTTTCATAGTGATTAAATCATAACCAGAATCTTAACTCAGCCATAGACAGCAGCACTGAAAGATGTTCTAATGCTTTTAGAGACTATTCTTTGAAAGAGAAATTAGAGTAGCCCTGTACCCAGCACATAATATATGCTCAATAAATGTGGAATGACTGGATTAGTGAATAAAAGAGAATGGAATAGGGTTGCACCAGTGGTTTAAAGACCTAGATTCAAATCCTGATTTCTTGAGGGATCTTGGCTTCCTCTCTGGACCCCTGTTTCTCAAACTGATTCATTTTGAGGTCCCATACAGTTCCACCTGGAATTATGACCAGAATTAAGCTGTGTTGGAAGGAATTGGAAAGTGAAACAGCAGTTAGCAATGCTAAAGATCAGGTCAATAAAGATCAAGCCACCAACAGGATCTACAATATCTAGCACAGCTTGCCTGGAAAGCTGAATATCACTTTGTTGTTCTGTTCAAAGCAATTTCACACACACATGCTCAAAATACCTTGAGCCCCATTTTGTAAATGACAAAATCGAGATTTGGCAAGGCAAGTGATTTTCTTAATGTCATCCGAGTAGTGGAGCTGACATCGGAAGCTGAGTCTTTAGACTCCATCATCCTGGACCCAAATATATTTAAAAAGCTTGTATGATCTGATCACCCAGGTGAGAGGAAAACATAAAATGGCAGAAAAATTGGGTGAATTTTTTGCACAGAATTGGGTGGCCTACTTCTCCTCTATGGAGAAGGAAGGCCATAACCTAAATCTCATAATTTCTGAACCAGAGTTTCAGGCATGAAATTTTATAGCCTCTTGAAAGGTGAATGAGTAGGTTTGATTCATTGGAAGTCAGAACAGCTTTTTTAAAAACATTTGGGAATCAAGATAGGTAGTTAGTTTGCCTTATAAAATTTTCTTATGGATGTCACCATCAGTTAAATTTATCTTAGCTTAGTACACTGGGAAGCTTATTCAAATCTATCACATTTTCAGATTCAGTCATTGTTAGCTGAGGGTTTTAGCAGTAATCTTAGCTGCATCTTAATTCATGTGATCTTGGAAAGTAGTGATTTGTTTTGCTATCACCAAATTTCATCCATTTAAAATAGGTCACCAAGATGTCACATTTTATGATGTTATTTATACCACCTCCCACTTTTTGAACTGCAGTTTTGCAGGTTATTTTTCTTCTGTGTATTAATGAGAGGAGTTCAGAGTACTGAATTTTGTTTATTGAAGAAATTGACATTTGTGACTCCTGAATAAATGAAAAATAGAAAATGTGAAATAATGCAGTACCTTATCTGGCCAAGAAAAGGCAAATTCTAATTTTATATTAATCACGAAAGTCTTAAAGTAAAAAAGATTCTTCATTTCTTAGTTTATTTATAAATTGATATGGTCTACACATGTAACTTTCAAAAATCACCCAATTAAACTTTAATAATCTTTTATAAGTATGTATATCTGTATGTGCAATAAATATGCATACATATTCCACACATATTCTAGCATAAAAATAAATTATTAATGACTTAGAAAAGATCTTGCCCAATAACTACAGTTTCTAGACATATGAACAAGATAACTTTCTGCATATTAGAGGTAGTTAACAAATAGCAATGATATGTCCATTAACGAACTAATAACTAAGTTCTAACTTGTCCTAATTATTTCTAATAATCTCTGTGGAGACTAATATCTCAAAAAGTATGTATGTGTTGATGATAGAAAACAGGTTGAAAAGTACTGATTTATTACAACCCTTCATTAAGGTTAAAAGCATTCCAGGGAGATGAAGACATCTGCCTTGTATTTTCACATTGCAGAAGAAAAGTTAAGGACAGGAAGAACAAAAAAGAAGGAAAACAATGTTTAAAGCTGATTTAAGCCAGCTTTGAAGAAAACAAATTTAG
Source organism: Bos taurus (assembly GCF_002263795.3). Classification (NCBI taxonomy): domain Eukaryota; kingdom Metazoa; phylum Chordata; class Mammalia; order Artiodactyla; family Bovidae; genus Bos; species Bos taurus. Next base: position 20,191,199 of record NC_037329.1, on the reverse strand, counting down.
CCTCATATATTCAAAAGTTTTCAAGAAAGAAACTTTTGCAGCCATTTATTACTGTTACCAAATATATTAATACTGTATATTAACAATAAAAATTATGTTATATGCCCCTAGTTTTCAATTTTTATATGCAGTTAATCAACTCAAGTATCTTTCGACTGCCTTTTCTTTCTTCAAAATGTTAACAAGAAGGCTACTACCAGAAAGAATTAAGATAGGTTAATTACGCAATGTATTGGAACAAAATTTTTTTAAACAGGCCATTTCTTTCCTTTTTCTATTAGAGGTGGAACTGGGTAAGGTTGGCAATTACAGGGTTTAGTGAATAGTCACTTGATATCTTGAAAAATCAAAGGAAAGGGCCACTGGAGAGAGGCTGAACTTAGCTGTTGTAGGATTTTTATCTCTCTAAATGAGTGCTACTGACAGGAACCATATGTGTTACATACTATAACTGAGGAAGAGAACATGGGTGGTTTTCCAAGGAGCTATGACCTGCCTGCGTATGCGTGTCTATCTGGGAGCTCATGTACAAATCTGATGTATTTATGAACGTTCAGTAAACATTTACAGCCACATGTGAGTTTGAGGACTCTGCGTTTCTCTCATTTAAACATTTATACGTGAACATTCAGGTTGATTCTGCCTTAGAATTTAAAATCAATCTTTGTATTTTGTGGTGTTTCTCACTACACAGAAACGTCCATGAAAGGTGTGAGTCTCCCTTTGAAATGACAGAGGAAAGATTCATTAGTTCCTAATTAAGCTTGTAATTAGCCCACTTGAAAATAAGAAACAGCTTAAGCAGAGCTGATGACCACTGAAAACAATTTCACTTAAGTAAATCAAATGTGTTTACTTGATATTGTAGTGTCAGGGTTCTTGAAAGGCAACTATTTTCCCAGGAAAGGTAGATGGAAGTGGCATTTTAATTTGTGTTTCTGTAGCGTTTTCCATGTATTATTTTACTTTTTCCATTTACTATATATATGTGACATATCTTTTTACTTTTAATTTAGCTCTATCATTATGTGTGAAGTGAGTTTCTTGTAGAAAGCACATAGTGCAGGGGCATGATTTTTTTTTTTTTTTTAAAACTTTCTTCTGCTAATCTCTGTTTTTTGATTGGTGTGTGCAGACCATTTACATTTAATATAATTATTGATATAGTTAGGTTTAGGTCTATCATTTTTTATTATCAGTGTTTAATTCAACTGTTTCCCCTTTTCTGCTTTCTTTTGGATTATTTGAATCATTTTTTAGTATCCCATCTTTATTATGTTTTTAACTATATCTCTTTGTATAGATTTTTAGTAGTTACTCTAAGAGTTATAATATATGCACAACTTTTCATAATCTTAGACTCACTACTTTACCATTTCAAGTGGAATGTAAAAAACTTACCACCATATTGATCCTTTTATATTCCCCACTTAGGTGTTATAGTTGTCATATGCCCACATTGACAAGCCTATCAGACAATGTTATAATTTTTCCTTTCAACCATCAAACATTTTTTAAAGAACTCAAGAGGAAAACAGTCTATTTTACGTACATACCCAGATACATTCCATTTCTGATATATTTCTTTGATTCCTGGTGTCTCAAGTTTCCCTCTAATATCATTTCCTTTCTTTCTGAAAAAGAAAGGAAACTTATTCCTTTGGCAATAAATTATCTTAGTATATGTTTGTCTAAGAATGTTTATTTCACCTTCATCCTAAAGGATATTTTCTCTAGATATAGAATTCTATGTTGATAGTTCTTTCCTTTCAGCACTTGAAAATTATTGGGCCACTTCCCACTCGTCTCCATGGCTTTTGATGAAAAATCTGCAATAATGAGAATCCTTATTCTTTTATAGATAATATGCTGTCTTTCTGTCTGATTTCAAGAATTTTTCTTTGCTTTGAGTTTTCAGCAGTTTGATTATTATATATCTTGGGATGGGATTTCTTTGAATTTGTCCTTTTGAGAATTCACTGAGCTTCTTTTTCTTGTTTTTATTTTCACTGAGCTTCTTGAGTTTTTAGGTCTATGTCTCTCACCAAATTTGGTGAGTTTTCAGTCATTATTTTTGCAATTCTTTCTGTTGTTGTTTTTAGTATCTCCACCCCCATCCTCTTCGTCTGAGACTCAATTGACATAAATACTGGCCTTTTATTATTTTCTCACTGACACTTATGTCTCTGTTAATTTTTTAAATCTTAAATTCTCTTTGTTGTTGGGTTTGTATACTTTCTATTGATTAATTTACACTCATAGACCCTTTCCTTTGTCTGTGACACCATTCTGCTACTGAGTTCATCCAGTGAGTTTTTAAAATTTCAGTTGCCATACTTTTAGTGCTAAAATTTTTGCTGGGTTCTTTTTAAAATTTTCTGTTTTTCTTCTATTTTTCTGTTATTCTTCTATTTTTCTATTTGCTTTAAGAGAGTTTGTCATTGCTTGTTGAAACATTTAAATAATAGCCACTTTAAATTCAGTTAGATAACGTGAACGTGTTATCTTGGCATTAATGTTTGTTGATTGTTTTTTCTCATGTGAATCGAGTTTTCCTGGTTCTTTCCATGATAATTTTAGATTGGATTCTGAAAAGTTTTTAATATTGTACTATGAGACTCTGAGTCTTATTTAAAACCTATTGAGCATATTGATACTTTTGTTTCAGGAAGCAAATTGACCAAATTATGTTCAGGCTATGAGTTCCAGGCTGATTTTTCTGGATTATGGTCCCCATTCACAGTTCAGGTTTTAAGGCGCAGTGTGTGCACCAGCCAGTGGTAAGTCTGAGACTTGAATATAAGTCTATATGTTCACTTTTTCAAAGTCTTTTATATGTTGATTAGGATGAGATCCACTTATATTCAACTTTTAGAGTCTTGGAGTCAATAAATTACTTTATTTGGTTGCAGTTATGAACTCCCTCCCTCTCCACAGTCTCCCTGGTGCTTTTTGGTTTCCTGGGATTCCCCGTTGGAGGCTCTGCCATGTCCTTTGTGCCTCCCTCCAGGGCCATAAAACAGAGAAAAACTAATGGTGAGATGACACAAGCTCAGCTATACTTTGGATTTTGGTTTTCTTCTCCAATTTGCTATTATTTACTTCTCAGCATCCTCAAATAACTACTCCACACATTCTGTCCAGGCTTTATAGCTGCATTCAGAGGGAGGCTAGGGAGGAGTCTGCTTTCTCCATCTTACCCAGAACCTAAATCTTTGAGAATGACATTTTTAAATGATGCTTTTTATTATAATAAACTTGTCAATTAAATTTTCAGGTGTAGTATCCTCAATAATTGAGGACGTTCAATTTAAAAGGAAGTTTTCAGACATTTAAGTCTTAAATCTCCTAATGTTATTAATATAAAGAATAGCATGGTTAGGTAATGAACCAGGAAATAGCTGTGACAAAATCAATACAGTGTCATATAACAAGATAGGCATGACAGCATAGATTTATTCATATCTCTGCATATGTACACAATTCTAAAATTTTCTCATTTTGATTTTTGTGACTTGTCTACATGGTGTTTCTATAACGTATCATAATCTAGTATCATGCTTGCAAGTCGTGTCCGACTCCCTGTGACCCCATGTAACCCACCAGGCTCCCCTGTCCATAGGATTCTCCAGGCAAGAATACTGGAATAGACTTCCATGCCCTCTTCCAGGGGATCTTCCCCAATACAGTATCATAACATGGGATATTTTTAGCTCACAGATAATTTGTTTTGTTTGTGCATATGTGTGCATATGGGTGGGCTTCCCAGGTGGTTAAAAAAAAAAAAAAAAAAATCCACCTGCCAATGCAGGAGACATGGGTTCAATCCCTGGGTCAGGAAGATCTTGTGGAGGAGGAAATGGCAACCCACTCCAGTATTCTTGCCTGGAAAATCCCATGGACAAAGGAGCCTGGCGGGCTACAGCCCATAGGACTGCGAAGACTCAGACACAACTAAACGACTGAGCACGCATGCGCGCAAATGCACGTGCGCACACGCACATCTACACAGAGCTTTGTTCTCAAAAAGAATCTGTTTGCAACTGGATTTCCCTAAAACAGTGGTTCTCAAACTTGAATATGCTCCACCCTGAGTTTTTGATTTAGTACTTCTGCCATGAAGTCCCAGAATTTGCGTTTCTAATAGGATAATGCCACTGGTTTCAGGGCAACTCTTTGAGAACCGCTGCCATAAAGAAATAAACAGAAGACACTAACATTTTTATGTGGCCCTTCAAAAGGCATAAATTGATGATTAAATCTCAACTTGTGACTTTCTGTCCACTTTGTGAGATTTACCAAGAATAAATTCATTTTGGCCTTGAGTTGACTTATCACAATGACTCAGTTTTCAGTTTTGATGAAAACATAAATATTTCAGTCATTTCAATTGCTGTTATAAATAAATACACACACAAATGCCTCTGTAGTTTATTTATAATATTAATATTACAAATTGAACTGAAAATAATTCATTCAATCAAATCCATTATTTGGTTTCTCCCAATGTCAAAAGTTTTTAAAATTAATTACCTTAATTCCTACTCATCCAAACTTGAGTTCAACTCACTTTTAATCTAGAGCTAGAGTTGGCTAATGGGCCAAATCTGCCCCGTGGCCTGTTTTTCTATGGTCAGTACGCTAAGAATGGCTTTTACATTTTTTAAATGTCATTTTAAAACGAGGGAAAAGAAGAATATGCCATAAAAACTGTATATAGCCCCCAAAAATCTGAACTGTTTGATCCTTTACAGAGAAAGGATCTGATCTAGAGCATTGTCTGGGTTAATTCCAGGTAGTATGTCAAGAGATGGTACAGAGGAGTGGTTAGAAACATAGTTTTTGTTGTCAGATTGCCCTTGTTCAAATCCTACCTCTGCTAACTGCTTGATGTAGCCTTGAACCAAATAACACAGTATTCTGAGCATCAGTATCCACATCTACAAAATGCAGATGAAGAAAGGACTTGAATCATAGGACTGTTGTTGCTTTAATGACAATACATATAAAGCCCTTAAGATAGCGCTGGCAGATAGTCAACACAAGATAGATAATAGCTACTATCATCTACTTGGTAGAAAACTGTGCAGACATTAAAAGTGAATGTTAAAAGCATTCATTAAAAACATATGTCTATGTTTCTATTTAATATTAAGTGAAAAAAGCAAAGCGTAAGATGGCCTGCAACAGTTTGAAGAAGTAAGGCATAAAAAGTATGCACTGGGAAAAAAAAAAAACACGCACACACAGGAAGGAAATACTCCCAAGTTGCTAGGAGTGCTCCCCACTTTCACCCCACTTATTAGCAATGAGAATATGAATAGTTTTCCTCCTTCTACTTTTCTATCTTTCCCAATTTTTCTAAAATTCATTATGAATCTTAGCTTAATGGCTGTACCTCAGAAGTAGCTTATGCTTCTGCCAAGGTGGTTATCCTCAAGATAAGATAATAAGGCTACGGCAGTCACTATAATTCTGCCAGTATTTATTTTGGTCTTTGGAAGTCAGGCTGTTCACATTCTTTGTACGTAGTTATATTTAATTAGGACTTAGAGTTAGCCATAAAATGTGCATTAATTATCTGTTATTTCATAAGTGATAGGCAAAATAACCACCCTTGATCAGAACAGTTTTCGGGGTAAGCAGTATTTGGTCTGTTCGTCTTCCAAGGCTCCCTGCCCCAAGCAAGAGATTTCTATTTGTTATCTCCTTTTATCCTGGAGAATTACTAATCCTGCACTACCATATTAAGTACCAATTAAGCAGAGATTTGTCATTCCTGCTCGAGAACATTGAGCTGGGCTGTGGCTGCATATTTCACAGACTTATGACAGAAATTATTTTAATTAGACTGCTGCTAGCAGCATTTAAAATAGTCTGTATGGCCAGAGAGAGGAAGAATGACTCCTCAGTCAGATAATTTACTTATTTTTCTTTTTCACTCACCATAAATCTTAGGATTGCAGTTATTAAGCCTTTGGAGGGGGAAGGGGATAGTCAGGGAAAGAAATCAGCTTAACTTTATCTTACTTTAAATACCAGAGAAGAAAAATCTCCCACAGCTTTACTGAAAAATACACTCTTAAAAGAAAAATGTGTTCAAGCAAAAACTGACACCAACAGGACATTTTTACATTAAACATATGAAACAGGAAAACATGTTTAAACAATAAAAAGGATCCACGCGCCTTTTCTATATAACTAAGATGGTTGTAGCCTTTCCTGTTCACCTTTGTTATGCCCCCAAAATGAAGTCATAATTTGGTAATTAGCAGATTAATCTTGTGCTGAAAAGCAAACTAAATAAGTAACAACTAAGCTGATCTCCACATTTACTACTTTAATTAACCCAAATGTAAGTTTTACAGTTCTAAAAGAATAATTTTATTTTATGAATCTCAAAGATAGGCAATTGGATGAGTACATTTTTTTGTCTTTTCCAAAAAATTCCAAATGAGGATTTCTCCTCTCACCTCACCTCCAAATTCTGATCTATACACAGTTAATTGGAATATTAGTCAAAATGTCTTATTTCTAAATATTCCACTTTACTTAATCAGATCAAACATATCTGTGTACATATCCTGAAAATATGCTATGATATCTAACCATCAAAATGTATATTTTCCTTTGTGTTCTTCACTCACACATATGGTTCAGTCTCCCCTCTATTAAGCAGCTACAACCCCATTATTTTATCTTTAACTGGAGTTTTAATGTTTTATGGCTTACTTGACAAGATTCCACTTGAAAGCCAACAAACTTTCATATAGGATGAATCCAAAGATTGTAAGTCTCACAAGGTCTTGAAGAAAAATTTAAATTCTGTATTCTTAACATTTATCACTGAAAAAAAAAATAAGCATCACATGATCCAATTTTAATGAAAAGACTGGAAGAAGAGAATAGTGTAGTGATTCTCAAAGTGTGACTCCTAAACAGCAGCAGCAGCATCACCTGGAAAACTGTTAGAAATGCATATTGTTAACCTTCATCCCTCACCTGGTGAACCAGGAACCCTGAAGGGATTAGGCCCAGCAAACCATCACTTTGTAAGCCCTCCAGATGATTCTAATGCTAAAACCGGAGCCCCTTTGCTACGGCCCACCTTGACTACACACTGGGATTACATGGGAGCTTTAAAAATTCCTGATGCCTGTGCCACTAGAGCTTCTGATTTAGTTGATCAGGATGTGGCTTTGGAATCTGTATTTTCTAAAAGTTCCTTGGGTGATTCAAATATGCAGTGAGGGTTGAAAATCACTGTAACAGACCAGACAAACATGTCTCCTGTTCCATCGATCTCTTGGCAGCACTCACCTACAGAGGCACATACCTCTCCACAAGCTGTCCTTCTGAATTATCCTTCCTGTCAAAGTTTTGTTCCCTACCTATGAACAAGATTGTTTTTTTTTTCCCTCTCAGCATTTCGACTTTGTGTTAGCCATTACACTTAAAAAAATTTTTTATTGTTTCCATTATAATTATACACTTAGTGGTTTTAAGATTCTCAGTGCTTTTGTGGTTATCAACTGTGAGGGATTAATAATGTTCAGTTAATGATTACCAAACATCTCAAAACAAGGTATAGACGTGCCAGACAGAACTTTTCCTGCCAACTATCAGTGGCAGGCATATTGACCCACTTCTGCTTTGGAGGATCATTTTGCTCTCATCTCTAAAATTTTCCATTTGACAAGCTGCTTTACATGATTTATTTCTACATTTTCATTGTGAATTATATTTATGCAGGACTACCATACATGCGAAGAGTTGACTCATTGGAAAAGACTCTGATGCTGGGAGGGACTGGGGGCAGGAGGAGAAGGGGACGACAGAGGATGAGATGGCTGGATGGCATCACTGACTCTATGGACATGAGTTTGAGTGATCTCTGGGAGTTGGTGATGGACAGGGAGGCCTGGCGTGCTGCAATTCATGGGGTCGCAAAGAGTTGGACACGACTGAGCGACTGAACTGAACTGAACTGAACCATACATTTAGGGCTTCCCTTGTGGCCCAGCTGGTAAAGAATCCACCTGCAATGCAGAAGATCTGGGTTCGATCCCTGGGTTGGGAAGATCTCTTCAAGGAAGGCACGGCAACCCACTCCAGTATTCTTGCCTGGAGATTCCCATGGACAGAGGAGCCTAGTGGGTTATGGGGTTGCAAGGAATTGGACAGGACTGAAGTGACTTAGCATGCATGCATGCACCTTACATTTAGGCAGATCTACCCATACAGACCAGTTCTCACCATAAAGCTCCTTGCCTCAACTCATTTTGTACTTATACCAACATCACACTTATTTATTGATGTATTTAACAGATATTCACTGAGAAGGTACCATGCACTGAATTAAATATTTAAGTATGGTAGTATATTTCTCATGCCACTAACTTGTTTAACAGGTATTAGAAAACAGTTACCCACAATAAGCCAGTCTGGTGGAAATTTCATCAAGGAAGTGTTGCCCATAAGACTCTTACTACTAGGACTTCCCTGGCACTTCACTGGTTAAGACTCTGAGCTCCCAGAGCAGGGGGGCCCAGGTTTGATCCCTGGTCAGAAAACTAGATCCTGCATGCCACAGCAAAGATCCTGAGTGCTGCAACTGAGACCCAGTACAGCCAAATAAATTTAAAAAGAAAAGAAAAAGACTTATACTTTTAGTGAAGTTAGTATGTGGTGTTGGCCCCCGAAAGAGTAACAATGTATGGGGTTACAGCCTGAAGGTACCTACTTTTCATTGCCACAAAACTGGGCATATTGTTTCTGGCAAATAGCCCCAACTCAGTTTATCAGATATTTATTGAAAATCTACCAAATATTTATTAAGCTTCTTCTGTGTAGAAGGCATGATACCGTTCCAAGTTGCCACAGGAAAGAACTGTTACTGATGTTTTACTACAGACAAGTTTTGGTCTGTAATGAATTGGTCAGACCACCGAGGTCTGAGCTAAAGCATTCCAATTTCCTGGGAAACCATACCTGCCTTGACCATGACTGGATGATTTGGTGGGGGGTAGGGGTGCTGAGTTCTCTGTGAATAAATGCATTGTTTATTATATCCAGGTTTCAACCTGTGTAGAATAAAGAAATGGAGGCTTTTTTTTTTTTTTTTTTTTTATGAAAGGAGTTATTCACTTACTAATGGTCCAATGAAATTTGGGGAATGTCTACTTTCTGATTCCTTTCTGGTGGAAAGTCAAGAAAATGTATGTGGGAAGATTACAGTTTGAATTAATATTCAGACGCACTTCAGGGCCCTCTTCCCATCCGTTCCCCCGCCCCCCAACCTATGACCCTGTTCTGAGAGCCCACTAGTTGTTCAGCGAAATGGGAAATGGTGCGCCTCTGCCGGCCATCTTCGGAGGTCAGGATCCATTCAGTGGTTTTGACCCATTTGTCAGCTTTTGAAGGTTGCAACAGCTTTTGTTTGGTGTCCAGAGTTTCCAGCCCCCTCCCCACCCCCTCACCCCCAAAACTCTGAGTAAGTAATACAACTTAACGGTGGGGCATGTGGCCAATGCTGAGCTGGGGAGGGAAGAGTGGAACTGTGGGGATGTGGCCAGGAGGAAATAAGAGCAAATTCCTCCGAAACGATCTGACAGGAAATGACAGCGCATCGGCCTCCCCTCGCAGAGGGAGCGAGCCTCCGAGAGGGGAGAAGTCCTTCCTAATCACAGAGCAGTGCCAGAGCGCAGTAGGTGAGGATGATGAAATAATAAAGCATTTCCCGTGTGTGTTTTTCATTAGGCCTGTTTTGTTTTTCTTCCAAGTGCTGGGGAAACAGAACAGAAGCCCCGCTTCCAGCGGCACCACAGCGGCCGCCTCCCGTGGGAATAGCAGCTGAGCACAGAGGAGGGGAGCCCTGGGTGGAACTGGTTCTAACACCTTCCTAATGGAAATAGTGATTTGCAAAGCCCTCTTTATACCCTTTGATACATAATTAGTAGCCCAAAGAGCAAAAGATTAAATAAAAATGCTCCCCCAGCTTTTCGGAAATTTGGCAAAACATTAGCTGCTCCCTTCTGAGAGCCAAATAGGGTAGAGGTCTTTGTAGGGACCCGGTTTGGCTGGTCCAGACTGGCCCTTGAATCACTCAACACTTATTACATAGAAATTAACTGGCTCGATGTCAATTAGAGAGAATTTGTTAGCAGACATACCCAACGGGACCTCTTTCTTACCCAATTTGGTAGTTTCTGTAAGAAAATATTGAAATACCTTTCATCCAAGCTAACTGAGTGTTAGACAACACAAGTTGTGTCAGCTTCCTTTATGGTGTGTGTATGTGTGTGTTCAGGGCCAGGGCTAAGCATCAGTTTTTACCCATCTCACAGAGAAGATAATTAAGAGGATGCTCAAAAGGAGGCTGGCTGGAAGAAATAACCAATCCAAAATGCCTGTTGTTAAATGGGTCATAAAGGCCCTGGGAAATCAATATTTGACTTTCTGTTTCAGGAATGGTGGCTGCTACATGCAGTTTTAGATCAATCTACTATAGTCATGCTGCCCTGAGACCCAGATAATTCCTCTGTGAACTCTGGACACTCCGAAGGTAAAAATCTCACTTGTTTATCTTTTTAGAAAATAGTTATACTTGCGCCCCTTCTTCCACCCCAGCCCTGGACAACTCATGTAAAATCAACTGTGAGATAAATAAAATGAGGAGTCATTTTATTAAAGATCTAGGAAAAGTGCTCAGGTGATCTGAAAATGTAATTAAACCTCTAAATAAGCGGATTACTGGCTGAAAAGTGAGATTGATAGATGAACCCCTTCAGCTAAAAAGGATTGCTTAATGGACTGAACAAGTCTTGGACTCTTTCCACCTTGGAATCGCAGGTCCAGAATCGGGCAGGCTCCACGCCACCACTTCCCCTCCTAAGACAAATGAAGCTCCACGAGGCTGCTGTGAGGAAGGCCCGGAGGGGAGACCCCAGGATGCATGTGGACGCACAGATGTGCCACCTGCCTTGTAAAAATAGCCAAAGACACCCAGAGCACTGTTTCTGGGGGCTCCTCCTGGCTTATCATCCAAAAGACCTGAAGACCTTGGTAGTTCCAAAAGGTTAAATTCACTTCTGACTTTTCGAAAAGAAGATATTAATGGCAAAATGAAGAGCTGAAAATGAAGTTAAAAGCTTTGGTAGGACAAAATAAGCTAAAACAATGAAGAATTACCTCCTGTAATTGTACTTCTACCATCAAGAGGGAGAGAGAGAATTCTTTCTTCCTCACTGGCAAACAGGACAAGCTTTCTGACTCCTTTTATTCTGAAGGTGGTCTTGGTGTGAATTTTGGTAACATAAAATTTGTCCCCAATTCTATGAAGTTGATATATTCCAAGTTTAAATATTTGGAATATTTTGGATTTATCCTCTTGGTTTTCTGCTTTGTTTAATTTATACGTTGAAATTAAAGGAGCCGTTCTTTGTAGAACTTCATAACATTTCCAGAAACCGGCAGAGTCAAAACATAATGTCTTTTGTTTGATAGTGATAGGAGTTCCGTAACCTACATGAGCCATTCAATTTATCCTAAGATAGCAGCAGTCCTGACTCTGGAGCAGATGGACAAACATGAAGCTCTGTTAGTTTGCTGCTATTGGTCATCTAGCTGTCTTTGCTCTCAGGACTAAAGATCAGTCGTTAAGCTAACATCTCACTGGTAAACTAACTCTCAGTATGATTGAGTCCACAGCATTTACTGTCAGCCCAGAGAAGGTAGCCTAGTGGATACCCCTTGATGAAACCCAAGTTTCTAACTTAGTTTTGCAGAAAAAATCATCACTGTCTCTCAAACTATGAAAGGTAGAATTCTGTCATCTTCTCACTTTTGGAAGAGGGCAAGGGCAGAGTCCTTATTCCTGTCTAAATCCATGAGGGATATATCCTGGAGGTCCGTGACCACTCGTGGAGTTTAGCTAGTGAATAAATAGCACTTTACTTCTTGGTGATGATACATGTGAAAAAAATAAACCTAAAACATACAGGTCATTTTACAATCACAGATTCAACCTAGGATAAAGGATTACTTTGATTTTAAAGTCTATGCTCCTGGAGCTCATCATCAAGTAAATTAGTATTTCCCAGAGCACCCCAGTCTCTTTGGATTGAAGTAACTCACCAATTCATTTGATTCCCCAGATACTCATTTGTTTTCATTTGGGTTCCATGTTCTTTTTCTTATCTCCTTATGAACTCTGGGAGAATGACTTAACATATGATCAGTTTCCAGACTGCGTACTCCCTGGTGGTTCAGATGGTAAAGAACCTGTCTGCTGTATAGGAGATCCGGGTTCAATCCCTGAGTCAGGAAGATCCCCTGGAGAAGGGAATGGCAACCCACTCCAGAATTCCAGCCTGAAGAATTCCATGGATAGAGGAACCTGGTGGGCTACAGTTCATGGAATCACAAAGAGTCAGACATGACTGAGTGACTAACACTTTCACTTTCACAGGAGTCTGTGGTCTTAAGTAAGTACCCCAAACCATCTATGGAATGTACCTTTCTCACTGATACTTGTCCCAGTGTAAACCCATCAGGACTGGGGGGTAAAGTTACTTAAGAAAAAAAACAAAAGCCTGAAGAGATCAAGAACTGGACAAACGAGCTTCCTTGTTTTCCTATAAATTTGTTTCATTTCCAGTCAAAATGAAGCCTTTCGAGTGAACAGCCTGTCTAGTTGCTGCAGAGATCTTTTACAGTATTACTGAGTTAAATGCATATAATCATAGAAAATTGGCCTGATTCAACTGAAATCTGGAAAAAGAATAATCCCTTATACTTTCATTTTCTTAAACTGTTCTTTTTTTCTGACCGTGCCTCACAGCTTGCAGGATCTTAGTTTCCTGACAGAGACTGAACCCAGGCCCTTGGCAGTGCAAACCCAGAGTCCAAACCACTAGCCTGCCAGGAAATTCCCCTTCTTAACATCAACTTTCTAAAATGTAGCAGATAATGAACTCAATAATGTGAGCACGTGAACAATGTGACAGTTTGGTGCGTAACAATTACATGTGCTCTCCTAAAGGGGTGCTTACGCATCAAGTGGCGTGTGTGAAAGGGTGCAGTTTGACTCAGAGTTTAGCTGAAATCTCCGATTGTCCCTACAACATAAGGTTTATGTGTCAACTTGCTTGGCTTTTCAAGAGCCTGAGAGGTAGAAGAGTATAGTGGTCCAGCCCACAGCCCCTGGAGCTGGATGGCCTAGGCCCAAGTCCCAGGTCTTCTGCTTATTGGTTGGTGTATCCTTGGAAAGCTCTGTAACCTTTCTATGCTTCAGTTTCCTCCTCTATTAAAGAGGACTAATAATAGTGTTAGCACATAAAGTTGTTATAAGATTAAAAGAGTTAGTGTAGATCATGAGTTTAGCCTATTTGGCACATAGGAAGTGTGTTTATATAAGCATTAGCTGCTATTGTGACAATCTCAATCTGCTGGGCCCCAAAACTAAGTAGCCTGCTGTAGGTGGAGCTCAGGAGAGGGTCTCTCCAGCAACCACGGTTATGGTAGCGCCAGGTGAGACTGCTGACTTCTCCTCTTGACCTGAATACTCTCCTCGCAGTCCCCTCCTCACCGTGGCAGCTCAGTTCAGCTTCCAAACAGTCCTCAGTTCTTTCCTACCTGGCCAGGGTCCTCTCACCTTCTCCCCACTCTCTGCTCTTTTGTTTTTCTGCCAGCACCTTCATGTTCACACATTTGGAGAGCCTGTCAGCCTCTTGGGCCTCCAGTCTGCATCTCTACTGATCATCCCATTCTATCCATTACTCCTGGGATGAGAGAAGCCTCCTTGCGAAGTCGGAAGAGGAGAAAGACTGTGGATAATCATACTTTTAATTTTTTATCTCCATCAGAGTAAATAACTTTCTAAAATACATGAATATGATCCTATGAATCTTTCTAATCTGAAAGCAATGCTGAGAGTCTAGTCATTGGCATATATTGCTGTGGCAAATTTATTTTTTTCAAATATACTATTTGCTGTCAAGCCCACTGGCAGCATGATAGAATGATTACTTTATTGTTATTTGTTGTTTTTAAATTACTATAGCAATCTACATTAAGAAACCTACCGAAGCCTATATTTCTCTTTTTATTGAACCATCAGAAGGGATTGAAATTAATTTCAAATCATTTCTTAAAAAGAACATTCAATGCTTCCTTGTTATTCACTACTTGGTTGACAAAGACAAATTCTGTTTTGAAATACTGTGTGACATTACTTGGTACTGTTTTCCTATCAAGAAAAAGTGCACCTATTTTTCTGTTTAATGAACTAAGATAACTGAAGGCTATAGCACTCGATACATCTTGTGGCTTTTATGATATTGTCCAATTTTCACATGATTCATAATTTACAACTCAAATAGAGAAGGCAGGGGTGGGCATGCATGGAAATTGCAAATCTGTTGGGTAGTACTTTTGAGTGTAGAGACTTGATAATAATTAAAATGAGAGGTTCCAAGCTTTTCCCCAAGTGTGCATCAAACTGGCAGCAAAGACAAGTCTGCTCCACCTCCATCACTACTGAAGAGAAAAAGCCCACAAACCCCGCCACGGCCGGCAAAGTCGGCGTTTGCTGCCCTCTCCCCACTGCTTCCTTTGAATTCCCACCCTTCTCTACATGACAGCCCCGAGTCCGGCTCCCACCTCTTCCTTGGCCCTTTCTTTTCTCATAATGGCTGTGATGTCTAACCACCCACCAAAAGTTTGTGCCCCCCCTTTCACAGTGCCCTGGGGAATGGGTGCCCGGTGTCTACATTCCCCAGCTTCACTTGCATCTGGGCAGACTCTTAGACTAGCTCTTACCAACGATCTGTTCATAGTAGGTATGTCTATTCTTGGCTACAGTTTTTTTTTTTAATTCATTAACAAATATTTATTCAATGTACAATTTATCACTGGTTACAAATCCAAGCCAGTCTTTTTATTATTATCTTATTATCCTGTGGCTCTAGCATCCAGAGTCCTCTGCAGTCATCTTATTTATATGATGCATTTTAATTTTTTAGTTTTTCAGTATTTTAATTTTAATGGAGTATAGTGGATTTACAATGCTGTGTTAGTTGTCAGAGAAAGACAGATGTCCTATGATATATCACTCATATGTGGATTCTAATTTCAAAAAAAGATACAGATGAACTTATTTACAAAATAAAAGTAGACTTATAGATATTGAAAACAAACTTATGTTTACCAAAGGGGAATGTTGGCAGAGAGGGATAAATCAGGAGCTTGGGATGAACACCTGCATACTATTGTATATAAGATAGATAACCAACAAGGACCTACTATATAGCACAGAGAACTCTACCCAATATTCTGTGATAACCCATATGAGAAAAGAATCCAAAAAAGAATAATATATGTGTAATTGGCCAGAGTGTTTAAGAATCTTTCTCACTGAATGCAGAGGACTTACTTCAGCCTTTAGGATGCTAGAGCCACAGATGGAAGAAGTCTGAGTCTCTGAAGTTCCACTGGAGTAAGGATATCTGCTACCCAAGATGCCTATCCTATATATTATAAGATTAAGAAATAAACAACTATTATCTTGAATCACTGAAATTTTATAATTTGTCTGAATGGAACGCATAACCCTAGCCTGGACAATAAACTCTGGTCCCTAGCTCACTCTCAGTTGGCTGAACTAATGCCGAGAGGTAAATCAGGAGATTATGATCAACCTTCCTCCTGCAAGGATTTGCATTTTACTTGAGGGAACTGCCCACACTTCTTCCCCAAAAAGGACACTGTGTGCCTGGCTGTACACACTGAATGATCAGAAGAGTTGATCCTACCCACTAGCATGATAAGGAGGAAGCAGTGCTGGCTGGAGTTACAGTTTCTGGGTCTGAGTTCTAATAATTTAGTTCTTAGCTGGTCCTGTGCATGTCACTTAACTTTCTGATCAGGGAGATGGAACAGGGGTGTATATTGTCATGTTTAAGAATTTGGAATCTCACAGTCCCCAGTTGGTGATTTACAAGATCTTGACAAATTCCTTGCCCTTTGCACACCTTGGTTTTCTCGTCTGCAAAACACGGAGTAGAACACCTTCTTAATAGGTTTGTTGACTCATCCATTCATTCACTCATCCATTTAAAACGTATTTACTAAGAACCTGCTCTGTGCCAAACACGACTCAGTGTGTTTACAGGAGAGACAACTCTGAGCAAGACAAGGTTTGTATTGAGTGGACATGGAGGGTAGTGAACAATGAACAGACCTCTGTTCAGCTGTTGTGGAGAGGAGGAAACAAGCTAATGTCTATGAACTGCTTCTGCAGTGCCTGATACATAATAAACATTAAGAAATGGGAAGTATTATTAATTCTTTGAGACCCCATGGACTGTAGCCCTCCAGGCTCCTCTGTCCATGGGATTTTCCACACAAGAGTACTGTGGTGGGTTGCCATTCCCTTCTCCAGGGGATCTTCCTGACCCAGGGATCAAACCTGGGTCTCCTGAATTGCAGGTAGGTCCTATACTGTCTGAGCTACCAAAGAACCCAATATAAATATAATAATATAAATAATTTCTATTTCATGTAAATATGAAAATGCATAAAATAATAATTGCAATAGCATCCAATAGGGCTAGTGTGAGGATTATATGAAACATGTATTTATGAGCTATTTATTATTATCTAATTACCTGATGGGAGAAGGCAATGGCACCCCACTCCAGTACTCTTGCCTGGAAAATCCCATGGGCGGAGGGGCCTGGTAGGCTGCAGGCCATGGTGTCGCTAAGAGTCAGAAACAACTGAGCGACTTCACTTTCACTTTTCACTGTCTTGCATTGGAGAAGGAGATGGCAACCCACTCCAGTGTTCTTGCCTGGAGAATCCCAGGGATGGGGGAGCCTGGTGGGCTGCCATCTATGGGGTCGCACAGAGTTGGACACGACTGAAGTGACTTAGCTATTACCTGATGATTAATTGAAGCAAATGCAAAGAAGAATACGTTAAATTCCTCCTCCCCATTTCAGTGAGGTTGGGACATTTTCTGTTGGCAGAAGCTATTACCTCATGAGAACAGAGAAACCAATCACTATTCACCCCAGTCATCCCATGCCAATTTGAGTAATCTCGCTGCAAAGCTTTGGAAGGGATATATCTGCCCTCAAGCAGAAACCTTTAGCTTCGGTTAAGTTGAATGAGAGAAACCAGGGGCCCTCAAATATAACCTCCACAGTCTGTCATTGGGTAAAGGAGGCCAGTCCCTGGACCCTAAGCAGAGGCTCTCACCTGGCTTGTATGAGTGTCCATCTGTTGGAGAGTTTTCCCCAAAACCTTGGGGTGGAAAAAGTCTTATGCACTGGGCCTGCGTAAAAATTCATCTGAAATGTGTATAGGAAGAGAACATGCAGGTAAAAATGTGGGCAAGGCACACAATCTTTTTAAAAATTCTTACTGTGCTATTTTCCTACAAGCAGGTCCGCAGAGCACACTTCAGCTAATGGTTTGAGTTGCATAAGTAAGGTGACCATAAAATTTATCATCTAATCTGGGTCACTTTTGAGAGTGAAAAGGGACAGTATTAATAATTACAAGCAGAACAACAGTAGTAAATCAGAACTGTTCTAGGGGGCAAAACTCTACACATGTTCACCCTGGACAGAGATTGTTAGGAATATTGTTTTTATTTATTTTTAATGCTCATGATTCTTTTGGAGGACAGGGCTGTTTATAAACATGTCTGAGAAGTAACAACAGGCTAGTATTTTTCTGTAACAGTGACAGCAGTATACCAAATATTTTAGGTCTTCTCTGCATTATGTGAAAGCACTTGTTTCAGGCTTTAAAGGGGCTACAAAGTTGTCCAAGACATGACCCCTGGCCTCAAGGAACTTATAATTTAGCAGAAGAGAGAAGCCAGACAACTCAGACAAAGGCTCGTAGACCAAAAACCTTACTGGGATTAGGGAATGATGAGCAACTGAGTGTTGCGGATGCAAGCGTTTGTGGCTAAGCGTGAAGGTGGAGATATGGGTTGGGCCAGATGGTGTAGGGGCTTCCCAAGTGTCCCTAGCGGTAAAGAACCCGCCTGCCAATGCAGGAGACACAAGAGAGGCAGGTTTGGTCCTTGGGTTGGAAAGATCCTCTGGAGGAGGGCATGGCAACCCACTCCAGTACTTTTGCCTGGAGAATCTCATGGATAGAAGACTCTGGCAGGCTACAGTCCATAAGGTTGCAAAGAGTCAGACGTGATTGAAGCGACCTCGCATGTAGATGGTGGAGAGCTGTGAATGCCACAGCTTTGCACGTGGAAGATTTGGATCACTTCCTGACTTGCAACCTCAGATGAGGGGTGAGGAAAGTTCTGCTATATGGCCAGGGAAGGTTTCATGCCCAAGCAGACTACGTGGCCATGTTTTTAGGATACTCATCCTCATTCATGGGGTCATTATAATCCACGGGGTCACAAAGAGATGGACATGACTGAGCAACTTTCACTTTCATCCTTGTAGCACTGAAGACTAATTTCCAATCTAGACATGACATTAAAACAGATGTCAACAGATCCTGTTGGCTTTTACATAACGAGTGGGAAAAACATAGGGAGTGGGAAAAAATACAAGAAAGCCTTTTGATGCTTTGGATCCTTCCAAGACCAAGTGGAGAAGGAGGGTAGGTTCTAACCTGAGAGAAGAGTGAATGGTCATGGCTTACAATTTCTCTCCACCAGCACAGGAATTAGCACATAATATTGGCAGAGGAGGACCATGAGCAGAATATTCACAATAGGGTCCCCTTGGAAACTGAATCGGAAGAAGGATGGATCTTTTCATCTGAAAGAAACCAGAGGACACCCTGTTGCTTTGGGCTATTCCAGAAGGGCAGCTACAGTGCCCTCTCTCTTCCGGGACCAGCTCTGCTCAGTTGCTTCGGTTGTGTTCGACTCTTTGCGACCCCATGAGCTGTAGGACCCCACCCGGCTCCTCTGTCCACGGGATTTTCCAGGCAAGAATCCTGGAGTGGGTTTCTATTCCCTACTCCAGGGGATCTTCCTGACTTACGGATTGAACCTGCATCTCTTGCATTGCAGGCAGATTCTTTACTGATGAGCCATTGGGGACCGACTGTGAGTGGTCCTATCTCTTATTGGGAGGAGCCAGGTGTCTTAGTTTAATTGTCCTGGAAACAGACTTGGAAATGGTGATTTTCATGCAGGAAATTGAGTATATACTTAGATAGATGCCTGTGAAGGAGAAAGAGTGCAGGCTTGGGTGGAGGGAGGGGTTAACCAGCAATTTAGTCATGACAAAGACTTCGGTGGTTCACATGGGGTGCTCTGGACTAGGATGGATCTTCAAAGTTGTCCCAAGTTAAGGACTCCTACATCCATAGACATATCAGGAATATAGGATACCCCAGAAAGGAAGCCTGACCTTGGATAAGGCGGCTGTCTTCACCAGAGGGACTCAGCCAAGAGCTGACAGCTGCCAAACTCCCAGAGTCTGGAGGAATGAGTCCTGAAGTACTGCTATTCTGAAGGGGGCATTTGGGCCAACTACCATGGCATACACCACACCAGTGGTTCTTGAACTAAGACATGGTACATCAGAGTCCTCTGGAGGGCATGTTAAAATGCAGATTCCTGGGCTCTGTCTTTAGTTTCTGATCCATTAAGTCTTGAGTGGGGGCCAATAATTTGTATTTCTAGTGAGTTCCCAGGTGATGCTGGCTTGGAACCCCCCACCTTGAGAACCACTGCACTACTTCAGACATTCAGGGAACCTGCTCAGGCATGGATAGCTCATCAGCACTTTCAAAACATGTAGCAAACAGACTTTTAAGTGGGCACATTTCAATGCTGAATCAGGCAGCTTTGATTATCTGTAAGATCTGTTTTCTACTCCTTTAAATGACAGTTTGGTGACCAAAAAAAGAAAGTTCTGCTGCAACTAGGTGTGTATTTGGAGGACTCTAGGTCTCCATGGGGAGAAGGCAATGGCAACCCACTCTAGTACTCTTGCCTGGAAAATCCCATGGGTGGAGGAGCCTGGTGGGCTGCAGTCCATGGGGACACTAAGAGTCGGACATGACCGAGCGACTTCACTTTCACTTTTCACTTTCATGCATTGGAGAAGGAAATGGCAACCTACTCCAGTGTTCTTGCCTGGAGAATCCCAGGGACGGCGGAGCCTGGTGGGCTGCCGTCTATGGGGTCACAGAGAGTCAGACACGACTGAAGCGACTTAGCAGCAGCAGCAGCAGGTCTCCATGTCAAACGTTATTGCCATTCTCTATGGACCAGCAGCTGCTATTTGAAGTTGTCGTTAGCAGTTCATTCCTCTATTTCAAGAAGAGACAGAACCTAGTTGCCTGCCTTACAAGATTCCTCCCCACAGCTGTGCTTGTGTTACCTGCATCCATTTTTCTATCTACTCTCTTACCTTGCTGTCATCATGTGATCCAGTTCAGAGGGATCAAGCCCTCGCTAAGCTCTGACCACCACAGCTGGTTGAAGGGTAAACTTGGGGCCACGCTGGACTCTCCCGAGTCTTTCTCCAGGGATTCCATTTGGGGCTGAGAGAGAAGAGCCCCCTTCTTCTCTGGAAATGAGGATATGAGCCTGGAGGTACCCGTGACCATGGCTTTTGTGCAGTGAATAAGCCTATGAGCAGAGGGAGGAGATGAGACCAATTGATGGAGAGAAATACAGTTAAGAGGCAGTCGTCATTAGCTATATTCTTGCCCTTCTTGATTACATTGTGCATGAGCGCTCAGTCATATCTGACTCTTTGCAACCCCATGAACTGTAGCCCACCAGGCTCCTCTGTCCATGGAATTTTAGAGGAAAGAATGCTGGAAGTGGGTTGCCATTTCTTTCTCCGGGGATCTTCCAGACCCAGGGATAGAATCCACGTCTCTTGTGTCTCCTGCATTCACAGGCAGGTTCTATCCCCACTTTCTTTAGCTAATTCAAGTTAGGTTGCTGCCACTTGCAATCAGATGAGTCCTGTTTAAGGCTCCCTTTAAATGCAAATACCATGGGAAGCAGAATACATGGCCCTGATCCTAACAACTTAACTTTCAAGGGCAGAGTAGCCAGAAGAGCCCATGATCAGGCCTGAGGAGCATCTGCAGCGGGAACCCTTGTTTGCTCAGAGGCTTCTGAGGAGTGGGATGGCGGTGGGAGGGAAGGTCAAAGAGCCACAGTGAATGCTCTCTATGTTCCAGGTGTCCTGCTAGGTGTGTAGCATGCTTTATTCCATTTAGTCTGACATGGTTGGTAGCGCCGAGAGCATGGTAGATGAGACATTAGGTACAGAGATGGTCAGTGCATTTCCCAAGGTCACACAGCTAGTCAGTGGCAAAGCCGTGACTCAAACATGGTTGGAAGTGCTGTGCACTTAACCACTGCCTTATATATGACTGCTCCCAAAAGCAGAGACCACACCAGAGGAAGGGGTGAGTTATGGGATAGAAAATTTCATTTTACAGTTTTGTTAAGAATTATACCAGAGACCAAGGTCTGGGACCCTTCCAGTGATCCAAGAACTATTTTGAGGGATCCAGTTACATTTCTCAAAAGTCATAAAATCTAGGAATCCAAGGTTAACCCTGAAGAATATTAGGGTAAAGCATATAGTGACTCATTAAGGTTATATTTACATTGAAATTTACATTTATATTCTTTTGAGAAATTCATCCAGAGGTGAAATGATGGATTTCATCATTTTGTTGTTCGTTACCAAGATGTCCCCACGTCTATGGTCGAGAGACTCTACAGAACTCTTTCACTCAAACATGGTTAATTCATGCACCACTAATTTGAGCTCTTCCAATAATTCAAACAATGCCTATGTAATGCTTATTTAGCAAAAAGTTTTAAATGTCTTATTTTATCAATTCCTGGATCTTCCTCTCAAGTGGAGAATGTAGTCTAAAAAGTATAGCTTTTACAAACAGTGATTCAGAAACAATAAATTTCTTCATGACACTCACCACCACATCCAGTAACCAAGTCTTGAATATTAGATAAGTTTTATGTTTAGGAGGCATTCATATATAGTAGAGGCTTGTGAATTATAACTTTTTCATGAATGCTCCTCATTTAATCTATTAGTACTCATTTATGTCTTCCTTTATAATATAGACAACTGTTAAAAATATAAAACTCCATTTTCTCAAAAAGCACTCTCTCTGTAATTGAAGGCTTTCTCTAAGTCACAAAAACCTTTCCACCATCACTGAATCTGCCAGGCTTCACACTATGTTACTGATGTATTGAAACAAATTGGATGCTTTGGAAATAAGTCTTGGCTAAATTAGCTAGACTAGCATTTCTCTAACTTGCTTTATTGTGAGATTTACCTCTGAGATTCTGATTCAGCAAGTCTTGATTAGAAGCTGAATGTTCAACAGATGTCCCAGGGGATTCTAATATAGGTGGCCCAAGGGCTATCCTTTGAAAAACATGGAATTGGATAATACCAAAGTTCTTGATTTCCCTTTGACATGAGTATGCATTAGGTCCAAAGAATGTAGTGTGGATAAAAGTATGTGTTTATATCATCCCATATGTGAAGATCCCATATGTGAATAGTGTATGTATCATACACTATTAATATGATTAGAAACTTAGAGAAAAAAATCCTTTTGTGAAAAAGTAAAATTCCTTCATACAGAGAGAATTTATGATGATTTTCTCATTCTTACTGATTTCTTTCAGAGTGAGATTTAATTTCCCATGACAATCATTTCATCAAATGACACATTCACAGACATATAATTTTCCTTTGAAAAATTCAATATATAGTTCACCTCTAAGGCTTTTTCTTTGCAGTAGAATGATTGTATAATTTCACACCTTAGCGGCACTCTTTGATTTCTTATTGATAATTGTGTGTGACTTGTTACAGAGACACATCAATAGGAATATTGAGTTGTATAAATTATAAATACAAACAAAATAAAACAATTGTCTATCTCTGCTACCTTATCTGGCGAACACATTTTATACACCAGTTCTTCAACTTTGAAAATGAAACTAAGTTTTAATCAATTATTCAGTCATTTTGAGACATATTTGAATGTGGGCTTTCTTCAATTTATTAGTTTTGAAATGATAGTACCAATTAAATAAAAATATTTTTTAAAAATTATAATGCCATCAAATAAAAATATGTAAAAATATTAATTTTAAAATAAAAATATATTAAAAGATCTTGCTCTCTAATTTTCATAGTATACAATTGCTACAGGAGATGGTTTTTAATGCCTCTTTGCCAGTTCATAATGAACTTGCTCATTTTCCCCTGATAGTCAATAACCTCTCAGTTTCTAACAAAGGTTTAATGAACAAATTTGGGAGGACTGTGCTATTCTAAGATGAAAGGTTTACAAAATACACCACAAGACATTTACTAGGAGGCAATACATATTATTAGCAATTAAAACTACATTACCCTTGTCAAAATGAATGAAAAAGTGAGTCTTATGGTGTGGTGCTCTTGTATTTTATCATGTTTGTTTCTCATCTGCCTATCGGTATGTTTCATGGGGTCTCCCGCTGCAGTTTCTGCATAGCCTGGTAGCAGTAGTAGAGAGGAACATGAAAGAGTATGATAAATTCACCCCTTGTTTATGCTTCAGGGACGCTTTGTGCAAAATCTCATAATCTGAGATTATGGGTCTCTTCATTGTCTTTAGTGAACAAGCAAAGTTCTGCTTTCCTTATCGCCTTGGAAAAAATGTTCAAATTTCTACTCTTTGCATTTTCCTTCAATTTTTGTTGCACAAATATCAGTCCATCATTCAGCAAAGTTTTTCCTGAAAGAGATGGTGATGAGATGAAGGCAAAGAATATGGAAGGCAGTCTTTCCTTTCTATAATTGTGCTTCCTGTTTATTCAGCCAGCACTTAATGAGTTTCTACCATGTGCCAAATGCTGGGTAGGCAATAGTGGGGAGAAGGTTAAAAGCAGTAAGATAGTTCCCACCCTCTAGGAATCCATAGCCTACTTAAAAGACCAACCCATACACAAATTTATTAAAATAGAATGTGTCATAGCAATGATATACACACATGGCCACGCCCGATGACCCGCAGATGTGACAGCGTGCACTCAGTCGGGGTGGGGGAGCATCCAGCTCAAATGATGTCCATCCCCAAAGCTTCATGGGGTAACAGCCACTGAAGTGGGACTTCAAGTACTAGCAGAAAATAAAGAGTACATTCCAAGGAGAGGGGATCTGAAAGAGCACGGCTTATGAGGTTGGGCTGAGGTAGGTCCAGTGGATGAATGTAAGGGGGATGGAGGAGAGAGAGACCATGCTGAGGACTGGGAAAACTCCACGTTATGAATTGAATCATGTTCCCCCAAATTCATGTGCTGATACCCCAACCCTCAATGTGGTTGAATTTGGAGAAAAGGCTTTTAGATAGGTAATTAAAGTTAAATGACGTCATAAAGATGAGGCTTTCATCCACTAGGGCTGGTATCCTTATTAGAAGAGGAGGAAACACCAGCGGTCTCTGTGAGTACACAAAGGCGAGGTCACGCGAGCACACAGTGAGATGGCAACCACCTACAAGCCAAGAGGAGAGGCCTCTGAATAGAACCAGCCTTGCCATCACCTTGATCTTGGATGTCCGTATGTTCAGAATAGTGAGAAAATTAATTTTTGTTGCCAGTCTGTGGTATTTTCTTATGGTAGCCTGAACAGACTTGTATACTCTGTGAGGTGCAATTAAAAGGGCTTTGCCTGCAGTGCTGAGGAGTTTGGACTGGAGTCTGGCTACTTAGCAGAGCAATGTCATGATCAGATTTGGGCTTTTGGAAGACTGCTGTGTCTGCAGTGGGAAGGGCACGTGGGGGTGGGGGATAGATTGAGGCCATAAAATATGCAAGGAACAAAAGCAGAAGGATAGATCAAGGAGCCCTGTCCCAGGAGCCAGGGGTTGGGGGCTGTACTTTAGCCCTGCTCTTCCACTACTTGGCCTTGGGGCAGTCGCTTCACTTTGCTGGGTCCCTGCTTCTACCTCTGTAAAATGAAGAGAGTTGACTCAGGGGTGGTTACTGTATGCCTCCTATAAGACATCTTTCTCTGAAAACTCTCTCTTCCCCTCCCCTCACTGTGTTTGGACCACAGGCTAGAGCAGAGTGGATCAAAGTGATTGCCTGACTCTGACTGGATAAGTCCGGCTCCCTTCTTCAAAACTTTGGGCTGAGAGTCAGTCTAGGTATTGGGAACCAAGTCACATTAACAGCAAAAGGAAGGTTCTGAAATCCTACTTGTGCCCCAGAATTGTCTCTGTTCTCCTTTCTGATACCTGATTGTTCACCTTTTCCTTGGTGCTCCTTGAGTTCTTGCTGCCATATACTTGGAACATAAAGTTTTTCCTTAGGCTAGATTGTCAGGTTCCATTAGGTATAGCCAAAAGTGTATTATCCAGACTGTTCCCTGATGCAGCACTTGCTGAGTCTGAGACAGGGGATGACACCCACACACTTGTAGCTGGTGTAGGTCCAGCCACATCTGATCCAGGATGGTGACTGGTTGTGGGGTTAGTATTAGATCCTCAATCCTTCTGTAAGATTTCTCCACTCATCTGCTGATATGTCTGAAATGTGCACTCTAGAAGTCATGCCTATGAATAAGAATGCCTCTACAGGGTCAGTGTCAAAAACAGTCTAGGATAATCCAGTTCACTAGTTACTTATCTATTGGAACCTGTAGATATTTTTGAAGGGGAAGACTTTGATGATGGAGAAAGTTAGAAACTATCTGGATCAAAAAATCCAACAAGGCAGGAATGAGATTCCAGGGCTGCTGGTGATAGTTGTGAATGACCCTAGAGATGGGGAAGGTCACACCATCAGTGAACCCACCTAAAACACACTTCACCGTTTTATTGTGGGTCAACCTTGGTCCTGTTAGAGGTCCTGTGAGTGTCTGGCTTGGGTCTTCTTCACAGTTTCCATTGTCCTTTCTAATTCATTTGAGTAAGGAGCCCTTCTAGAAAGCCTACCTGAGCAGGCTCTGGGAAGGGCTTTGGCAAGAGCATGTGCTGAGTCCCCGGTGCTACTTCTCCCACTTACTGACCCTAGGGCTTTAGCCAAGCCACCTAATCTCCCGAATGCTGTTTCATTTCTTACAGGCTCCAAGCAAAAATTAAGCAGAGGCCATATAGGAAGATGTTTAGTAAGCGTTCACACTGAAAGAAAAGAAGACTCTCTGTACCTACCAAGTTGAAATATTTTTCACAGGTAAAAGCCTTCATCAAGATGCTGTTCAGTTCACTTTAGTCCCTCAGTCATGTCTGACTCTCTGTGACCCCATGGACTGCAGCACCCCAGGCCTCCCTGTCCATCCCCAACTCCCAGAGCTTGCTCAAACTCATGTCCATCGAGTCGGTGATGCCATCCAACTGTCTCATTCTCTGTTGGCCCTTACTCCTCCTGCCTTCAATCTTTCCCAGCATAAGGGTCTTTTCTAATGAGTCAACCCTTTGCATCAGGTGGCTAAAGTATTGGAGCTTCAGCATCAGTCCTTCCAATGAAAATAAGTGCAAATCAAGGAGTGTGCCTTGAGCACACCGCAGCCATCCTCCAGTGTCTGTAGTCACCGAGGTGGGTGTTGACCCTGGGCAGCACTTCATGTGTCCTCCTTAGAACAGACATCCTCGAGTAACTTACACCATGTCACGTCACAGAGGCAGAGTTAGGATTTAGTATTTCTGTGTCTCTGTTGATCAAACAAAGATCCTAGTCTAGTGGGAAAAGTTGGGATCACTTCTCAAAATGGACCTGCATGAAAATCCTAACTCAACCACTAACTCCACTTTTACTCCATGATTGTGAGCAAATTGTTCAATCTTTCTGAGCCTCAGTTTCCTCACCAGCAAGCTAGATAATCAGAAACAGGGTGGTATTAGATACATCATCTAGCTCAAGTGAAGGGACTCAACAAATGTTCCCTTTCTCTTAATTATAAAACCATTAGATTTGGTCAAGGTTAGGAACAGTTGCTAAGTTAGTTCTTTCCATGAAGCAAGTGACATTAACCACAGCAAAATGCTCTTCTTTTTTGACTGGACCGAGATTCACTAATATAGACAATGAAAGCACATTTGGGGGATGATCCTTGCCAAGTCCACTTTGATGTTTTTGTTATAAAAGAGCAAAGCCAGATGGAAGTGATCAAATGGCTAAGCTGGGTGCAAAAATATGAGACAGAGGTATGTTTTCCCCCACTGAAATATTCTGCACCCTCCCCAAGTTACAGAAGAGTGCTTCTACTCAAAGTCTACAGATCACAGAGCCCCTGGCAAAAGTCCCTTAGCAAAATCTGACTTTGAGTTAAAAGTAGAAATGGATTCTGAGCATCTGCTTTGGAGGCCTCAGATAACACCCTTGCTTATCAAGCCTTGATCAGAAAGGATGCCAGACACACATGGAAAGGTCTTGCCCCTCTGACCTTCCCACCATAACATTTGGAAACAAGAGGACTCAGAGCACTTTAGGAGGGGCCTGAAGAGTGGTTAGAGTGCCTTAGTTTAGTTCCACACACATTTATCAAACCCATCGCTAATGCCAGACTTGGCAGGAGCCAGGGTGAAATTAGGAACATCCCAGAGACCAGAAGGCACTTAGCCTCTGCAGCCAGAACTGCTACAGAGTACCCGCACCATGGTAAATTCACATCCAGACACACATTTGATTTGCATGGTATGTTCTCTCTATATGTTGCAAAACTGATGCAGCAACACTACAGGCATTACTAATTTTTGTGGTTTTCTGTGTGTGGGCTCACAGTGTTCTAGACATTGCACAGAACATAATCCTGGTGCTTTCAAATTCAATAATGCATCATATCTGAGACCTCACTTGCCTAGTTTAAAAATAGCCTAAGGTATGTGATAAATTATGTTACAGATGATGATACATAGTAGAAACTTGTAATATCTGAATCGAGGGGCTGATTTGAGGAGTAAATGGAACAATTCTTGAAAAACACTTGATTTAGTGCCCAGACCATTGTAGGTCCCTTGATTCACATCTAGCATCATCAAGGTTTTTATCAAATCAGCAAATGGTTGCTCCAAACTCACCCAGAAGATTATGAATATAGTTAGATAATAATTGATAAATTTATTCAATAATTGGGTTGGAAGGCATTTTGAAAGTTCATCCAATCTCTCCTTAGAGCCAACTGAACTCTGTCAGCCTTATTCATAAACCCATTTTGCCTAAACATGTTCAGTATGAATCAACTTTTGATAGTACTCTTCTTTAGTGCCTAAAATCAGAATTACATCTATTATTTGTTCATTTATTTATTTGAATAAGCTACATGTGCTCACCAGGGAGAGGTTTTCCTCTAACTTCACAGGCAAACTTCAAACAGAAAGTCTCTTTATGGAAAGACTGGCCAGATGCAGGTATATATCTCTGGGAGTTGTCCTGGTTTCTTTTCAAATTAGGCAATGAATATGCTTCTTGACATGCACACACAAGATTTGTGGCAAAAACACCTTTCTTTCATGTAACTGATTTTCCTTTAATCCCAACCTTAATGTAGATCATTCTTGATGCATAATCTCTAATGGACTTTGAACTAGCGAGTGCTAACTTTGAATAATGAAGAAATAAATGACAGTTTTCCTTATAGCTGGATTCAGGAGACATGGGGTTGAGGGGCAATGGAGGTATAACTGCTCACCTTTCACCCTGGCACAAGCAGGTGAAGTGCTGAAAGGAAGATGTGACAATAAGTTTAAACCCTGGGGCTGAGTGTTCCCAATGCATTTGCATTCCTTGGTTTGTAAGACTGTGTTTAAAATAAAAAACCGTCACCAAGACAGAAAAACTGCTATAGTTATATCACAGCACACTGAGTTGCAAACCTTTTAATGAAAGACATAATTCTTGGGTTGTCTACATCATACTATACTCTCATGCAAAACACTTTAATGCCTGGTGTAAATTACTTTCGACTTTCTTAGCACGTATTGCATTTCTTAATCATGGGTGTTCAGTTCTATTTTCCATTTGGAGTCTAGGAGAATCATATCCAAATGAAGCTGGAGGACTTCCCCTCCTGCAGTCTCCCCTTCTCTGGTCCCACTCTCCTCCCTGCCCCCTTCTTTCCCTCCTCACCTCTGTGCTACCCCAACTCCTCTAGGACAATACAGTTTCTGGGACATCCTCAGTTGGAGGCTATAATCTGGTCCTCAGTCAGAAAAGTGAACAAATGAAAAATACACCTTTTGCCTGGACAGGATGTTACATCTTCAGAAAGGCTGCAGCCCAGCCTGCCCAGGTGCATCTGCAGAGAGATGAAGCTTGTCCCACACAGCTCTACCCTCTCCATGGCAGGGTACATTAGAATGGTCGCCAAGAACCTCCCACACCCGTCTACCTTCTGAGAAAGACACAGCTGCAGGAATTTTAAAATATTCACACAGAATGCTGGGGTCTAGAGTAAGCGCCTATGTGCTGCCTGCCTAATTGCACTGCTGCTGTGGTCAGCTCTCAAAAGCACCAGTTAGACCAAACCTTTTCTTGGCACATATCTCCCATCATCTACTTCTTCTAAGGCAGAATGAATCATTCATGCATACTCCTACAGCACTGTCCATATACCTCTCTGTCCATATACTTCATCTTAGTAACTGACACAATGAACTATAGTTGGTGGACAACATCTTCCTTGACAATTCTGAAGCACTTCTGGAGTCCAGAGTCATTTCTCTAAGAATCCCAGGGCAGAGTACAGTGCTGGTATATAATAGTAGGTGCTCAGTCAAAGTGTGTTAAATAAATAAATGATATGTCTAGTGGAGAAAGATGTCAGATTTATACACTGCCATTTAAATCATGTATATTTTCATTTCACAGTCTCCAAATTGTGTAATGAAAGTAGGAAATACTCTGTGTCTGGAAAATATGTAATGATAGTAAAACATTGCCATGTTTATCCATTTTTAATTCAGGAGATTGGCAACATGGCTGTAGTTGAGATTTTTGGAGGGAGGAAGCGAAAATGTAATACATCCTCTGCAGTATTCCCCTTTTTTTCCCTGATGGGGGAAAAAAATGCAGCTTTTACTTATTTATCTATAACATTTGCAGGGCTCTATTTTTTCAGCTGGTTCTTCCTATTCAGATTTAGCTACTAAATAGGGGGCTAGCCCAAGGTTAGCTAAGACCCTGGATGAGCTGAGTGCTGGCATCTGTCCCTGTGACTATTGATTCTGGGGCTATGCCAGATCCCTGGGGATTGGAAAGATTCCCTATCTGAGGCTACTTGGCTCCTAAAACCCTTCCTCCAGCCCTTGCCAACTAAAACACAGTAGGAGCAAATGTTGTGTGGCAACTGGGTATAAACACAACAGTTGGAATGCTTCAGAAAGAAGTCTGGATTTCCTGGTTAAGTGTATTCAATGCTAAAACAACAATAACAGTGTTAAAAACACATTTGGGGATTGTTAGAATGCCTTACCCACTGATTCTCATTATTCCTCTTAGAGTCTCACTGGATGCACTGATGTCTCTGAGAAATATTTCCTCAGGAATTATCTCAGATGCTACGTCCACACAAACTAGTTAAGGTGAAGATTAAAGCAGGCTTCTGAGTAAAGTCAATGCAATCATGTTTGTTAAGTCAACACCTTACTTCATATTACTCATAGGAATAGGGAAAGGAGAATAGAGAGACACGTGTTCTGCTTTGGGGCTGTGACTCTTACAAGCACTGAGATTTCAGGTAAATCGTGTGTCTAGTTCTCAGCTTTCTTATCTGTAAAGTGGGTAGGTTGCTCATAGAGATCTCTGAAGTGCCTTCTAGCATTGAATCTCAGTGAGCATCACTGCTCTCAGAAATGAAGCAAATGTCCTTAGCCCGGCGTGATCTGTGTTTGAGAGGAGAGTTAAGGCTCTTAGTTTTTTAAATCAAGCCGTTTGCACAAGGACAGAGAATCTCATGAATTTTTATCAATGAACTACCTAGTGGGGACTACCTCCTATGGGTTGAATGATATGCCCTCAAAAAAAGATGTTGAAGTGCTAAACTTCAGTGTGAGAAAGGTCACCCTATTCTGGAAATAGGGTCTTTGCAGATCTAAGCGACGTAAGATGAGGTCGTGAGGGTATGCCCTAACATAGTAAGACTGGTGTCCCTATGACATAAAGAAATTTGGACTCAGACAGAAATAGAGAGAAGATATGTGAAAAGGCACAGAGAAAACACGATGTGAAGATGGAGGAGAGATTGCATTGCCGTGAGCCAAGGAGTGTCTGAGACTATCAGAAGCTGGAAGAGGCAAGGAACGGTCCCTTTCTCCACCGTTTCACAGGGCATGTGGCCCTGCCAGTACTTTGATTTCATACTTCCAGCCTCCAGAGCCGGGAGACAATCATTTCTGTTGTTTTAAGTCACTGCATGGCAGTACTTTGTTACAGCCACCCTAGGAAATGAACACACATTTGCCTCAAATCTCCAGAGCCCAGGTTGCACTTGGCTTCTTTGCAGGAGGAAGTGGATATTTTGCCCCCCTCGGTGTACATTATTTGACATTTATCAGAAGAAAAATTGGACAAGAGACAAGAAGGGAAAGGGAGAAAAGGGAAAAGAAGAAAAAGTAAAGGGTAACTTGTTTTGAAAATGAAGATGGCTAGGATCAGGCCTGGTGTTTAACTGGTATACACAGGTACAGTCTAACAGCTAAAGTATTTCTGTGTAAACACCCACTCCAAAGCCCCCTGAGTGGGCCATTGTCAGAAGACTGCCTGCCCACCACTTACATGCTCTGTCCTTTCCTGGGGGCCGCTCCGGGATTTTCCCCAGGGTCCAACAAATGAAGGACTGACTGTTGACCTACAGGGCTCTCTACATTCTGCAGAGCTACCTCTGCCATGACTGCTCAGTCCCACCGGTTAATAATAGTTCTGATTGAGAGCCTTGTTCATTTGAGCTGTGGCACTGGGCCTCTGCAATTGATGGAGAATGTGCAGGGAAAGGAGATGAAACCAGAGGCTGCCGGGAGGAGGTGAAGAGACACAGACATGCAAGAGATCAGAACCACCACAGTTGTTATTGTCCAGTTGAGATGGTGCTTCACCCCAAAATGCCTCTGGCCTGCACATCCTTTTCCTGGCACCCCACCGCTGACTCAGGAGGAGGGGAGACAGGAGGAAGGAAGGAGGAGAAAGGCTGGGAAGGGCCAGCTGCCCACAGAGACACAGCCGAGGTGAGACTAGCTGGGACGAGACCTCAGACATGCCCAGTGGGCCAGCACGGATGCTGGGCAGGTCCCCAAGGGTTGATGCTCATGGCGGAGGCTCAGGGGGGTTGGCAATGCTCAGGGAACAGGAAACTCTGCATCAGTCAGGCTAGCCAGTGCAGTGGGGAAAGGCAGCACTTGCAACAATAACCCTTTCACCTCTCTATATGATTTCCCTTCCCAGAATCCTCACACAACTTCCACAAAGTAGACCTTATCATTAATTCTCAGGTTATAGATAGAGAATCAGAAATGCAGCCAAGTTAAATACTTTACCTAAAATCCTGAGACCAGGAAGGAATGGAGCCAAGGTTCAAACCAAGGTGTATTTGTCTCCAACACCTGGACCCTTAGCCATGGTTCTGTCGGCTTCCTGTAGAGAGGTTGTCTGGCCATGTGTAAATCAGAAGCTGCTCAGATCTAAGAGTGTATCACACGTGCCAACACCAATTCAAATGTCCAACCAAGTAAAATATATTGGCCAAGTCAAGATGACACGTGTTCAGATGAAAATCCTATAATAATGAACATTAATGGGTTGTCTTCCCATATTGTCAGAGACTTCTATCCAAGTGACATCATTTAATACTTATTGAATATCCATCAAGAGTTAAGCAGAGGCTACACTACAGTCACACACTGGGATTTCTCAGGTTTCTGTCCTGGGAACAAAATAGGCAATATCCTCCGTGGTCAAGCAGTGATCTTGAGAGATTAGGTGTTATTCCTCCTCTAACCCCATCCATACACTGATTGGATACAAAGGAGAATTTCCAAGATACAATTCAGATTTATGGGTAACATAAATGCAATCCTTCTTAAATAAGATTTGCCTTTGTCATCTGGCTGACTCTGATGCATTCTATTTGGTAAACATCATCCAAGCATGGTCTCAAATACACCACCCTTTAGAAATCAACGTAATTGTGATTCGACCAACCTCAACTAAGCTAGTAAGATCTGAAAGGTCATCATGGTACTAGACATGTTATGAATAATACCTGTGAATGCAGCTCAATGACTGATTCAAACATGACAAGGAAGGTCCTGGGGAAAACCAGCTATTTAATTTCTAGTATACTCTAGTATGTTCTGCTACTGCTAAGTCGCTTCAGTCATGTCCGACTCTGTGCGACCCCGTAGATGGCAGCCCACCAGGCTCTGCCGTCCCTGGGATTTTCCAGGCAAGAACACTGGAGTGGGTTGCCATTTCCTTCTCCAATGCATGAAAGTGAAAAGTGAAAGTGAAGTCGCTCAGTCGTGTCCGACTCTTAGCGACCCCATGGACTGCAGCCTACCAGGCTCCTCCGTCCATGGGATTTTCCAGGCACGAGTACTGGAGTGGGGTGCCATTGCCTTCTCCACTAGTATGTTCTAAGGCACCTTTAAATTTGGACTTGGTTCTCATGCTCATTGTGCATGCACTCTTGGAGCCTACAGTAGAAGGAAAAGAAACTATTGAAAGCTGAGGAACTTGATTTAATTCCTGAGTCCAATATGGTCTCACTCTTTAGAAAGATCCTAAACCATCAATGTGCTTATTTTACCTATTCCCTTTAAACTCACCTCATCCAAGTTCATAAGGCCAAAAAGCTAGGAATAAAAGGCCAGGTGGCTGGAACTGAACAGATGAGGACAAGATAAAGTCACAGTTAAGAATATGCTTTAAAAACTGAAGTAAAGAGTTTATATTTTATTCTAAGGGCAATGAGATACTATCAGAGGGTTTTAAGCAAGGGTGTACTATGACCTGATTTATGTTTCCAGAGGATGTGGTATATCTATGTGGCTTGGGCAAATGAGAAGCAGAGAAATGATTCGGTACTAAACATCAGTAGAGATGGACACAAGTCCAGATTTGGAATATGCGTTAGAGTTGGAGTCCACAGGACTGATTAATTTTTCTGGATTTGGGGAATAAGAGAGAAAATGATGCCAACGTATTTGGCTTGAGCCACTGAATGGATTGCAGTGCATTTTTATGAGATGGGAAAGATATGTGAATGAACAAATCTGGGGACGTGTAAATCACAAGTTTTCTTTGTTAACATGCCCATAGGATAATCATGTGAAAATTTTACTAGGCACTTTGCTGTACAAGTCCTTGGATTTTTGTTAAACGCCAGTCTCATTCCTCATGTAATATACAATCTATATTAGTCAAGACAAATGTCTTTTAACATTTCCTTGTGGCCTTTTTTCACTTCACTTTCTGCTGTTCCCCACTCAGTCACTCACCAAATATTATCTAGCACTTGTTATGTGAATGAGGACAATGCTGGCTCCAACATACTTCAGACATAGCAGCTCTCTCTCCAATGTTTCTAGAATAACTGAATGAATGAATGCAATGCTCAGGTTCTCCTGAGGCTTAAGTTTCCAAGGAGTCAAGAGCCTAGGACAGGAAATAATAAGTATGCTTTAATAACTAAAGCACAAGATATTAAGTGATGAGTTGAGCAGAAAAATTATTAATAAAGGATTGTGGGAGTTCAAAAGAAGATATGGAATTCAGGAAATCTGATACATTCACATGATGGAATACCATTCAGTAATGATGAAGAACCTAAAACTATATGCAAAAACATGAATAAGTTTCACAGACATAATATTGAGCAGAATAAGCCACACAGAAGACTACACACTATACGATTCCATTTGTACAAAGTTCAAGAAAGGCAGAAGGAACATCTCGTGTGAGAAGTTAGGGCAGTGGTGACCTGTGGAGGGACTGCGACTGGTCAGGAGCATGAGGGGAACTGTGGGATTCTTGTTACCTTACTTCTTGGGTTTTATTTATGTGAATGTGGTAAATGTGTTCACTTTGTAAAAACTCACCCATCTGTACATTTAGGATTTGTTCATCTTTTTCATGGAGAAGGAAATGGCTCCCCGCTCCGGTGTTCTTGCCTGCAGAATTCCATGGACAGAGGAGCCTGGCGGGCTACAGTCCATGGGGTCGCAAAGAGTCGGACATGACTGAGAACGACTTAGCATCTTTTTCATGCATCATATGTCAAGAACTCTGAAGAGTCTGGAATTTACCTTAGTTGCAAGCCTGCCATGGTTTGGGGATACTGGCAGGAGACATGATACTCTTGGGTCAGAGACAAAAGAACTGATGACTCACAATGTGGTCAATAGGATGAGCCATGCTTGCTTCCCCACCTCAAAGTTACACAGGAGAAGCTCAGATGGATGCTGCACAGGCAATGGGCATGTGTCCACTGAGGAGCCCTGAGCTTAGAAAACCCAAATCTTCCATAGTGGAGACCAGCAAACTTGCCCTGCCATGGAGGGAGACAGTGTCTTCATCATAGTAGACAGTACACAAGCCTCTCCTCCACTTGGGAGGGAGACACTGTTTTGCAAGACTGTTCTCTTCATAATCATCCTTGAAAGGATGTGAATGAAAGTTATAGGTCCCTCTCTACTCATAAGCTGCTGCTGCTGCAGCTAAGTCACTTCAGTCACGTCTGACTCTGTGCAACCCCATAGACGGCAGCCTACCAGGCTCCCCTGTCCCTGGGATTCTCCAGGCAAGAACACTGGCGTGGGTTGCCATTTCCTTCTCCAATGCATGAAAGTGAAAAGTGAAACTGACGTCGCTCAGTCATGTCCGACTCCTAGAGACCCCATGGACTGCAGCCCACCAGGCTCCTCCGCCCATGGGATTCTCCAGGCAAGAGTACTGGAGTGGGGTGCCATTGCCTTCTCTGCTACTCATAAGAGAGGGAGAAATATGAGAATCTTCCCTTCACCCACCAGAGGATTATCTCACAACATGGCATACTTCAACAAGCAGCTTACATTTAAAAGGCCGTATTATTTTAGCTAGGTCTTCGTTGAGCAGGATCAGACTGAGGGTAAATGAGTTTTGTGTAAGGAACAGGGAGCAGCTGAGTGTGAGTATAGGTTTTCCCTACTTAAAAAGTCTTCCAACATGGGAAGGAGAGTAAAATGAAACTCAGATGGCCGATTTTACTGTCTTTTTTACTGCTCAGATAAAGATTTGTAGAAGGGAAGGAAATCACTTTAAAGAGTGAAAAAAGATTTTGAGGAATCATCTGTGGATCTGATGTATCCTTTCCCTCTTCCCTCAACTATGTAAGAATTTGGATTATGTAAAGCTGAGATTTACAAAATATTTCCATCATAGTATGTGCACAGTTCAGTAGATTTTATTTTGAAAATAAACTTAAAATATAGAAAATAGTAAACTCAAATAGCCTTAAAAGTTTTTTATTTCCATAATTGAAAATTTTAAACCAAAATTATATTGGTCCTAATTAACTTTACTTTGAAAGACAAATCTCCAAATTTCTCTTGTCTTATTTACAATAAATCCAGATGACCCAATAGTGCTTAAGCACAAATGTAATGCACTTAGTGCTTAACATTTTCTTAACATTTTCTCTCTGAAACATTCATTTTTATGCTACCTAGGTAAGAGTGTGGAAGTGAATATTAAAATCTCATAACCATATTTTGGTGCTGATGCTGCGTTTCCACGTTTTATGGTCTATCTTGAGCTGTTTGATTGAATGGCAGTCTGCTGTTTAATCAAGAGCCATGTGTTATTCTATATAAGTGTACTGTATTATAAAAGTGAATATAAAATTAATTTCAGGATATATATGTTTAATTACATAGCCTCATGTTACATATCTGAATCAAACTGTGCATTGCCTCTTAATAGAGTGAAAAAGTTTGGAATTAATTTAAGCAATGAAGCTTGAGGTTTTTTTAAGGAGGCTCTTCTCAGATCATAACTCAGTTCTTTAAGTTGGTTCCTATGTGGTTTTTCCAATTCAGCTCCTTGGGTGGGGAAGTAAAGGATACAACATTTATTGAATGTTTATTCTGCACCAGGCAGTGGAAGTAGATGGTTTTAGATATCACCTTGTTTTAAAGCCTAACAAAATTCCATGAGGTGAGTATAATTATTCCCGTTTTATACATGAACAAACAAGTCAACAGTAAATTACTGGAGGCCACACCATGAGTAAGTGGTGGAACTAGGATTTGAATCCAGAGCTGTATGTTTTCACAGTAAAATTAATTTTTAAAAAATAGGACTTGCATATGGGGAGGGGAAAGGATGACTGTATTTTACTATGTTAGCAGTGGTGGGATTAGAGATAGGTTTTAATTATTTATTTCCATCATTGCATATTTTCTGAATTTCTAGTGATGTGTATGTGTATCTATTTATTTAAATGAAGTATAAGACTTGAATTGACCTTGAGAAGTCATTCAGGTTTAGACTATCAATGGCAAGGGTTCCCTTGGACTCTGTCCTTACAATGTTTCTTTACAAGGGAAATTTGAGTCTGGTAGCCTTCTGAAAGAAAGCCCAAGCTATGAAGTCGATAACCTCAGGCAGTGAGTGTGCCTCCCTCAAAGGTTAAAGGTCAAGCTGGGTCTGAAAAATGACCAAATCAGTGTTCCACTACAAGCTGGAACAATTCTAGAGAGTGGCCCTTAGATGGCTAGACTATACTAGCTTACGTAAGTAAAATCTACCCCTGC
This sequence comes from Bos taurus, assembly GCF_002263795.3. Lineage (NCBI taxonomy): Eukaryota > Metazoa > Chordata > Mammalia > Artiodactyla > Bovidae > Bos > Bos taurus. The sequence continues at coordinate 20,153,414 of NC_037329.1, read as the reverse complement.
TTCCTCACCACCACCATTAAAAAACAAAAAGAGAAAAAACTGCTCTAATAGCTTATAGAATCATGGAGTCATTTTACTTACCTCCCTTCCCTGGTGGCTGTCAGTAAAGAATCTGCCTGCAATGCAGGAGACCTGGGTTTGATCCCTGGGATGGGAAGTTCCCCTGGAGAATGGCATGGCAACCCACTCCAGTTTTGTTGCCTGGAGAATCCTCATGGACAGAAGAATCTGGCTGGCTGCAGTCTATGGGTTGCAGAGTCAGACACAACTGAGGGACTACACTTAGAGAGAATGGATAAACGACAAGGACCTACTGTATAGCACAGAGAATTACAGTCAATACCTTATGATAAACCATATTGGGAAAGCATATGAAAAGAATGTGTATATATGTATAACTGAATCACTTTGCTGTTCAGTAGAAATTAGCACAACATTGTCAATCAACTATACTTCTGTAAAACAAATTTAAGAATAACAACTAGCCTTTTATTGTATATATCCTTGTAAAAGTTTGGATCAAGTTTCAAGTGCTCATTTTCTCCCATACATGTATTCCATTTAATACTTCTGAAGCTGATTGTCCATAAGAAAGTACTGCTGCTGCTGCTAAGTCGCGTCATTCGTGTCCGACTCTGTGCAACCCCATAGATGGCAGCCCACCAGGCTCCTCCGTCCCTGGGATTCTCCAGGCAAGAACACTGGAGCGGGTTGCCATTTCCTTCTCCAATGCATGAAAGTGAAAAGTGAAAGTGAAGTCGCTCAGTCGTGTCTGACTCTTAGTGACCCCATGGACTGCAGCCCACCAGGCTCCTCCATCCACGGGATTCCAGGCAAGAGTACTGGAGTGGGGTGCCATTGTCTTCTCCCAAGAAAGTACTAGGATACTTTAGTATAGGTCTGCTAGGAGGGTAGAGTAAATGGTGTGGTGTGCCATCTGGATCCCTCCTTTTGGACCATGATGTCATTTCCCACAGTCGCCAGGAGTGCTGTCTGCTGCCAACTCATGGTTGAAACTCTCCTCAGGAACTTCCCTGACCAAAGGAACCTTGCAAGGTTACCAGTCTTCCTCAGGGACAACTGATATCTAATGTCTGGACAGAAGTGATACAAAGCCCAGCATCCTTGCCTCAATATGGCCATCCCAGCTCCGGATCTCCTTGTAGACTCATCAGAGACTCCTGTTGCAACCCCATCACACTCAACTTTCCCTTCTGCCCAGTCCTCCTTCCCCGACTCCCTTACAGGTATGACTCTAAAGAACTCTCACCAATGAGCCCTCTCCATGCAAACTGATGTTTCTGAATCTCTTTCTCAGAGAACTGAACCTAAGACTCACCTACATTTCCTGGTCTCCACTCCACATTCTGCTCCCGGTGAGCTATAGCCAAAGGTGACCACAGTAATGGCACCAGGCAGATCCCTGGGTGGATCACCTTTCATAAACTCACAAAGCAAGTTTGCTCAGAAAGGGTCTCTAAATCCAGTCAGCTTCTTACTGTCAACAGTCTCTATGGGATGTGGATAAAGCTGGCACTGGCGTCAAGTCAAGCTCAAAGGCAGGTGTATTGACTTCCTGGACTTTGGAACCCATGGAGTGCACTGCCCAGTGAGAGCTGAGAGTGTTCTGCAGTAGCAGCGGTAAAACTTGGTCTGTGGTTTGGGATGGGGCAAAGATGCCACTTTGTAGGTGATCATCTGTGATCCAGTTCTTGGTCTGGGCACCCCTGCTAATTATATATGGGGAATAATAGAGTTGAAATAGTGCCTGCTCTGGGTTTGGTGACTGGGTAGCTTAGCTTCTTTTCTTGGATTTGCAAATACTACCAGGAAGCCCACAACAGCCAACAAAGTTAAATAAGATGGCCTCAGCAGAGACCACAAAGATAGCACAAAGAAATGTGCTGTCTCTTTGCAGCAACTTTCTTTATGAAAAATATACCTGGACAGCTTGCAGCAGCACCTGACTTGGTCAATAAAGACTTTGGGATTTAATCGCCCATGTAGGGAAACGTTCCCTTCAACATCAGACTGAGCTATTTCCCCCAGTACTACAATGATTGTTACATAGTTGTAGACCCTGGAGAACTCTCTCTTGATGGAATCTGCCAACAACCATTCACACAAATGCAAAGGATTGCTTGACTTCGGTGGAAAAACAGTCCAGGAAAAAATCTTTATGTATCATTGTGAATGGCGGAGTCCCTATTCTACTAAATTTGTTTCTCTACTTCTCAGATAGAATTTCCTCATTTTAGCATTCAAAAAGAATTTCAGAGTTAATATCACTCAACTGGCAAATTAATTTAGTTCCATGGAGATAAAACTTGTAACCTCCTCCTCTGGTTCAGCAGGATGTGTGCATGTGTGCTAAATTGCTTCAGTCCTGTCTGACTCTTCGCGACCCTATGGATTATAGCCCTCCAGCCTCCTCTGTCTGTGGGGATTCTCCAGGCAAGAATACTGGAGTGGGTTGCTGTGCCTTCCTCCAGGGGATCTTCCCAACCCAGGGATCAACCCTGTGTCTCTCATATCTCCTGCATTGGCAGGCAGGTTCTTTACCACTAGCACCACCTGGGGAGCAAGCAGTGCTACTCAAAATTAGATCATTAAAATATATATTTTTTAACAACCAACCAGTAACTCTTGCTGTTAATATCATGTTTGTCGAAATTAAAACGAAACTATAAAACTTACCAGGTTGCCCCCTTACTTTGACTACTAAGAAACTCAGAGCCAAATTTAATGTTTAGTTACAATAACAAAACTTAGATTTTCTGATACAATCCCTCCTCCTTTCCCATCCCATCTTCATTCCATCTTCCCAACACACAAAAACTACTTAATTAAAAAAAAAACATTTTTAGGAGTTTACTCTGTTTAAAACACACACACACAGAAGGCAAAGAAACATTCTGAAAACTGTAACTATTTCTGTCTTGTTGGTTCAATATTTTAAGGCTGATGTGGGGGAGGCAGGTAGATTGTAAGCAATCAATAGTGGGCAACAAAGAGAAGATATTCAAGCTCAACTTTCCAAAGATGAAGAATTAGATGATGAGTGGCTAAATATGGATTATATATCCACCATAGAAAGGAAAGCAGTCTCTTCAATATGTAATGTATTTTCCAAAACTGAATAGATCTGTGCCTCAAGCAGTTCCATCAGACAAATTGTACCCTAAATCTTCTTTGAACTGCTGGGCTTAAATCAAATTTAGATATAAAAGGTTTCATTTTTACATAACCTATATTTAAAGCTTCTATTGAGTCTTCAAAATGATTTGCTGCAATGCACGTGTTCTTGGTGTGAGTCCAACTTCTTAACCTGTCTAGAGTTCCAGTGATAAAAGTTCACATGAATTTAAATAATATGCCGGCATCGAACGCTTTCAGGCTAGTTATTGATGTTCTCCTTGTCTCCAGTATATTCAGATAAGATGAACTGAATCTATAAAAACTGACATTAGTTGGTACGATTCCCTATATCAATACCTCAATCAATTTAAAAATATCTTTCCATATTCTGTGTATGTTGGCATCTGAGATAATGAAATGTTTATGTCAAGGTAGCATGGGCTCTGATGTGATGAAAATATAACCCTGGAGTCCTGGTTACTTAGCATAATAAAGGTTTATTTCTTGTTCGTGCTAAGTCCTAATGTGAGTTGTCTAACTCTTCAAGGGAGTTGCCTTCCATCAATTCAGTTCAGTCACTCACTCGTGTCCAACTCTGCAACCCCATGCGCTGCAGCATGCCAGGCCTCCCTGTCCATCACCAACTCCCAGAGTTTACTCAAACTCATGTTCATTGAGTTGGTGATGCCATCCAACAATCTCATTCTCTGTCGTCCCCCTCTCCTTTCACCTTCAATCTTTCCCAGCATCAGGGTCTTTTCAAATGAGTCAGTTCTTTGCATCAGGTGGCCAAAGTATTGGAGCTTCAGCTTTAGCATCACTCCTTCCAATGAATATTCAGGACTCATTTCCTTTACGATGGACTGGTTGGATCTCCTTGCAGTCCAAGGGACTCTCAAGAGTCTTCTCCAACACCACAGTTCAAAAGCATCAATTCTTTGGCACTCAGCTTTCTTTATAGTCCAACTCTCACATCCATACATGACTACTGGAAAAACCATAGCCTTTACTAGATGGACCTTTGTTGGCAAAGTAATGTCTCTGCTTTTTAATATGCTGTCTAGGTTGGTCATAACTTTTCTTCCAAGGAGTAAGTGTGTTTGAGTTTCATGGCTGCAATCACCATCTGCAGTGATTTTGGAGCCCCCCAAAATAAAGTCTGCCACTGTTTCCACTGTTTCCCCATCTATTTGCCATAGAGTGATGGGACTGGATGCCATGATCTTAGTTTTCTGAATGTTGAGTTTTAGCCAACTTTTTCACTCTCCTCTTTCACCTTCTATACTGGGACACAAAGATCCAAGCTATTTGTATCCTCTGGACCTGCCACCTCAGTACATGCCTTTCTTTGTATAATGGTGGGAGAAAAGAGAGTCAGAGCACTGCCCGCTGATTCCTGAATGCTTCAACCCAGGAGTGCCTCTTGTTCATTGCCCATTGCCCAGATCCCATCACATGGGATGGGAGCACATGGGTGAACAGTGAACAGCACCTGCTTGATTCAGGGAGTTTTCAGCATTCTGAGGAAGTGATGCAAACTTACTGCATCTGATTCTGTGAAAATACAGGCTCTTTCAATGTCACTATTTTTTAAAAGTGCCTGTTTAATGAAACATATTTAAATGTATATATAGCATCCATGCTTATGATTAGACATATATAAGCAGAATATAACTGTTTCATAAAATAATTCCTTCTCCCTCAATTTTATAAGTTATCCTTCTTGTATGGATGTGAAGATTATTTTTTGGTAAAAGTATTGTTTTTCTGTTTGGGTAATAAAGGTCAAAGACACACAGCATGTGGGAAGGAAGCAGGGTTTCACTTGAATAAGAGGTTTTTCCTGGTGCCAGACATGAAATTCTAGGAATATTCTGAGGAAGAAGCAAAGCTCTCCCTTCCAAAGGGAATCCAGGGTTGAAAGACACTGCTCAGAGAGGCAGCAGTGAGGATACTCTTCTCAAAGTGGGTAAGACAATCAAGAGCTAATAATCTCTTGCATGTCTGGAAGAAGGACAACAAGCAGACTAAGGGCTGGAGAGCAAGGCTCCTTGAGAAGGGCCTGGTTTACCTTTGAGACAGCTTTTAGAAAGGAAGCAGAAAATCTTGGTAATTTAGATGGCAGTTGGAATAAAGGAAGTGGGAAGAGTCCCTGGTGGAAGGCTGTCTTCTGGGAGACAGACAATGTGCAAGTGGTTGAGCCTGGCTCTCATGACACCTCCAGGGGTAGGAGGAGTGGGATGTGAGGTTGGGGAAATGGACAGTGGCTAGATTTGCTTCCAGAGTCAATGCCAAGAAACTGTGGGCTTCATTTCAGGACAATACATGATTAGATTTTCATCTTAGAATTCAATATTGAGTGAATGAACAGGTGATGAATAAATCCAAAGGGGGCCATTGGAAACAGACCTCTCACTAGTCTGTCTGTTGATACACCTTGTGCTCACACACTTGTGATTTCTCAATAGTCTCCGCACCAATGATACATCTTCCTTACCACATATGTAGTAGTGAACACAGTTTTCACTAATAACTGACTGGAAATAGCCAAACTCATCATATACGTCCAGTCTAAGAATTCCACATACATGTGTCAAAGCAGAGGGATAGGCAGGCCAACAGTCTTTGTGATACAATATCCCAAAAGAAGTATAATAAAGCATCTTTTTTACAGACATGGCACACACAGCAGGAAAAGGAATAACACATTTTTAATTGGAAACATTCAGATTTGCTCTTAATTTAATTCAGCTGCCCAGTAGCCCTGATTAGATTTGCATCATGATATATCTTCAATGCTATCTGTTTTCATAAATGTGAACTTTCCTGAATATGGTTCTGATGGATCCTGACATTTTAAAATATGTCCTCTTGTCCTTTTCTGCGCAGTAGACCAAGCACAGAGTGTTCACTCCTATATCATTGTCACCGTACTATCAGAGCAGATGGCTACTTCATCACAAAATCAAGAATTAGGGATAATTTATGCTGTTCCTCGCTCTAGAATGTGAAAACAGAAAGCGTTTGCTATACTCAACCCAGCGGTAACAGCCTCGTCAGAGGGCATTTGGTGCTATTCCGATTTCATTCTGTGGAGCCCTAAGCTCTCAGGTTATAGAGAAAATTCTCAGAGCACGTGAGTTGATGCTTCGTCCAGTAACCAAATTAAGTCTACAATGCCTCTTTTAGGGAAAACAAAATGCAATAAAACAGCTTTAAAATGCTGTTTTAAACATTTAAATGTTCCCTTTAAAATGGGAAAGATTATATCTGAACCCTCCATTGTTTCATAGTCAACGATTTCTCCCCTTCATAGGAAAGGGGTTTCATATTCAGAGGAGTTGTTTTTTTGTCTATGAACATTAAATGTTAGACATGGAAGAGCTATTTATCCTCAGCCTGCTGAAGAGAACAGTAGAAATTTCTCTTTATTGGTCTATAAATAAGCCACGTCTGAACATACCCTTTATTGGAAGAAGAGCCACGGCAGCTCATCTCACGTGCCAACAGGCTCGTCAAGATCCCTTCATTTGATTGCCGTGAGCATGCCGAGGAAGACACAGACAAAAGATTGTCCTCTGCAGCGATCAAACTTATTTAACCTGAGAGCAAGGAATATTCCCTAGGTGAAAGAAAGATGCACATAAAATCATAAACATTTATGGTTAACAGGTGTTAATGTTTAGGAAGAGCAAGGTGAACCAGGAAAGTGTCATTTAACACAGCTCAGAAGTGACAAATCAAATGGCCGGAGGTTCCTTTGTTTTATAATTACATATTATTGACAAAGACATGTCAGGCTTTGGGGCTTTATCTATATAGTACCAAAGTTAATTGGTTAATTCAGAAAAAAAAAAGAAAAGAAAACTTCCCCCCAAATAGCAATTAAGATGCCTGTTTGAATTCCACAGCCAGATGATCTGGTTGCATTCATTTTATATATATATATATATATATATATATATATATATATTATTTGTGGTTGTAAACATGTAAAAAGCCATTGAAAATGTCTCAATTATATGGGCAATATAGTCCATCCTTTCAATTTGAATCTGTTTAATTTGTTCATGTGTATTAACTTTTTCAGATTAGCTTTATCCCGTGAAAACAGACAGCTCCACTAGGGAAATCTAGTTGTGCAGACAAAATTAAAAGGCTATCAGTGTGAAAAGTAAGAACAGACAGAAAGCTTAACAAATTGGAAGGAACAACAAAGCAGGCAGCAATAATTGTGTTCCCTTTCACAGAAGGAACTCTGTTCTCTGTACATGATTTGAGGCTCATACCCATATTAATAATGGTACCTCTTCCATCAATATCTTGGATTATAACAGTGTCTGGGAGAAATTTTATTGGCTGCTGCAGTTCATTGAGAATTAATTGATATGACACACTTACTCTACATGAACTTGAAAAAAAGTCTATCCAGTGGAGTGATTTAATTCATTTTATGTTAATTATAAATTATGCCTGGAAACACTTATTAAGGGTGGACTTGTTTCCAGCTCTTGGACTGCACATGTGAGCAGTTTGTACTTCTGACATTCTGGATACCCTGATTTCGGCTGGCTAGCTAACACCTTAGAAAGGCATTCATTTGGCATTCCCACCAATTATTTGTGATGTGGCATGTTCTTAAACAAACTAGGCCAGAAGGAGGCAGCAAAACTGCCCACTTATCTTTATTTGTAATTTAAGCAACAGGATGAGAGACAACTTCCAAACTGGATAATTAAAAATATTTACCCACACTCTGTATATTTTAAATAATCTCCTAAGTGTTTCATAAAACTGGAAAGGAAGGGGGTGGGGACTGGTTGCCAAACCAAACGGAAAATGAAAGATGACTTTGGAAAGAGAATGTAAAGAGTTACTGGCCGTATCCTAAAGAACTCTTTATTTTCATTTCCTGTTCGATACTGCTGATGAGTAGATTGCTCGCGATTCTTCCTCTCAGTGAGCGCACACTAGTACTTTTATTAAAAGAAGTCCATCAGAACGAGGGTAGTTGTTATGCAGGAGCAGTAACTCACATAATGGGGGATGGCATTTCTTTCCACTCGTGCTGCTCTGCTGGCTCTAATAGCAACCTGGAGCTCAATTTCCTCCTCAAGAACATTGCATTTCATGTGGAATGTCAATTATTAAAATGCAGTGTCCCGTGTCTTACTTCTCACTAGATGAATTCATTTGCAAAATTTGCTAATTTATGCAAATGATCCTTAACCTGTAACTGCCTGGAATCTATTTTACTGTTTCTGGCTTTTGGCAGCTTGGCGCCTAGATGCGGGTTAATGCAAAATTGGTCACTTCTGTCATCATTATGTTGGTTATTGAGTTGTTACCCACCTCCGCCTGCAAAAACCACCACCACCAGTAACCACAGATAAAAAGCTGGCTGACAGCTGGAGTGGAAAAATCTGAAGATTAAATGAAAAATAAACTAGAATGAGAGGATCTGGTACCTGCAAATCCTGACACCCTGAGTAATGTTAGAAGCTAATCACCTCCTTTCTGGGAAAAACTAACTGGTTAATAACCCTAGGAGGGTCTGTGAGCTATTGACTAAGACAGATACAGATAGTAGCAAGATAAGAAATTTCTTCCTGAGGGTAACAATTGAACTGGCCTGGGTTTTAGTAAATACACAGCATGATTTTCAATTTAGGGCCATGGTTTTCCATATAAGAAAAGTAGCAAAAAGGGATGTTTGTCAAGAAGGAGATTGCTGAGTATGCGTGTGTGTGTATGGCGGTGCACATATGCATGCATTCATATCTCGGGGGTTTACAAGTGCTTGACGTTTCTGCGTCTGTGTCCCACAGGTACCCCATACATCAGATCTGGAGGTGTTCCTCTGAATGAGCTGGGCTTTGTACTTTCTTACAGCAGGGGCACCATCTTAATCATCTCTTCTGAAAAGACAGGCAGCAATTTTGTCCCTACTGGCCCCGAGTGTTACACAGTTTATGTTTATGAAAAAGAGCTTTCTGCAAACCTCAGAGCTGGTTTTCCTTTTCCTTTCTGAGGTCAGGGGAAGGATTCAGAATCCATAGGAAATGGATACATCACATCATTTTTATTGTGTTCTTCATTCTGGCAAATTTCCGAAGGCCATTGCCTCGAGCAGTTGAGCAAGCTAGATTGGATTGGCCAGGGAAACTGGACCAGGGAAGCAGATGGTCACGGTGTGTGTGTGTGTGTGTGTGTGTGTGAGAGAGAGAGAGAGAGAGAGAGAGAGAGAGAAAACCATAGGTGAGCTCTAGTCTAGATACCCTCCCTGGGCTGCTGATACATAAGCTAGCCATCAAACAGCCCCCACCCCAGACTCCTGCATCACACAGATCTCTCTCCACTGTCCTCCATGATTCTTTTGTTTGGGCTCTGACTTGTCTGGATCCGGGCTACACGTACATAGCCACAAGCTGTCCTTGTAACCCACTCTTTTGACTGCTGGGTTGTATTTTCCTCTTTCGAGTGCACCAATAGTTGCAAAGTAGGTGGAGGCATTTGCCATGGATATTGGAATGGATTCTTTCACTTCACAAGGGATTTCAATTAAAGAGAAAAAAAAATTCTGCCCTTGGTAAAATGGACAATTACCACTTCGAGGAACCTGTCCGAACTCTAGAAGAATAATATGAGAAGACACATTTAATCACTCACTTTGCTGTTGTTTCTTTCAGAATCATAATCTCTTTAAATCTACTGAGGGAGCTATTCCTCTGGCCCCCAGGATGCCAAAATGACTTGATTTATTTATGCAGCACTTGGCAACCCATAGTCCAGACTGTGGGTGAAGTTGAATTTTATGAGCCTTCCCCTAGTGAGTATATTTTAACATTATATTAAAAAAATATTTTTGGAAAACCTCAGTTATGTTTGGTTCAGCCTCAGGCCCTGAGAAAGCCAGTGACAGAAGCAAGGAATTAATACTGCTAAAGACTTTGCTGATGAAATTTTTATTGTAAGGGATTAGAAAAAATGTCAAGTTTTTATTTAAGGAAGAAGAAAATGATATTAAGACGTAAATGCTTTAGTGATATCAAATGTGACCTTTTCTATTTATAGCCATTCATCTGGTCAGTCAACAATTTATTGGCCCTCTACTGTGGTCCAGAAAGTATTCTAGGCCCAGAGGACTGTGGTGAAAAAGACAAGCATTGTCCCTTCTCTTGTGGAACAGACATATCAGAGAAGGGAGATAAATGATAAACAGGTAAATAAATACTGTAGGTGAACAGAATGGGTTCAAATCACAATTATAATAAGTCCCATATAATAAAGAGGAACTTTGAGCTGAGACTTGGCCTGAGGTACAGAGAATTTATACATTTGCCTGAGAAGATAGCTTCTCTAGTGTCAAATCAGAAAAATAGAAGGTCTGACAAAATAGTTTCCTGGACAGTTTTATTTCTGCAAAATCCAGGTCAAAAGAAAAATATGTTGTCAAACTCAAGTTAAAGGGTTTAGACCTTGAAGAAATGAAGCTGGTCAGGAAGCATGATTCTAGAGGCAGCTTTGCAGTTTGAAATCATGGATTTAAAATTCATGTGACCAATGATTAATTGTTTTAAGAAGGTCCAAGTTTATAAGATCTGAAAAAAAGGCCAGAGGGGCAGGGGTTTTATCAATGGGAAATAAAAAATGGGATAGTAAGTATATGAACTTAAAATCCTTGTAGTTTTTACTGAGAACTATTTGTAGAAGTACCTTGTACTTGCATGCCATTTTATGTTTTTTCTAGAGTACAATTCACATTTCTTATGTCCTTTGATTTCCATGACAATCCTATAAGGTGTTATAATATTGACATTAGGTGAAGAAATCAAGTCACAGAAAGTCAGACAGCTAAAAAAGATGGCACTGTAGTCTCTACCATGGTTAGCCATTCACTCATAAATGGAGATACTTTACCATTTTAAAGGAACCATTCCTTGTTATTATGTCACACACTGGTAGTCCATTACTTTGTTCCAAATTTTATTCATTTTTACATGGATTTTTAAAACTGAAGTTATGTCTTCAAATAGCCACTTAAATAAGCAAATGGGTCAGGGGGAGATGGAGAATGCTCAGGTTGCTCAACCAAACACTCAACCAAACAAGATATTTGAAGCCATAATCTGTCGTGGTGTCAAGCAGACAAGGACTCAAGTTCAAAGACATAGTCTGGCTGTTATTGCTGACACAGTGGAGACAGATTTCACTTCGCTTTAATTACTATAGAAAAGTGAAGGTCACGGGAAAGCCTGGGATTCTAAGTCTAGACCAGAAGATATCAGGGGTCTTGTTATTTTTAAAAACCTTAGCCAAGAACAATCACGAAAGCTGAGACACAGATGTGAGCTATTATAATCAAGACCTTTGCTTCTTAAGAACTTCTGGCCAAGGAATGAAAAATCAATAATTTAAACTCATTGAAACCATTTTAATAACTCTTTTTGGTAAATAAAGATCTTTTCTCAAAACAAAATCTCAAGCAATTCATCACTTATAAAGGAACAGATGTAATTATTACCATGTAACATTAATTGAGTGTCAAAAGCATTTTAATTACTTTATTGGGTACTAATAATGTATAAGGATATTGCATAGAACATGAAATTAGATGCTTTTCTGCCTATTAAGTATTTAATCATAATTTAACAGATAGACACAGTTCAACATTCTTAAGCTGAAGTGAATCTATCATCAGTAAATTACTAGTGATCATCTTTACAAAAAAATCATTATTGCAGCTTCACAATGTAATCTTCAATGCTCATTCCAGTCCGTGGAAATTGCTTTTTAAAAGAATTATGTATGTGTTAGTGTGTTTCATTGAAGGTACTCAAGCATACACTTGAGTTAGGATTGCAGTAATTTTGTCCAAAAATATCAAGGAAGAGAAGGTTTGATCCCTCCTGATCTGGCAGGTACACAACTATATGCTATAATGAGCTGACTCGTAGGGAAAACTTGCATATGGTCAGGCTCCATATTCTTGAGAATGTGGAAGAATCTTCCTGCTCTATTCCAGTCAAGGGTCATGGTGCTTCTTGAAGAGACAATAACAGCTAAATCCTGGATTCTATTCAGTCCATAACTCACAATCTGAAGCAAACTTGGATAGTCAGGTTCAACTACCTTCCAGGGGAGTGAATGACAGTCCCTCAGTCGTGTCCGACTCTTTGCAACTCCATGGACTGTAGCCCACCAGGTACCTTTTTCTGTGGAATTCTCCAGGCAAGAATACTGGAGTGGGTTGCCATTTCCTTCTCCAGGGGATCTTCCCAAACCAGGGATGGAATACAGGTCTCCTGCATTGCAGGCAGATTCTTTACCATCTGAGCCAGCAGGGAAGCCTACTATCAAGAAACATTTCTAAGCATAAAGACAGGTCAACTTTAAAAGTATCAGCAGATACATGCTTGACTTTATCTTATAATCTATAGACAATATATTAGAATATGTAATTAATTTATATACCTTTTCCAAAGGAATACCTGAGAGAGAAGTAGTAATAAAGTTATAAAGACAGTAATTAATCAGATGAAATAATTTAGATGAAGCTTATCTCTCTCGAAGAGATAGGGGCTGGACTTTTCAGGGGAGAGTTCTTCAATTGGTTAAATGTCTGGATCCCGCGGAACTTTATTTTAAAAATGTTCTTACCATAGACAGCCAAAACCCTTTGATTCTTTATCCTTCAAGACTCTCAGCATGATGGCTGGCCTTTCTGGTTATTCTAGAAGATCCTAAGTCAAATCTGTAGTGAGACTAGCAGTTTTAAGCAAGGGACACCATAGTACTGATGCAAAGGCACAGCTTTGGAATCAGCTATAACTGAATTTGAATGTCACACCTTCTCGGTGAACTTGGGCAGATACACCCTACTACTTGAGCCTGAATTTCCATATACATAAAATGGGGATTACCATGCCTGCTTTATAGGATGTTGTAAGGACAAAATGAGAGAAGAGTCGAGCACTAAGCATCTAGTAACTGCTCAATACTGCAAGCCCCCTTACCTTTCAACTCTCGAGTACCTTACCTTATAAATATACCTCCATCACATACACCATTTCAAGTCACAGGTATTCAAAGTGGATTTTATACCTTAGTTTCATCTGGTTCATATTTCATCTTCTAGGTACTTCACTGGTGTAGTGAAGTCCTCTAATGTCTACTGCTGCTACTGCTAAGTCATTTCAGTCGTGTCCGACTCTGTGTGACCCCATAGACTGCAGCCCACCAGGCTCCCCCGTCCCAGGGATTCTCCAGGCAAGAACACTGGAGTGGGTTGCCATTTCCTTCTCCAGTGCATGAAAGTGAAAAGTGAAAGTGAAGTCACTCAGTCGTGTCCGACTTTTAGCGACCCCATGGACTGAAGCCCACCAGGCTCCTCCATCCATGGGATTTTCCAGGCAAGAGTACTGGAGTGGGGTGCCATTGCCTCCTCTGATGTCTAGAGTCATTGAATTAATACAAATGGAAAAGCGTAGAACCGAATTTCCTTCAAACAGGGTTTATGTTGAACTCACTTTATATTGCATGGCATAATGGGGAATGGGGCTACCATGTATTATACTCCAAGGTGATACTAAATTCCACTGTGTAGTTAGGACTTAGGTTCTTTGTCATACTAAAGTCACACTTCAAAAAGCAAAAAAAAAAAAAATGTGGACTAACATTGTTATGTTGTTAATACCATGGAAAATAATCAGGTTTGATTTAATTAATTCATTAATTTCCCATCAGAGGTAGCCTTGTCACTTTCACAGGGACAGGGAATTAGTCCCTTTTAACGAATGTGGTTTCTTAGAGGCAAGGTTCTATATAGACATTGTGATTCTTATGGCCCATTCTATTTTCCCCACAGTTATCTAGACAGGATCAGTGTTGTTACCTCAAGAGTTATACAATGGAATGGGGGGGGAGTTATAGGTAATCCCTTCTTCTGAACTAGCTTGAAATAAAAATTAAATGGGCCTTGAGCGTTTGTGAATTGCAGTGTTTCATTGGGGCCATGGAACACTAAGTGAGGCTCAGAAACAGGGTGTTAATTCAGGCCTAATCATTTAATTCCACTCTGTTATGTGCCGTATTTATTGCCCTCCTGGATCTGTTTTCTACAGCCTGATAAAGAGACAGTGATTCTCTGAAGCTCAGTCAGGGACCATTTTATTTATATCGTTAGTTAGTCCAATAAAAGCACTGGCTTCAGATTCCTGCTGTTACTTTCTGTTTTGTAGCCCTGTCATTAACTATGAAAATGCTGATGGTTTTTCATCTCTTGGTCTGGAGTTGCTTTGCAGTTGAAAGCGGAATTTGTAAGAAGAGGGGATGGTCTGATTAGGCTGATAGTAGAAAATTCCAGGTCGGTGTAACCAAATAGATGCAAACTGACTGGGAGAAAACTCAGGTTTCAGCTGCAAATGTGAACTTGCCTCTCTTAAGCATGTTGGTGTGAAAATTTGATTGACACTTTTCAGAGTGAACTTAAACATGTTTAGGCTGTGATTCTGTTTGTGACCCAGCCGAGTTTAAAAGGAATTTTTAATAAAAAACTTGTGTCTCTATCCAAAATGAAAACAGTTCTAATCTCACACAAAAAGAAATGGAACATAGCTGTATCTACAGTTGTTTGTGTATATCAAGTAAAGGAGAAGTCATGAAAAACAGATCAAAAAAATGCAATAGATCACACTTCAGATCTTCCTTTCCAGAAATAGTTTTAACCATATAGCTTAATTGATTAATTGATTGTTTTCTTAACAATCTATAAAGTGCCATAAAGAGGCTCAGAATGAGGAAGTGATGGTGGAAACAGATTTACAGAGGTCACTTGAATGAATGATTTGGCAATCAGATGATAACACAGGTGCATTAACGTAACATACTGTGTAATTACCAATGCTTCCAATGGAGTTAATGTGTAGTTATGCATGTGATAATAGACATTATTTCATAGTAGATATGCAATTAGTTCATGTCCTTGGTGTGCAATGCACAAATGAAGCAAATCATTACTGTTGTTTCAGCGCTAAAAGATGAGAACATTTTGAGGACCAACAGCCTCTTGACCAGACAGATCATCTTTTTAAGGCTTCTAAAGCATATATCCAGCAAGGAAATGTGAAAAGTAACCAGTCAGTGGTTTCCATACTTATGATAGTGTTTATATGTTCGGAACACTTCACACTGAGGATAGTTGTATTTGAGGAATGTGGTTGAAATAACATGAGTAGATGTGCTTGAAAGTGTAAATATAAATAGCCAAAAGTTATCATATTCTTACTGAAAGATAAGTGAATATTCATTCATTTTTCCAACAAAGATTTGTTTACCATTTTCTATGGGAGAAAGACAGTTAAAGATTAAGGTCATACCTCTAAGCACCAGCTGCAGCCTGCTGATTTGAGAAATCTTGCCAGTTCCAGTATGGCAGAAAGAGGAGGCAGAATTTTCCACAACCCCAAAAGCCATCTGAAGGGGATAAAATGAACAATATGTGAAATTCTCTTAAATATTGAGAGACATACTCTTGAACTGTGGAACATCTTTTTAGAGTATTTGCTAAGTCCTCATTGGCTCCACCCAACTACATGGATAGGGTGGGGCAGACAGGAGGGCTGTGCTGTGTACCAGGACATCTGAAATGGTTAACAGCACTTCTTTATAGAATTTATGAATCACTCTCTTATGCATGATCACATTTGACATTCAAAGCAAACTTGTGGAGCAGATAGGTAAGATGTCTCCATTTTACAGATGTGGAAACTGAATCTCCTAGAGCTCATGTGGCTGGCCCAAGGTCAGCTGTGGAGAAGATGGTAGAGTCAGGTCTTCTCATCCTTAATCCAGTGCAATTCCACTAAATCAGGATTGAGAGGAGGCTTGTAAAAATAATAATAATAATAAATGGCCCTGCCAGCTCTAAAACTTTTCATCATTCTGTGGCAAATGTTAAATTGTGGATTTTAGAGAGGAAAGGAGCTTAGATAATTAAAAAAAGAATTTCAAAGATGTGGGGAGTGTATGGGAGGGGGTCTAGAGAGAATGGTAGAGTCACTTGGGGCTGATGAAATGAAATGCTGGCTAGAGGGTGCAGCATTCTTGGGGTCAGAGGGTGTGCCAGCCACAGAGGGTTTGCAAAAGGACGCAGTGGGAAATATGCACTGTAGGCAGTACCCAGACGGCAGAGTCCTTGAATGCCAGCTCGAGAGTCTGGCTGAAAGAAAGTGAGGAACCACTGAAAGTTTTGAGTAGGAGAATGATGTCATAAAAATGACTTTTATGAGGATTAGTCTAGTGGTGTGCAGAAAAAAGTAGCTATTGTTGGCAAAGACACAGCTATGAGACCACAGCAATTGTCTAAACGTGAGAGAGAAACTAATACTGCTCAAGAGAGTATACAACCACAAGGATTTAATGATTCTCTGGTGAATTAGAAAAACAATTTAAAAATGTTCTAAAGTATTTAAATAAATCAGTCACAGCTGCTCCCCATTCTTAAGAAATAGCTCCAAATTAAGCTCAGCTTTTAGTAGACATGAAAAACAAAATTAGGCAGTCCTCTAAAATCTGGGACAATGCCCTATACTTAGTAAGTGCTCAATAATTTTTTTAATAATTTTGATGGAAATAGCATTCAATTCAATCAAGAAAAATCATATTTCTCTAGATGGTCAACTTTTTAAGACATTGATATTTCTGCTAAAATATGACATATAAGGCTGCTTTAATTTTTCTATTTATTTTAAATGTATGGGTATAGAAAAAACACATACTAAATTTGGAGGCAAGTAGAGAACTTTTTTTTTCTTTATAAGCTGAGTGATACTAAATAGGATAGTAATAGAAATTTTAAAAAGAATTTAATTTTTGATTTGAATCTAGAATATTATAGACATTTCCTAAGGGTCACAATTTCAATTAATTGAACCATGTGGTCTTAATATCAGTAAATTCTATTATTCCTACAGAGTCTTGGGTTAAATTATGAACTAAGATAAATGAGCTTTTGGAGGCACCTGATTCTTTAGTACAATCATCACACTGGCAGGGTACTCGTGATGAGCAGGTTCCTTAACATCTCTGGGCCTCCATTTTCCCATCTGGGAAATGGGGATGATATAATAGTGGCAGTACTTGCTCTCACAAAAGAACTGTATACATATTAGTCACTTTTGTGATTCATTCCTTATCCTTTCTGTGTGCCCCCTGCTTCTTCTCGTGCCCTGTACCTGCATGATGTCTTTTGAGCAACATTACATTCTCCCCTCTCCCGTAGGAAAGGTTACCTGTCCTGAGTTACAGTTCATCCTACTCAGCACACTAATTTTGGCTATTTGATCATCTGCTGCAGACCAAGATGTTAACAAATGTGAATATATCCATTTAGCAGTCATTCCCAACACTTTGTTTGTATTTTGACAGGACTTAAGAGGCTTAAGACTTCCCTGTGGCTCAGATGGTAAAGAATCTGCCTGCAATGCAGGCGACCCAGGTTCAGTCCCTGGGTTGGGAAGATCCCTTGCAGAAGGGAATGGCTACCCACTCCAGTATTCTTGCTGGAAAAATCCCATGGACAGAGGAGTCTGGCAGGCTAGAGTCCATGAGGTCACAAAGAATCAGATACACTGAGCAACAAACACTTTCACTTTTAAGAGCCTTAAGCCAAACACTGAAAATGGTATTGATTTTAGTTTCTTCAGTTGTCTAGTGAGGAAGATTCTAGAGGGAGTGATGGAAGGAGGACCTAAATCTAGCCACATGTAAGACAGACTCTGGGGAGAGCCTGGCTTCGGGGTGGTCCCTTAGTGGCTCCATAACTGACACCCAAAACAGTTGCTGCTCCAACCATAAGCTGATTTCCCCTCAAAGTCAGTCCTGTGCATCAGGAAGTGTTTTCTAGTTAATAAAATATGCTGCCATCCCTTTCACCTTCAGGAAACATAAAGGAAACCCTCGTTGAGTTCGCTATCTACACTTCCTATAGGTCTATAGCATGCCATGTTCCAGCTGCAGTAAGGGCCCAGTGGGTCTTCCGCCTGCGTTTACAAAACCAGGCATTTAATCCACAGCCAAGCTCCCCCTTGCTGGAAAAGAGCTGCCTGCATCCCTGTATGACGGTCTGTTTCCAGTCAAACCAATGGTGGCGCTTGCTTCCCTTGGCCCTGGCGCCTATCTACAGCTGTGTTTACTGAAGTGCGACTGTAATTTGCTACAGCATGCCAGAGTATTAATAGACAATTATTTATTGCAAATCTGTACCATTTATACTGTTTACTGGCTGACACAATGTAAAATTTTGATCCAAATGTTAATGTGTCCATGACACTGCCTAATTCCATTCCATGCCATGGTTTTTTCTTTTCTAAATGAATCGAATTTGCAGTACAAGGAAATGGCATTTTTAATGGATGAGTGATTTACAACCTCAAACTTAGAAGGCTATTATTTGGGTAACAGGGAGAATTGACTAATTGCAATAACACAGCAAATTAGACAAATTTAGGATTGTACTGGGAATAAATTCATAGCGAGAAAATGAAAATAACTCACAAAGTTCTTAAAGGGTAACTGAATAAATCTCACTTTAGTTTTACAGGGGGATTGTATTTTGGTGGGGGGAGATCAGGTACTTTTGAGGCCAAACAGACTTATAAATATTCAATTGAGTAGAACATAGATAAAAATTACCTCTTCATAAAGAACCATATGTGTAGGAGAGAACACTTCCAATTCTCCAAATGTTTACTGAAATTGCCTACACAAATGTTTTCAGCAGTTGGATGAAAACAAAGAGCTTTATAGTTATGTGGTTTTTCATGAAAAAGACACTAATTTTAGCATATTTACCTTGTGTGGTGTTAAGCATGCAACACAATGCCAAGGAAGAATGATTTCCTAATAGAGATCCTCGTGATTTTTCAAAATAAAATATGTGCAGCAGCAAAAATAATATTTCTTTCTTTCTGAGGTATTCCAGTTAGGTTGTTGATATCGATTCCTGTGATTCTGTTACCTCTGCCCACAGAGAGATTATTAAGATACAAACTGCCTCAATGCAGCTCTATTTAAATCTCTGGGAATTACACTGGGACGCCTAAACACAAGTTCAAAGTGAAGATTCCTTCAGCCTTTTAGTCCAGGTGGTCCCCACAAATTAATGAAGAGAGAAAACAGATTGGAGGAGGTGGCAGCTCTAAGAATAACGATAAAATATCTGTGTGTTCCAAATTACGTACAAAAGGGGCTTCTCTTCTCTAGTAGGCAAGATCCGCCCCTGCTCCCCGACTCCAGCGTCATTGATCCCTTCCTTGGTGTTCTTTCCTGCCACCAGTCTTATTCCCTCTCTTTCTGTTCTCCGCTGTCCAGCTGATCATCTTGCTAAATGTATGCTTGTCTGAATGGTCAGGATATGGCACAAGCACTTTAGCATGGGACACTTGATCCTTCTGAGCCTCTCCACACTCTTATGCTGGTCCCCTCCTGCCCCTGCCCTACCCGCCCAGAGCAGTCCCCCAACCCCGCATGTGAACAGCCAGATCGAGATAACTTGGGCTGCTTAGGACAGGCCAATACATGTGCCTCTTTCTCTTTGGAGGGCCTTCACTCATTCCTGCCGCTTCCCTCTGCTTGCGATGCTCTCCCTGCTCTCTTACCTGCTTCCTACCGATGCTCCAGGAGTGAGTTCAGATGATATCTCTGGGAAGCCTTTGCTGAGCCCTCCGGGTGGATGGATGTCTCTGCCTCCCCTCTCGGAGCGCATCCACACCCAGGTGACAGCCTTGCTTCTTTAACCTCCTTCTTCACTGGGCTGGAGGCTTCTGGAGGGGGCGACTTGTCCTCTTTCCTGGACTTGGCCACAGAGTAAACAGTAAACATATGAGGAATAAAAGAAATACCTCCCTTAAAAATCTACTTTGCCCCAGGCACTGAACAAGGCCTGTGAAGAATGGAAAAAATGGTTTGCATGTGCTTCCTACTCCCAAATAGAGCTTTTAATTAAGTAGGGATGATATAAGAAGGCCAGAAATAACAAAACAGAATTTGCTACAACCACAATAAAGGCAAATTTTGCTATAGGATTTCAGAAAATTGAGATTTGTTCTTTAAAAATCATCATCCTCTCTTTGTTCCTCTCTCATGTTCTCTGAAATCAAGCAAGTGAAAGTGTTAGTCGCTCAGTCATGTCTGACTCTTTGCAACGCCGTAGACTATAGACCTCCAGGCTCCTCTGTCCGTGAAATTCTCCAGACAAGAACTCGGGAGTGGGTTGCAATTTCCTTCCCCAGGGGATCTTCCAGGGATCTAACCTGGGTCTCTTGCATTGCAAGCAGATTCTTTATCATCTGAGCCACCAGGGAAGCCTGAAATCAAACAAATCGGAAATTAAATCCTTGTTCAACCACTTATTAACAATGGGATGCTAGACAGTTTACCAAAGCCTCAATTTCCTCATCTGCAAAATGAAGACAATAATATTTACCTTACAAGGTACCATGCCAATTAAGACATGGTGGGAAGGGTCAGTGCACAGGAAAGACTCAACAAATGGTGCTGGGAATAGCATCTCAAGTAGATATGCTACTTGACTTGTGTCCTCAGGCCTGCTCCACCGTACTTCAGCCGTTATTATTTAGCATCTCATTTTTCACCTGTCCAAGTGGGAGCCTTATCTGCTTACTGGCATATAGCCAATAGTTCATTTTTAAATTAGGTCACAATATACTCAGGTCCTTTCAAAACTGATTGTAAATTAATAATTGGAAGGGCTGCCTGGCTACTAATAGGCTTTCATTTGGTTCTTTTTGAAAATTTAAGGACTTAAAAACAGAAACCATACCTTACAATCTGCAGGTAGTCAATGACTTTCTGTTGAATTTGATTGGAGAACTGAAAAACCTGGATTATTTGTTCAGCACACATTTATTGAATTCTTGCTTACACCTTCTTACTGGATCCATCTTTCCTTCCACAGACTTTTATCTAGAAGAGAGAAATGTCAGGGAGAAATGGAAAGCAGTTAGCAACTGCAGCAATGTACACAACAGTGATGTAATGACTGGTTGAAATTGAATCAGACTTTAAGATTATTTGTACTGTCTGTGTCAGATAGAAGGACCAAATGCCACTGCTGTAACTTACATGGTAAATGAAGCCAAGCCATATTAATAGTGGACCCAAGGCTATATAGTGATCAAGAAATTGAGTTGCAAAATTAGAGAGGCCTACACAGCTGTGTGACTTTGTACTGATCTTTTAAAATTCCAGGTTAGGGATTGTAAAATCTACTTTGGGAGATTACTTTGTGACTTAATTGAGACAAGTCTATGGGTCACAAAGAGTTGGACATGACTGAAGTGACTTAGCACGCATGCACGCATATATAAAACACCACGATAAGAACTCAATACATGGATATTTTTATTATCATTTTGAAGATAAGTCATGGAATCTGTGGTATTTTAAAAGACATAAGTTAAGGATGCCCATTTCAGAGAGAAGATTTTTACATTATTCTTACTTGACTGAATGCCCTGGCCGTAATTATTAGACAGTGCGACCTTGCCTTCCTGCAGACTGCCAAAGAACGAGGCAGGTGTTAAACACACATGGAAGGAGAAAGATCAATAGACCCCACGGCCCTAAATAAATCAATGCAAACAGAAATTTGGCATTGTTTATAATCAGCTACCACCTTCAGTACGTGTGACGTCGCTTAGTCTTGCTTTCTTTGCCATCATGCAAAATTAGAATGCGGAAAAATTAAAGACATTAAAAAGGAAAGAACCATTTTTTAAGCTTTATCTCAGAAAGCCTGGAGAGCAGTTTGGCTCAGGCCTGTGCATTCAGGAAGAGCCTCCAATTTAGTTTTTGAACATCTTTTCTAACCTGTAACTGCCCACAAAGACACAATGGCAGAGTTAAAGAAAGCACACATCTGACAAAATTCAACCTGGGTCCCCACGCTGGATCACAAGGCTTGCAACAAACTATTAAGGAACACTGTTTACACGTTATTTAAATACCTTCAGAACAACAGTTATCTCGTCCAAAACATTTTGTGTTAAAGGCATGACATCTGTATATTTTATTCATTGAAAATATATGCCACAAGCTTTGTAGCCCTGTTTAGATGTTTCTTCACTTGGTAATACTCAGAGCTTCTAGAAACAGGAGTAGCTGAGCCACTATCTTGACATGTCAGGGCTCACGCCCTTCCTAACTCACTCATCTGGTTAACACTTGATTTGATCAACAGGGGGAAGCCACCCTTTTCCCTATTAAATGCATTTATCTTACTTTCACAGCCCATCCAAGAAGAAAAGCCATAAACGAGATATATTGGTTAAGAGCCAGTTTTTAATTGTGTCCAATGGAAGAATTCCTTGGGAGTTGCGTAGGGGTGTATCACTGATGAAAATCAAGAGGAATTCAGATTTTATATTATGTGTTCTAAACCAGAACATTTTACTTATTATTCATAATACACGTTGAAAGCAGACACCAAAATGGCTCATTTGGAGCATTTCTGTGCTCGCTCACTAACGTACATTAACACCAGTACACATTCTGTATTACGGATCCATAAAATGCATTTGCATAATATTGAAATTATAATCCCAAATGTGTAGTAAAAACCTTTATGAAAAATTGTTACTGCTCAGCTACTATACAGTGGCTAATTTTTAATCTTCAGCCTCTCTGCTGCGAGTTAAGATAGGGTATTCTTTAAATAAAAACCTCAAGAATAGAAGCCTGGAACGGAGCCCTCCTTTCTTCTAAGTAGGATATTTTTAGGTGGAGGAATATAATCCCTACTGTGTTAAACAGTTGCCTTCACAGTGATCTTGGCCTTTTTTGGCACCCCACTTCAGTACTCTTGCCTGGAAAATCCCATGGACGGAGGAGCCTGGTAGACTGCAGTCCATGGGATCGATAAGAGTCGGACATGACTGAGCAACTTCACTTTCCCTTTTCACTTTCATGCATTGGAGAAGGAAATGGCAACCCACTCCAGTGTTCTTGCCTTGAGAATCCCAGGGACGGGGGAGCCTGGTGGGCTGCCATCTATGAGGTCGCACAGAGTCAGACACGACTGAAGTGACTTAGCAGCAGAAGCAGCAGTCTTGACTTTAGATTCAGTTGAGCACTATCACTAATTCACCAGCCTCACATCAGCAGTGGGAAGAGGGTTTCTCTCATGACCCCACTCAAGGGTCTCTGCTGAGCCCAGGAAGAAGCCATCTAGAAAAGAATCCCAGTGATTGAGGTGGCAAGTAATTTTGGCAGAGAATCCACTGGCCATGATTTCTTGATCCTGTCTCTGTGCTCACTGCTGTGATGAACTCTTTTTTTTTTTTTTAAGATATATATATTTTTAATGTGGACCATTTTTAAAGTTTTTACTGAAATTGTTACAGTATTGTTTCTGTTTTATGTTTGGGGTTTTTTTTAGCTGTGAGCCATGTGAGATCTTAGCTTCCCAACCAGGGGTCAAACCTGCATGCCCTGCATTGGAAGGTGAAATCTTGACCACTGGACCCCCAGGGAAGTCTCTGTGGTGAACTCTTGATTAGATTATAACAAAGAGCCCTCATATTGTTTCAATGAGGTAAATATATACATCATTTCTGATGAAACAGACTAAAAAGGTTGAACCTTTTCCAGGGTCTCTCATCTCTCACAGATAGACCCATACCTGTTAACTCCCATATTCCAAGTGCTGAACCCAACTACAGTGTTAAGTACAAATGCTTGATTCTTCCTTCAGGTGATTCCACAGTCGTGTTTTCAAATAATTGTCAGAGAGCTCTAGCTGAGACTTTCCAGGATTAATGTTACCGAATTACATTTCTGCTAGGCTTTATTGACATAGCTCTTAATAAAAGGAGCCCGGTGGTTGGGCTGAACACTCACCTTGTACCCAGAGAGTGTTTCCCCTACGGAAGTGGTCATCTCGTGGTCATTGGCCCCTCTTGCCTTTCCCATGCTCCCAGGAGAAGTGCAGGCTCCTGTGCAACCCCATGAAGCTCTACTCAATTCACGTTTACACAGTGACCAAACTGCAAAACAAGAATGTGTTCTCCAGTGCCCTCTCACAGGGCTCTGCCACCTTCTTCCTCTTCTCTTTCTTCTGAAATTTCAAGCTGCTGGAAGAAGAGAAAATTGGAGTCAAACAGGCCTGCCTTCACTGGATCCCACTTTATACTAGGGGTTTTCCTGGCAAGGATGGAGGGAGAGCAGAAATGAGACAGAATAGATCTCTTACTTTATTTGTGGAATTTGGGCTTGGAAAAAAAATTTTTTTTTCTTATTTCCTTAGTCATTTATTTTGGTTTGTTTAATAGGTATACAACGCAAGTCCAAAAGGTATAATAGTTCAAAAGTTATTTTTTATACTGTGGAAAGTCTCTTTTCCATTTCTTAAAACCAACAGGATATTGATATTCAACATCAATTATTCAACAATGATATTTATTGTTGAATAAATATCAACAATTATTCAATGATAATATTTTCATTTTTTCATCTATTAGTATCTTTGAGATTCTTTTTTACAGGGACACATAGAGCTGCCTCTTTCTTTTAACACATATGTGCCTTAACTTATTTAATCAGTCTTCTTTTGATGGATATTTAAGTTGTTCCCTGTAATTTGCTAGTATAAACACTGCTCCAATAAATTACCAATTCATATCACCAATTCTGGAGAAAGCAATGGCACCCCACTCCAGTACTCTTGCCTGGAAAATCCCATGGACAGAGGAGCCTGGTAGGCTGCAGTCCATGGGGTCGCTAAGAGTCGGACACAACTGAGCAACTTCACTTTGACTTTTCACTTTCATGCATTGGAGAAGGAAATGGCAACCCACTCCAGTGTTCTTGCCTGGAGAATCCCAGGGACGGAGGAGCCTAGTGGGCTGCAGTCTATGGGGTCGCACAGAGTCGGACACAACTGAAGCGACTTAGTAGCAGCAGCAGCATCAACAATTCATCACCTTTTGAAATGTGTGACTAGATCTGTAAGATAAGGTCCTGGAAATATAACTGTAGGGACAGAGAGATGTACACTTAAATTTGAGTGGATTTTGAAAAATTATCCATCATAGAGATTTAACCAATTTACAGCGCCCCCTTTCCCCAACCCACTAGCAACATATGAGAGTTCCTTAGCTTAACCTTTCAGATCAGGAGGGTCTGGTAAGTAATGACTAGGACTTGAGAGAAGATGGATCCTGAGGAGGACTGTATGGAGGCCTGGCTTGGTGGATGGCAGCTGGACTGTAGGGGCATGTGACAGTGAGAAAGACCGGGAAACTCTTCATGAGCCCATTCTATCCATTTCAAACTACTCTGAAACAAACCCAAACATATGGGTCTCCTGTCTGCTTCTAAAAGTCTCCAGGAGGTAAATTCCACAGCTTTCTTGGGTAAACTATTTGGGCTTCTCACAACTCTTCTGAAGGTCAGGACATTTTTCCTTATGTGTATGTAGTATAAATCTTTCCTGCACACATCCACTTGTGAAAAACGTGTCTAATATTTCCCCAAAGCAATGCAAGTTCAACTAAATAGGCAACATGATGCTATAATTTCATGGCTAGAGTATGTATCCTCTTTTTTAGAAAATAGCATACATCTCCTAAATCATTTTAGAGTGATTTAATGCATACATGAGGGATACCATGAGTGTTTTTTTTAACCCTGTGTTTAATGTAGCTATGGACTTTACAGAGACTGTGTGTATGTGTGTGTACATTTTAAAATTTTGCTACCCTCTCTTGTTTTACTCCTCTTATATATTCTAATCATAGAATTATCTTACTTTCTCATTAGATGCTGATTAATATATAGCTTTCTTAATAACACTTCCAATATCACTTCTGCTGAATGAGAAAATGGTGATGTAACCCAGAGGTTTGTTATTTCTGAGTGTATCTTTCTTCCTCTGCTGAGATACAATAACTATTTTAAGAACATTTGGCATCCAAAAAATCTCAGCATTGTGTAAATTAAAACATCTGCTTATACTTTGACATCCTCATTCTTCAAAGGTTAGTTGGATTTGCGGTTGCTTTGTTCAACAAGACTGCTCTTAGAGCCCAAGGATGCACATTTAATTATTGGGAAGATATGTTTGACAGAGCTGTGGGGGAAAAAAATTACCCTTCATATTCACACCAGTATTAACATTTTTATAGAATGAGATTGCCTGAGAGTCAAAGAAGGGGGAAACTCCATGAAAATAAATATGAATCTATTTGGTCACTGGTCTTCTTCTGCTGATTTACAAGACTTCAGCCAGCGATTCTTCGCTCTGATGCCTAGAACTCATCAGTTCGCTCTCACACTGGCATTGCTGATTTCTGCTGAGGTTAAAGGCAGCAAAGTAAACTCTGCTTCCAACAATAAATAACAGAGGGAGTTATTCTTTTCACTCAAACAGGCTTTAGATCACAGCAGACAACTACAGCCAGGTGCATTTAGCTACATTTGTCATTGCCACGAATGCAAAACATGTAAAGAATCTGCAGCAAAGGGGTCCCTAGCGAGCCCTTTTCCCCCTGGAATATTCTTCCATCCCCAACTGTGGTCGAGCTGAAGTCACCCAACACCAGGAGGAAGGGCCAAGGTGCCTGTAGGAACAGCAGCATCTCCCGACCGGTTTGTTAATTTACACAGGTCATTGGTGCCAGCTAGCAGATTGTGCCCTGGAAGGCTTTCTGTGTCTCTGGCCAAAGACTGGTAATCTCCCCGGGCAACGCCGAGATAACACATGTCAGGAGGCAGCAGTGGCTGGTGAGCCAAGTCATCACTCACCTCGCCCCACCGCCCCTCCTGGCCCCCTCTTGCTGCTGTCATTTCATGGCCATTCCAGAAGCCACAGACCTTAGCTGTTGGATTGGCGGGAGTCGGGGAGGTAACGGAGAAGCGGGATACAGAACACAGGCGGCCAGAGGGATTTGGTGAGGCAGGAACCAGCAGGTGAACAATGACTCATTTGGAACCGAGCAGCTGGGGGTGTGTCATCTGCATGTCAGAGACCCTTTGTTAAGGTGGCTTGCCCAGCTGTGTGGGCGCATCCGCGTGGGAGCTGCCGTGGGGCGGGAGATGAATTCTCAGGAGAGCGCAGTTACTTCCTATCTAATTTGTGCACAAGTTAGGGGAAGGCGCGCTCATCCGGGACCTGCTGCCGCTGAAAGGCTGCGAGGTTCTGAGATTTATTTTCCTTCCGCCAAGTATATTATTTCCAAACTCGTCTTTTCAAGATCTTTCAAATTCACTTGAAAATGATTTAACAATTTAATGAAAACAACACTGAGACAAAAGCCACGTTGATGCGGGGCAGAGGTAAGGCTGGGTTGGAAATGAGTGACGAACCTCGTAATGAGGTGTGCAGCTTTGTATATTAAGCTATTTCTCTGCGGTACTTTTCCAGATGTGATGGAATACATTTATTTTTGTGCTCATCTGAACTGAAATAATACAAATGAGATAGTAAAAAGATATCATTACGTGCAGAAGTAGGAGAAGAATTTAGAATCCCAATTCCGTAAGTTAACAGCTGTGCATGAAGCAATTGGAAACTGCTTCCAGTCTGCAGGTTGCCGGGGAGCCTCTGTCAAGCTCGTATGGACCAGTGATGATCAACGTGTGAATCCTGCATGTAGATAGTTCAAGGCGACTTTATTTCAGACAAAAATAAATAGCAAGTAGTAAGAAGTCCTTCCCCACCTAAAGCCTGCAGTATGGCTGAATACAGCTACTGTGGTAGTGCAATAAAACGGGATGAGTTTTAAACTACCAGATGGTACCCTGTACAGTGCCTGAAATAAAATGGAGAATTAGGGTGCCCTAAGGTGTGCACAGGAAAGGCAATTACATGAAATAAATGGGCCTCAGGCCTACAGGATGCTCAAGTATGCTACACAGGAGACAAATAGTACATCTGGTGAACAGATTTTATCACACACTGGAAAGCCATAAAGCACACCGTTGAATATCGGATCCGCATCTCACAATGACATTTTACCTGTGTTGGTATTCAGTGCTGTTTATTTTAAAAGGTGCTGTAATCTCAATGATGTGTTTTAAAAGCTTCCTTAACATTGTTTTCGACTATGTACTATTTTGAGGGGGATAGATTGATACAAGGCAATGAGATTTTGTGGACAAATAGCCACTCTGGTTGCAGGAGATTGTTTTTTTCTTTCATTTATCACATTGCTGATGTGATTTTAGTAATAGGATTATACTTGTCAGCACTCCCTGTTTGGGAAAATGCCAACATATTTTTAATGCTAGTTCCCACATCTCCATTTCATTGTCTGTAACTGCACTAGAGTTTCCCTCCTCACCCTACCTCCTTTTTCCTAAGCCTCAAAGAAAAACCAATTTTAGGTGGTGGGGGTTTTCGAGGAGAATTCATTGGCACAAAGCCCTTTCTTCTTTCTTGTCCACAAATGCAAATCTGTTTTCTGTTTGAAAATTGTGTGTTTCTTTTCTATTGTAAAAAGACCAAGGAACACACAACATTCATTATTGTTTTAAGAGTTGCTGTAATAAAATCATCTCACTACTTAAAGATAGTTTTAGTGTCCCTCTTAGGATTCATTCTGGCTCTGATAATTGGGTAATTGCATCCCCTCCCCCACCAATAAATATTTTCACCCAATTAAGTTTAAAACGATAATAAATTTTAAAGAATTATAGTCTAAAAATTCATACCCTAGAACCAGTATTAAGTATGAATATTTATCTTAAGCTGTGGAGCAGGGCAGCCTGTTTAAATGTTTCTCTACCTCTGTGCAGCGTCCTTGCTTGAGAGCTGCCACTGGCAGTGTGGATTCCCTGAGTGCCGGGTGTGAGGTAAGGGAGCCCAGAACTAGAGCCTTTCACTGCCTGAACTACCCCCCTTGACTTCCACATTCCAGTCCTTCTTTGTTTCCAGATAGCATTATTCAACCCTTCAGCCACTCACTCACTCACTCCTTCCCTCATTTGTTCATTCATTCCTGTCCAGTAACTTCTAATCCAGAGATGAGGCCCATGCCTGGAGCTGAGGCCAGATGTGGAAGGCTCACAGGATCCACAAGGGAGCTACTTGTGCAGGGCTCACTCTCGACTCCTTCCCACGGCTCCACAAACCAACGTGTCCAACTCAGCTTTCCAGGGCTTCATTACAAGGTAAGCCCTCTGCTGCATAGACGCTCAATGCTAAAGGGCAGTCAAGTGACCCAAGGCACTAACCACGTCGTTCGCATGTGTAGTAAAGCTCCAGCCCGCTAGAGACTCACAAACCTCCTGTTCCCTCCTTAACAAAGAGAAGTGCAGTCACAGTGCTCAAAGCCAGTAGCTTTTGGCAGCAGTCATACATGGGGCCCTGGAGCCAGCAGCAAGGACAGAAGGACACCACCGGCACAGCCAAAGGCCAGATCTGTTGTTGTTGTTGTTGTTTAGTTGCTAAGTTGTATCTGATGCTTTTGCGACTCTATGAACTGTAGCCCACCAGGCTACTCCATCCATAGGATTTCCCAGGCAAGAATACTGGAGTAGGTTGCCATTTCCTTCTCCAGGGGATCTTCCCAACCCATTGATCAAACCCACATCTCTTATGTCTCCTGCCTTGACAGGCGGATTCTTCACTGCTGAGCCACCAGGGAAGCCCCACGTCAGGTCTGGGAGAAGGGAAAAGAGCAAGAAAGACTTGGTGCAGCTGCAGCAGGAGAGAGAAGGAGGCAGGGAACTGTTTACTAGGGGAAGAAAGAGAACCAGGAGAGACTCAGGATGCTCAGCTGGTGGAAAGGAGAAACCGATCCTGGATCCCGGGGACAGGCAAACCGTGAAAGTATTCCTGGGCAGCTCCCTGTCTTCCTTCTACCATCACTTGCCACAGATCTGCTGCATCCTGTCATACTCGCTGCCCCCTCCTCTAAGCCTGCCAGTTCTATCGTGCCGCCACCAAGTGCTCAGATGAGCTCTTCCCTGGTCCCCCTCTGCCTCCTTTATCACCCATCTGTCCCATTCCCACACTCTACGACGAAGGTGAAGTTCATGGTGGCACTGGGTGCCCAGGTGGTTGTACTACAAATGAAAAGTGGTGAGAGAAAAATGGCTTGAAAACACAAAAGCAGAGGTGTTAACGATGATTTAAGGTGCTGACTTCTATTAAAGAAGACTGTGCCAGTGATATAATGAGGTTGGTGGAAAAAATATAGGATATTTAGAGAAACTTTAGCTTCTAAAGCTCTGCATAAATTTCAACAATTTTTGAGGACATCATCAGGGAAGTTGTTTTAAAATCAGGATTATAATACCTGAAACAATATCCTGAAAAAATTCAGAATCTAGTAAACTTTGTTCTTCAAAACATTTCAGATAAGTGGCAGTGTTTGTGGTGGCAGTTGAGGCAAATGAGGCAAGCAGGAAACACCCTAAATTTTGAAGTTCAACAGCTGAGCAGGAGCTAAAACCAATCTGATATTTGTCTCACTGCATCAGATGCAGAACTGATCAACAAGATGGCAATAATGTGTGATGTTTTATTCACTTTCAAATACTTAAATTGATTTTGAAGATTTCATTTGGGAAATAAAAGTAATGCATTTAAGAAAATAGCTTATTTAAGCCAAGGGCAGAAAGAAGATGACAAGAAAGAATTTGCAGGGAATCTCTTTTGTGTCTGGGTTCAATTTTTACTTATTCAGATTTTTCATCAGTTCTTGATCAGCCCGCAAGTTGCAGGCTAGGATTGCATCAGGGGAAGGCGATGTGGATAGCCATACGTTCCTAGGAGGCTAGGAAGGGAAAGCGTGTAGAAGTGTGAGTTCTTGTTAGGAAATCTGTAAGTCAGTTCCTGTGGTGTTTTTCCAAGGTCACGTTGGACCACAGGTGGCTGCTTGCTGCCTAATGCCCTCTTGTCCTGAGGCAGGGTAGCTGAAGAAGGGATCAGACCAGAATTAGCCAAGGTTGCAGGGAGCCCCCCCTCCCAGGTGGAAGTCATCCGAGCAGGTGCAGAGAAAGGTCGTTTCCATGGCAGCCATCACTAGGCGCTCTGCCCAGAAGGCTGTCTTGGACTTGGCGGACTGGAGGCGAGAAGTGAGCATCTCTGTCCTGCGCTGCTGCTCCAGCAGTTAGCAAGTCACCCCCAGCTTCTCAGAGCAAGGCCTTCCAGCACAACGGATACAGTGGAGTGCGAAGGTCTCATGCCTGCTAAGTTTCTAGCTCTGTAACCTCAGGCACATTTCTTCACCTAAAAGCCTCAGTTCTTCACTCTATAAAGTGGACATGAAAATAGTGGTACCTTCCTCATAGAACTACAATGAAGAATAAATGAGATAATCCAAATAAAGTGCAAAGTCTACTTCCTGGCTCACAGTAGGAGCACAACAATTTTTAGCTCTTGTTATAAACAATAATTGGAGAAGGTAATTGGAGAAGGCAATGGCACCTCACTCCAGTACTCTTGCCTGGAAAATCCCATGGACAGAGGAGCCTGGTAGGCTGCAGTCCATGGGGTCGCTAAGAGTCGGACACGACTGAGCGACTTCACTTTCACTTTCATGCATTGGAGAAGGAAATGGCGACCCACTCCAGTGTTCTTACCTGGAGAATCCCAGGGACAGAGAAGCCTGGTGGGCTGCAGTCCATGGGGTTGCACAGAGTCGGACACGACTGAAGTGACTTAGCAGCAGCATAAACAATAATGCTCCAGGCAAGAAGAAATGAATTAGAGGTGTAGAGAGAACGAGAGGAAAATGACGCTTTCTTTGGGGTGCTGTAGAAAAGCGTCAGGAGGCGTATAAGAGATAAAAAGACTTGGAGGATGGCACAGTGGGGTGGAGGACACATAGGTGAGGACAAATAGAATTCTATCAGACTCACTCTCCCCTTGACGTTGCAGGGCTCCTTAGCACCATGGAGCCATTAGCCAAGGAATGGGACTTGTTTAGGATAGAGAAAAACGATGAACATGGAAGGGTAAATCTGAAACTGTGCTAGAAGCCAGTTGGTGGACCATGATAATTGTACGACAACTCACCCAGCAGTTGTTGGGTGTGGTGAAGGGGGGAGCATAGCTATCATGGTACATGTGGGTATAAAAGCTGGAGAAAGGGGAGATGGCCTCTGAGGGTAATTGTTGGCTATTAAGAAGAAAAGTGAGGACAACTTATCATCACAGGGTTATTGCCAATGCCATTTGAAGCTCCTTAGAGACCATGGGACCTGCAGAGTCTCAACATGTAGATGAAGACGATGCAATGGAAAGATTTTGTGCTTGCAGGAAATTGGTGACATTGAATAGGGGAATGAATGTAAATGGTATTAGATGCTGGCTTTCATTTCTTCTTAAGGTAACAGAGTAAAATGCATTTTAATTTGCAGGGAAAATAAGAAATGTAATGAAAACACGGGAATTGAATTAACCTAGAGAGCCTGGCGGGCCACAGTCCATGGGGGTCACAAAGAGTCAGACACAACTGAGCGACTAAGCACACACAGCACAGAGATAATTCCAAACTGAACTGAAGATGAAAAGGATTGAAAAAAATAGCTGATGTGTCAAAATGCATCAGCAGTAATGTTGGATGAAGCAAAACTGAAACTAGATTGTAGAAATATTTGCATGTCAATCCCATCAATTAAACAAATCTGAGATGTGTAAGGCCTAAGGACCGACTTTGTTGTTTAGCTGTTTGTTCGTTTGCTGTTGATATATAATTGACTTAAAATATTGTATTAATTTCAGTGGTACCATATAGTGATTCAATATTTTTATACATTATGAAATGATCACCATGATAAGTCTAGTTACTGTCTGCCACCAAACAAAGTTACTACAGTATTACTGACCACATTCCCTATGCTGTACATTATATCTCTGTGACTTATTTTATAACTGGAAGTCTGTACCAACTAATCCCCTTTCCCTGTTTTGCCTATCCCCCATCCTCCTCTCCTCTGGCAACCACCAACAAAGACCTTACTATATAAATAGCTGCCTGTTCAGTGCTGAACAGGGGAATGACAAATGGGATTTCTCTAGGCTATAGACAGAAGAGAAATAGGAAGAGAGAGGCTAGAAGTTTATGAGAACAATCTCCATGAATAAAAACTCCATACATGTACATAATATTTTTGTAATATAATTTTTTACAGACTTCTGTTTTCTCACTACCCTTTTTCAGCTTACAGTCTTGAATTCTAGTTCTGTCTCTTTGACTCCATTAACTCTCCTGTTTGAAAGATCAGTTACCAAATTCACTTACTTCTATCCATATACTCATTTCTTCAATGCGTCTTTACCAAGCATCGGTTACTTCTAGGGCCCTACACTAGACATTAAGTGGCATGATCCCTACCTTCAGAAAGCTTACAATCCATATAAAAGGCAGCTGTACACAGATAAGTAAATAGGAGTTCTGTAAAGACAGTGTTTTGAGGTATGGCATATGAGGCAGGAGCTATGCATTTTCAGATTTTAGGATTTTAACAAGGAGAGCAGGATTGTGAGAGGGTATTCAAGGATGTGAGAGAGATGGGAATGAGCCAAGATGATTTCAGGAAGTGACAGGAAGTGGAGAGTTCAGGAGAGTAGAAGAAGCACCATTCAGTTACGAAACGCCCCGTTTGCCACAGGATTGGTTCTACATAATACAAAGGGATTGCTCTTGGCAATGTGGGCAAAAGAGAGACCAGTAGGCCTGGGAGGAGATGACAGCAGCTTGAAAGGAAACTGTAGCAGAGGGAGTGGAGTTGAGGGGCCACGTTTGAAATGCTGTGGGGGTGGAATCAACAAGACGGAATGACCTGTGGGGTGTGGGGAGTGAGGAAGAGGTTGGAACACAAGATTCTTTTCTGAGTCCTCATTCTCTTTAACCTTTCCCCCATGACACTGTTCACTACGGCGGACTTCTTGACGCTCTCTTCTGCTTCATTTAATGAGGCAGTGCTATCTCACTTCTCCTTCTGGTTATGAGCAAAAATTTGATAAATGACCTTTTGTAAGACACTTGGCCCTTCATTCCAACACTCATCTCTCTAAAAGAGTAAGTGATTTATGTGACTCAGGTCAAGTTGGAGTTAAGTGCTAGGTCTGAGACCCTGCAACTTATCTACCAAGCTGAGTTCCATCCTCCAGGGAGGAGAAAGGGGGAAGAGGTTTTGGTTACAGGTATGTACAGATGTAAGCCGAGAGAACTGAAAGGTTTCTAGAACTCTCTTGGCTGGGGAACGTAATGCTTCATACCGGCAGGCAAAAAGAGTTTAAAGTTCATTCCCAAGGTAGTGAGTTTTAAATAGAGATATGATTTGGAATGATGAACATATAAATCTTCTTCCCAGGCATCAATGTGAAGCACTAGTTTGATCCAACAGACAGCAATGAGTCTTTAAGAGCTGTAATGGCCCATCATGTCAGAGGATATTTATGGATTTACAGTCTTCAGATATCTGGATCTTGTGCAAGCATGATAAAAGCCCTCTGGATTTTTTTTGTTTTTGTACAAATAAATGAGTGCCTAGCTAGCTGTTTTCTTCAATTAAATGACTCAGCAATTGTTCACTTGTGAAATACTCAAGGGTCCTAGTCTACATTTTGGAGGAAAGTGCTGTTATACTTCTATTGGATGAACAAAGCAGCTTGGGGCTATAGGAAATCGCTAACTTCTTTTTTGTTTTTCATATGGCTAACTTAATAAGAAATACGTTGCTGAGTACAAGTTTTTATGACAAGCATTTCTTAGGTCATATCTCTAATGACAAACAGGGATGACAGGAGCAAAACTGTACTGTATTAAGGAGAAAAACTGACTTGGGACATAGGTCAATAGTCTTAGGAACCATTTTGCTAGACTCTTAATTGATGGGATCTACAAGCGAATCATTGTGCAAATGGAAATCCTGCCTATTGAATCATTGAGTTCTCCCATTCCCAGCAAGTAGTTGCAAAACATTTTTGCTATTTTACAAGTCTTCTCCTTGGATATGGAGAAAAATTGTTATTCTCTGTATCTTTTTGAAATGCTTGCCATGATATGGAATTCAAGTACTCCCTTTCATTCAGTGTTTGAAACAAAATACTTATTTTATAAATAAGGCTTTTCCATAAGAAGTTGGTACTAAAATAGTTGACTTCCCCAGAGGATGTTCAGGCTCCGCAGGTATTCTGTATGCCAGAAGGCAAGCGCTTTGACTTACTTAAAACCAGGGACCCAAAGGTTTCCTGATTTGTGTCAGAGTGGTAAATCTGGGTCCACAAGGATCATTTCTTTTAGAAAATGCTTTCTCAGTCTATACTTCTTGTGAGATCAGTGTTGAGAAAGGGCGGGATATAATGTCTTTCCCTTGTTTTAGGGGATTGACTTGGGAGCATCTCATACAATGATGGAGCAAGGTCTGAAGCAAAGTCAGAGGGCCTGGGGCCAGCTGCTGCCAGCACCACCTCTGCCCTCCAGGCAGTCTCCCAGATCCCAGGTAGCAGGCAGAGTTCTCTATTTTGCTATTGTGAGAACTAGGAGATTGAAAACTGGAGGGTCGACGGGGGAGTTGGACCTTCTGCCTCTGCCAGAGGGACCCATCTTGCCTTCGAGTCAAGTCTTCCTGGTTTGTTACTTTACCTATTAAAGAAAAACCCAGCCTTTCTGAAGATGAGCAAGCTCAACTTCCATTTATATGTGATTTAATTGACTATTCAGAGAACACTAAAAAGCCATATGTAATGGAGGCTCCCCTAGGAATTACATAGAATTCCAACCATATATACTAGCAAACATTTAAAGAAAAGTAGAAGACTGGCACATTAGAGGCACTGGGGCAGCAGATATGAAGACGTGGTTCCAAAGGGAAAAAGGAGTCAATTTTCAAAGCTGAATTCTAAGTCCTCTAGAGTGGATCTTCAGGGAGACTCTAGAATCAATGTTAGGAACTGAACAGCTTTTCAGGTCTATGAAGCTATAAACATTTCCTTGGTTGTGAAGACATCTGATCCCCAGGCAAGGGGAGAAACTCATGTGGCTTTCTCTAACTCTTTAAACTGCCTCTAATCCAGACGACTGGGTGAAGGCTTACAGGGAGTGATGAAAAGCCTTCCTCAAGTTTTCCAGAGTCTTGCTAGTATTGTCCTCTAGTGCAACCACCAACTCCACCTGGACTCAAGGCTCAAGTGATTGGCAATGGTGTGCTTAGGTCTAAGGTGTTATCCTTTGCTTCTGGCCACTAGACTTACTTGGGTAAGCAATGGACACCAGCAAAGACCACTGAGCAGAGAAGGGGCATGAGTGGAACTGTGTTCTAGAAAGATCACTCTGGCAGCAGTGTAGAGGATGGAATTAGAGCAGGAAGAGGATGATGGCAGGGAGCAGAGTCAGAGTTTTTCATATCCTTCAAGTGAGAAATGATGAATATTTGAAGAAGGACAGTGGCACTCACACTGGCCCACCCATGACTATAGTTATTGGTGTTAAGAGAAACCATGGGCCTAAAAAAACCCCTCCACATGACCCCAGACCGTGTTATGCCCATCTTAATGGCCTCAGATCTATGCCTACTTTCTCCCATGGGATCTTCCACCCCTTCCTCAAACATGAGTCTACATGTCATAAGCATGTCTACCTCTAATAGGTTTTAATGGGCATTCCTTACCATAAAGACTTGTGATGAATTTATGGTTTTGGCACAGGGCCATTTCCTCATCCTGCTCATAATTAAACCCGGAAGAATCTATCACATTTAACTTCTGATGACAAAGACAGGTAGGGCAAGGATGGGCACGTGGTGACAGCCCAGTAAACAGCCTTTCTCTTCTGGGCTGAGTAAGGTCAGGAGGGAACTCCACAGCTAAAATCAGTGTGGACTCACAGAATAGTGAGCAGATAATTATTACAGCTTTATACCCAGCACTTGCTTTGTACTAGACTCTGGGCTGTGTTTTGTATATATATTTTCATTTATTTCTCACAAAGCCCCTGCGAAGTGGGTAGTCAGTATTCTTATTAAACAAAGAGAAAAACCAAGGCTTAAGGGGAATTTAAGAAACCCTAAATACACATTAAATGTGTACATTGTTACATGTCAATTATATCCCAATAAAACTGGGAAAAAATACAGAGTCTATGGCACACACAAGCCAAAAAACAAAGCTTAAAATTTCACAGGTAGTATGTTGGCAGAAAGAAAGTGAAAGTGAAGTGGCTCAGTTGTGTCTGACTCTTTGCCACCCTGTGGGCTGTAGCCTACCGGGCTCCTCCGTCCATGGGATTCTCCAGGCAAGAATACTGGAGTGGGTTGCCTTTTCCTTCTCTAGGGGATCTTCCCAACCCAGGGATTGAACCCGGCAGAGCAGAGGTTCAAATCCAGGTCTGATTCCTGAGCTCAAGCTCCATGACCTTGTGTCATGAAGACATGGACACCTTGTTGTTGCCTGCACAGATGCTAATCTATTTCTGTACAATCCCATGGTGTAAGTGAAAGTCGCTCAGTTGTGTCCGACTCTTTGTGACCCCATGGACTATACAGTCCATGGAATTCTCGAGGCCAGAATACTGGAGTGGGTAGTCTTTCCCTTCTCCAGGGGTTCTTCCCAACCCAAGGATCAAACCCAGGTCTCCTGCGTTGCAGGCAGATTCTTTACCAGCTGAACCACAAGGGGAGCCCCTGATAGTTCAGTTGGTAAAGAATCCGCCTACAATGCAGGAGACCCCAGTTCAATTCCTGGGTTGGGAAGATCCACTGGAGAAGGGATAGGCTACCCTCTCTAGAATTCTTGGGCTTCCCTTGTGGCTCAGCTGGTAAAGAATCCAAATGCAATGCAGGAAACCTGGGTTCAATTCCTGGGGTGGGAAGATTCCCTGGAGAAAGGAAAGGCTACCCTTTTCAGTATTCTGGCCTGGAGAATTCCGTGAACTATATAGTCCATGGGCTTTTAAAGAGTCGGACATGACTGAGTGACTTTCACTTTCACAGAGTAAGGTCAAACTAAACTAACCAGCAGGAATTTCTTCCCATCTGATTCAATATAGGAAGAAGAGTCTGCCTCAAGTCATGAGAGATTCTCTTAGATTTAATCCAGTACTTGGAACCTGGACCTTGGTAGAAGGGCATTTATCAAAGAATCCAGACCAGATGAACCCTCAAACCCACTATAGTGTGGGTCCAACCCTTCCTGTTAAAAAGGAATGGAATGTGTCCAGCACCCACAATGTCCCTCCTTCCAGGGTTGATCATTAAACTCATTCCAGTCACCTTGCAGAAACTTCTTGGCATGGACTCAATTCATAAAACTCGTAAACCAGTAGACTGTTTGACAGACTTACAAAAAGGCTCAGGTGAGATTTTGTGCCCGGGCACTAATAATATGCAACCTTGATGAGTACTAGGTCACGGTGTCTGCCAAGGGAAGCGAGTCTATCAGCCAGGGCTCCAAGATCAAGCTTTCACCTGCCACTGTGAATTGGCAGCTAAAAAAGTCACTCAGTCACAAAGGAGAAGCTGCTTCTGGTCATCAGTTAAGAGTACATTATGAAGAAACTCTAAAAAGTCTGATGGCATAGAAAAAGTAAACAAAAGATTAATACCCAACATTTATATGCAAGCAATACATCATTAATGATCGTTATAGAGAACTTGCTTAGTTCAAATGAGGTTCCAGAAGACTGGAAGCATTTCACTGTAGCAACAGTATTTATAATAGCCACCCTGGGGAACAGCAGGCCCATCAAGTTGACACAGCTAATATGCAAGGTAATGGAAATAAGCAGAGGTGAAACGGAGCCACACGGACACTGAATTATCTTGGGAGCCAAACTCCATGCAAATAATTAGAGACTGCCCTGTTTATTAGCAGAGTGGAGAGGACATTCCTTAGACACCTTAGGTCACTCTTTAACTTATCATTTGAAACGGGCACATCAAGTCACCCTGCTGCTTACAAATCACAGCAAATAACGTTCTGAGGAAATGCGAGGACAGAGTTTGTCCACGCGGTCTG
Source organism: Bos taurus (assembly GCF_002263795.3). Taxonomy (NCBI): domain Eukaryota; kingdom Metazoa; phylum Chordata; class Mammalia; order Artiodactyla; family Bovidae; genus Bos; species Bos taurus. Next base: position 20,114,287 of record NC_037329.1, on the reverse strand, counting down.
GGAAGCAGCAGGCTGTTGGAGAAGAGGGTAGCCTCCCAAGTGACTCACCATGCGGCAGTTCTCAATTCACTTACCCTAGCCTTTCATTAGTTTTCCCAACTATAAAATGTGCATAGTGTTGCTTACCCTCCCATCTTACAGTCTGTGCAAAACAAAACAGAAGAGCCCTTGGAAAGTGCTTGGTGGCTTGTAAGACAGGAGAGGGAAAATGCAAACGGCTCAGCGGACCACAGGAGGGCACAGCGGGATTTTGCAAACTGGTGATACATGTCCCTGGAAAAGGCCCTTCAGCTCTTGCCCAGGGTTGCCTTGCAGGATACAGGCCTGATGTCACAGGTCCCCCTGTTTTAAAGCAAAATTGGAAATACTTTTTGTGTGTGTGAGAAATCTCTCAATTTTAAAATGCAGCAATGAAAACAGAGATTTCTAAAACTCTCTTCGTGTAGATGGCATCCTGTTCATAGACTGCTAGTTTGCAACCTCTCCCTAATGGATCATCTAGTATAAGAGCAACTGGGAATTTTATTAGCTGATAATAATAATAATTGTTAACATTTATAAAATACTTACTATGTACTAGATACTATTCTAAAAATTATATGAAGTAGTCCCAAGAAGCCCATGAGACAGCTAATTTCATAATCCCCATTTTACACATGTGGAAACTGGGTGGGATTATCACTGGCTAAAGTTATCTGAATTTTATAGAAGCTTTCATTTTTTTAATTCAGCAGAGTGTAATGTAGAATTCCCCTGCTCTCAACTTTTCGTAACAAAGCCCTTCTCTGTGACTGTTCCAAGGAAATATTTTCCTAAAGCATGATTAGTTGTAGATATTGCCTGTACATAAAGACGGAAAATTTGTTCACATTTCCTCTCATACTTTTCTTTAGCTTGCCCTGACTCATGGAGTTAGTAAATGAAAAAGAACTAACAATTCATTTTCATTTTGTCAAACAATAATCAGTATCGAGGCTGTAAAGAACAAAGAACTTTATTTGGGGTCTTAAGAATTGCAATTCAGGAGACGCTGATTCAGATTCAGGGAAAACTGAAAGTGTATTCTGGGAAAGAGAAGAAGTCTTTAACAAAGTTTGTTAAAGTTGCTAGGTGAGAATAGTGATAGACTCTGATGCAAGTCTGGAAATATTTGTTCTTTAAGGAATCACAAGTTGTTTTAGGGTAAGGGTTTGATAAATAGTTAGGGTGTCACATTATTTTAGGGGAAGAGTCCAATAGATATCTTGAGTAGGACAAGAAATGGTCAAAAGTCAGACTTCATACAGGCTGAGGTCCCACTTGCTCAGTGGTTGCCCAGCTCCATGTCAGAGAGCTCTCTTAGCAATGCCAACTCCATTTTCATTGTCTTCACAGGTTACCTGGGCAGAGCAGGGAGAGACCAGAGGAGACAATGTTTAGCCTGAATTAGCTATTTACTGGAGCTGAACATGGAGTGAAAGAAGTGAGCTACATAATGTCTGTCTTGAGCCAACTTCCAACACAAGGGCACTGAGCGGAGAGGTGGCACGGCAATGTTTCATCTTCTTGTTATCGTGAATTAAAGACTCCAGCAGAAGTCCTTCATCTGGAAAATAATGTCTCGAGGGAGTCTTCAAGTTCAAGAAAGGTATTTCCAAGAAGATGTAGGAATAAAGAAAAGCAGATGCTGACCAGAAAGGTCTCTCTTTCTGTGTGAGCAGTCGGGGGTCAGAATGATGGGACTTCCTCATCCCTGTCCCCTTCTCCCTCAGTCGGCCTTGGGCTGTGTCCTCGCCGCTGATTAGCATGACTGCCAAAGAGTACATGGAAGAAAACTTGAACAGCAATATTCCTTGTGGGACAATTAGCGGAAAATGATCATTTGTTGTGATTATTAGAAAAAGGGCTAACGGTGAAAGACGTTTCTGATGACCTAAAATCACAAAGCCTGCAGGAGCTTGTTGTTTTCCCTTCCTAGCACTCCAATTTTCCAGCATTTTCTATTGCCAGCATTCTCTGGCAGCGTGGGCATGAAGGACCGACCCCCAGGCGGTTGAAGGCAGATAAAAGGATGAGGAGCTGGCCAAGGAAGGTCACGGTGCAGGGAAGTAAAAAATGGAATCTTACCAAGGGTCAGTGTGTGGCACTCGGGGGATTCCGGTGCACGTGAGTGATGGACTTGGGCAGAAGAGAAGACGAAGTGGGCAGCCCAGACGCCGAGGAGCCTCAGCCCATCTCCTCCCTGTCTATGGGGCTCGGGGCCTGCACCCCTCCTCTTCCCGTCCGTCACAGGCTGAGTGCTTCCCCAAGGAATCGGGGAATTAGAACAGGATGTGTGTAACCCCCAAGGGAATCTGAAACAAAAGCAAAACAAGAAAACAAACTTCCCTTCGTGTGCCCTTCACCAGAAGGGCGTTCATTCTGAGAAACAGAGAGAGTTCTTTTAAAATGGCGTTTCCTTGGCCTGTGAGAGGGAACTAGTTAGTGAATTCTCAGAAGCCATGATAAAAGAAGAGTCTCGGGATTATGACAACTTGTAGGTATCTTTGGTATTAACCATGAAAGGAAATGTCAACCATTAGAAAATTCCCCAAAATAGGTTATACTGGGACAGACGGGAGAACAGTATTCATTTGTTTAAAAGGAGCTAAACGCCTACCCTTTGCACCACCCCTAAAATGCAGCCTGTGGGTCTCAAACTTTTTAAAGCAACACATTCGACTGTGTGGGCGTTTACAGAGCCTTGGCGCAGGCCTAGGACTATGCTAGGTCTGCCTCTGCATGACCATTAAGGGAAGGCTTCTTTCACTACCAAAGTCATCACACTGGGGATGGAGCTAGGGGGGTCAGGAGTGGTTTTCAAGAGTCAGACACAACTTGGCCACCAAACCACACCGAGCTTACTTGGGAATTTATGTCTCAGTCCTTGACGTGAGGTGGGAAAACTGTTTTCTATACATTCCAGAAGCCAGCATTTCAGAAGGTGAGGGCATCTCAGGTAAGGAAGAAGTCATGGGGCTTTCAGGCAACGTGCAGCCCATTGCAGGCCCAAACCTAAGGCTCTGTGGAGAACTAGACTGCGTTAAGCAGGGGGACCACTGTGCGAGTGCCATGTTTCTTGCAACTTCCGATGGATTTGGACTGAGGAATAGAGACAGACACAGAGCAAAATGAGCTGAATTGGGAAAAGGGAAAATGGATTCAGAATGTAAAAGCAGGGTTCTCTGATGGGCTGAGGAACTGACACATGGAAAATTTAATGCATTATTGACAAACACATATGCTGGCTGCAAAAATAATTAATACAAGCAGAAAAGAAATAGGAATGAAATGGAGCACAAAGACTTTGACGGAATGGGAAGTGGCCGCTGAAATTGCCAAGTTAATGTCAGAGAGATGATTAAAATTTTCCAATAGAACAGGTGAGTAGGTAGTTAGGAGAGTGGGATGTAAACCGAGAGAGAGTGGATCGTTCTACGAATCTGCACTGAGGTACTAATCAGCATTTTATGTGAAACTTTGCAGCGCACATTTCAGCAGATGGAGGAAGGTCTTAAAAGCTGATAGCTAAACCGAGTCTGACTGTCTTTCTGTTCCATAATAGCCGTCCTTGGAATGGGTACTTGCTCCAAGGGAGCACTGCCGGACCAGTTCTCTGAACAGAGTTCCAGACATCTCAATATGCTTACAAAAGCCACGCATCTGCAAAACTCCAGGACGGAGGGAGAGGAAATGGAGCAGTGGGAGGTCTTGGTCTTCCTGAGTAGAGGTGCCTGGATGAATAGGTTCTAAACAGAAAAACTGGAGGCTCACTAATCAGAACTCAAAGTGAAGATCAAGGAGCAACAAGAAGAAAATCCTCCGCAGGCCAAGCTGTACGCGTGCATGCAGACACGCATGCGCACATTCCTGTGGAAACTGTATTGCTGCCATAACAAAAACAATTAGATGGTGGATTGTGGGCATGTTAAAAGGGAATAATTCTTCATGATCAGAATGACTTTTTCGCTCATTCAACAGAAAAAGACTCTTATTTTTTATTTGTTGGCAAAGCCAAATTAGAAAAAATATATATCTTTACGACCCTGGGAGACAAATGAGTGATACCAAATATCACTAAAAATGCTATTAATCTACAGTGATATAAAATTACCATCTCAGCACAAAGAAAGCCTATATAATCTGAATTTCTCTAGCATCATAAAAACGAATGAGAAGCGAAATTGAGAGTAAGTATGCTTTTGAGATGCCATTAAGAGTTACATGCATTGTTAACAAATGTGGCTGGGCAGAGTGGTGATTTACCTTGAGAAACAAATCTATAGAGACACAGAAGATTTCCAAATGAGACCAGCTCATTGCCCAGCTCATGGGTTGATGAAACCTTTGAGGGTGTCATTCTCCTTTCTTAGGTATTTAAGTGTAGCTGCCTAGTTGTTGACTTTAGGGATTATTTCCCTCTGTTTTCATTTGCTCATTTCCTGCACATTTCAGAAGCCAAAACTAGCTTTGGGTGGGGTGAGGGAGTAACAGGAAAGGGAATACAGGTCAGGGGTTTCTGCTTCAGGCACCAGAGGACCCTGAGTGACACCACTGGGTGACCAGTGAGGACCACAAAGCACTGATGGCTCCGTCACTAGACGACCCTCCCCAAATCTGAACAAAGCCAACCCTCTGTTACTCATCCACTGTCTCATGGCCCATCTAGGGGCGTGGAATATCAGCCTAAATTCTGGGATGCTTCACAAGCCTTTGGAAGAACTGGAAGAGGGAAACGGCAAGGTCAGAAATCCAACAGGAAGTAGAGGGCAGTGGCACTGGGCTAATGATGGGGTGGGAAGCTAATGAGGATATGGAAAGGAAGGGCTGTGTGCCATGTGCTCAGTCGTGTCCAACTCTTTTCAACCCCATGGACTGTAGCCCTTCAGGCTCCTCTGTCTACGGAATTTTCCAGGCAAGAATACTGGGGTGGGTTGCCATTTCTTCCTCCAGGGGATCTTTCTGACCCAGAGATTGAAGCCATATCTCCTGTGTCTCCTGCATTGGCAGGCAGATTCTTTACCCTCTGGACCATGAGGGAAGTGGTATTGGGCTACTGATGGGGTGAGAGGCTAATGAGGATACGGAAAGGAAGGGCTGAGTAACATAAAAAGACAGAGAAATGGAAAACAGGAGGGAAATGAGTGTTTCCACTTCTTCCATATATATCAAAAGAAAAAAGGAAACCTACCACCACAACCAACACCGCCACTCTGGGGAAGTTTAGAAAGAGACATGTGACGGTTTTCAGTTGGTCTCAAGGGCGGTGTGGGGACAGCATGTTTAGGTGGTAAAGCTTGACCAAGATGCTACCAGTAACCTCAGTTTCCTGCCAGCCAGAGGAATGTGCAAGGAGTGAGCGTGTGTGTGTGCTCAGTCACTCAGTCGTGTCTGACTCTTCGCAAACCTATGGACTGTAGCCTGTCAGGCTCCTCTGTCCATGAAATTCTCCAGGCATGAAAACTGAAGTGGGTTGCCATTTTTTACTCCAGAGGTTCTTCCTGACCCAGGAATCATACCCATGTCTCCTGCATCTCCTATATAGGCAGGCAGATTCTTTATTACTGCTGCACCACCTGGTAGCTATGGCTTTTTCCTTTTGGTGGGTCATCTTCTTCTACAAAAGTTTTAACATGTATGTTGCAATACTACATGCAGGAAGGATGAGGAGGCGTTCTTATTTAGAATCCCAGTTTATTAATGGGAAAATACAGTCATGAACTTTATAGTCTCCTGCCCAGGGGCACATAATTAGATCAAAGTTAATCCAGAAATAGAGTTGAAGTCCCAGTCCAGCCCACTGTTGTTGCTATGAAACTGAACTAGGCACCAATTCCTAACATCCCTGTTGGCAGAGATCCCCTGAGAACACAGAGATGCTGGGCACAGCCTTTTGTATCCCAGCAGAAGTTTTAGGAACAGATCCTCATTTGTAGCACCTGAAGCTTAATTCATGGGGCACTCTTTCACAGTGTGGAATTTTCACAGTAAGAAATTCCTTTTCTTAAAAGAATTTTAAAATATGAATGTAAAGTCATGTTTGAATGAGAAAATTAATTTGAATGAGTAAAGAAATGGCATCAAATCAGAAATTTTCTAAAACTGACAAATATCACAGATTTCCAAAAACTTCAGAAAAATAACACTATATTTTTATTGTCTGATATAGATCTATAATGCTTGTTCCTCTACCTTATTTTTTTTTTTTTTGCCTTCACACTCTTTGATTGCCTCTTTCTGTGATGACAATCTTTTAATATTTCCTAGAAAGGAGATGGACAAGTAATTCAGTCTTTCCTCTAGCATGGTTGATCAAAATGCATTTATTACTGAGAGTTTCAAAAGGTGACTTTTTGCTTGAGTCTTTTATTGGCAATGTCACATCTGTAAAGTCTTCATCAATTTCTTGCTTGAAAAGTGTTTCTTACCTGAGGCCATAGATTTGGAGACTGTAACCCTCTAATGGAGCTGGGAGCCTCACCCCCTCCACTACCCCCAGTCTTAGGTCCTCACCTTCTCTTTCTCTCCAAGTCTGACCTGAAGAAAAAGGTCAAGACACCAGGTGGGCCATGAAGCCCACATCAAAGTGGTAATGAGCTGTGGCTGGTTCGAGTACTTTCCCACTGAAGGCAGAGATGGGTCAGGCTGCTCAAGTTTCTTGCCAGAAGAAGCTGTCATTATGGGGCCAGGCAGATGGAGAGGTTGTGCTTAGCCTGCCAGTGCAGCTAGCAGCCCCGGGACCACTGCAGGCAAGAGCAGTGATGCCCCCAGGCAGAAGCATTGCTCTTTGTCCTCTAGCATAGGTAACTGTTCTGCCCTGTGGGCTGGAGCCTTGGAAAAGACCTTGAATTTTCAGCTTCTTCAGCTATGCTGTGAATCCGTCTCTAATTTGCCCCAGCCACAGTAGGAAATGGGCTTCCCTGGTGGCTCAGAGGGTAAAGAATCCGCCTGCAATGCGAGATACCTGGGCTTGATCCCTGGGTTTGGAAGATCCCCTTGAGGAGGGCATGGCAACCCACTCCAGTATTCTTGCCTGGAGAATCCCCATGGACAGAGGAGCCTGGCAGGCTACAGTCATGGGGTCGAAAAGAGTTGGACACGACTGAGCGACTAAGCACAGCATAGCACACAGCGCAGTACGAAATAGAAGGCTTGCTTTCAGACCCTAGTTTTCTCCTTGGAGCATTTCCTGTTTTTGGAATGTAACTGCAGTGGAAAGTCACAGATAAGGTGTTTACAGTATTAAGTTTCGAAGTTCAAAAGAAGTTTTCTAACCTACCAATAAGAAACTATCAAATTGTGATCAATCTTGTTAGAGGAAATACTCAACTATCTTTCTGTTCTCTCGGTAGTAAATATTACAACACTGTCATATGAAGAGTGAATCAGAGTATACAACTAAAAAGAGTGCAGAAGAAATGTATTGTGGTGGTATGGCCCCTCAGCAGCCCCAGAACCATAAGACATACCTCCACCCATGAGATACTCCCAACCCTATGGGGACTTATTCTTGGCTTCCTACAAGAGGTCATTAAGAAATGTTTTCCTTTCAAATAAATGCCTGGGAACCTGGGAACCATCTAACCCCATCTAACCAGCTAACCCTTGAGTAACTAAATTTATTTGAGAAACACTTAAAACAAAAGACTTGAAGGAACATAGCTGCAATTGTGGGACTTCATGGAACCAGAAGGGAAGATAATGTGAGGCTGGAGAATTTCCCCTTAATTAAGCAGAAAAATAGGCACATCCATCAGATGTATGTGTAAAGTCAACCCCAAGTCTGAACTTAGCAGGTTTTGATCATCTACTAGCTGTAACAAATTTCACAACCTTTTTATTAGTCCTGGTTTCATCACGAGTTAGAAAGGGAATGATGCTATAGTTATACTCGACTTGAAAGATTTGAAAGCACCTATCACAGTGCCCTACATATGGTGCTTAAATAAATGTTCTTGCCTTCCCATGGCTTTACAATATAGGCTCTTGAATTTTACAGATGGTTTTCTATGATGTCTTTCATCTTTACTAAATGCTCCTTTTATGTAACTTGAGTTCCTGCTGACACCCAAGAGACCCCATTGTTTTTAAAACCTTACTAATTTCTGACTTGTACTTTATCTTCTTCACCCAAAGACCAAACCCTGAACTCGCGCTTCCACTCTATAATGCCTGTTCTCTGTGATGTTGACACTAATCCTTAGAATAAATGAGCTGACAATGTTAGATCATTTCTTCATATAGCTTTTGATGTTCAATCTTCCTAGAAAAATGACTACACGTCTCAGAGGGAGTATAAGTCACCACGATACATACCTATAACTTTTTCTGCTACTCAGACTTCTCCAGGCTGTACATATTTCTAATTCTAAGAGTGCCTGTGAACAGTCAGGAGACATGCACTTACATAGTCAATGGTATAGGTGATCAGAGAGCACGTGCATGGTTATTCTGAACCCTTTCCTTTGAAATGGATGCTTTAATACTTCAAAGTTCTCTGATATTCAGTGACATACTTTTCCAGACCTCTTACTAAAGTACATGGATGTTAGGGTCTGCACTAGAGCTTTTATCTGCTCTTGGCTGTATCTTGCTCACTTATTTATTTTTTAAAAAAATTCTTTGTCTGCTTGTAGAGGGGCAAGAGGCTGGGGACAAGAAGGTAGGTAAGGTAGAATTCTGGTTCAAAGCAAGCTGATTTAAAAGTAGTGATTACCTTTGAGATACTCAGCCTTACTCTCCATCTGAGATAGTTGTTTTCAAAAGTGAAAGGGATGGCTAGAAATCAATGCGCAGGCCTTTTGGGAATGTAAAAGTGATCAATGTGGGCACAGTCCATATCAGCAGAGCCTCTGATTGCAGAGGGAAAGGATACCAGGGCTTCCTTCAAATTGATCTGTGTTTCCAAACTTGAACAGGTAAATGCTTGCAGAAATTTTAACTTGTGCAAAAGGGCTTGTGGTGTTAGCATAGTACTTTGAGTTCTTTGGAGTCAAGGCAATGGCTAGATTTTCCTTGCTAATAAATATTTTGGTCACAATGTTGTATCCAATTCCATTATCTGTTCTATGCATACAAGTTTCTTTGGTTTATAGCAGACTATTTTGTATAAAAGTTGTTTAAAAATCATGATCAGGGCTTCTTTGGTGGCTCAGTGGTGAAGAATCCACCTCCCAATGCAGGAGACACAGGTTCGATCACTGGTTGAGGAAGATTCTACATTCCATGGAGCAACTAAGCCCATGCACCACAACTATTGAGCCCGTGCTCTAGAGCCTGTAAGCCACAACTACTGAGTTTACACGCCACAACTGCTGAAGCCTGTGGGTCATAGAGCCCATTCTCCACAACAGGAGAAGCTGCAAAACTGAGAAGCCTGCACACCGCAACTAGGGAGTAGCCTCTGCTCACCACAACTAGAGAAAAACCTGAGCAGCGATGAAGACCCAGCATAGCCAAAAATAAACAAATAAATAAAATGATTTTAAAAATCATGATCAATTGCTAAGAGGTGTCCTCATAAGCAATAAATCCATGTCATGACCATAGAAATAAACAGGCTGTTAAAAATAACTTGACCATTGAAGTAAATAGACTATTCCAATTAAACCTTAGGAGTAACTTAATCTAATCTGGTCGTTTGACAGATGAGAGTACTGAAGCCCAAGCCGAGCCATTCATGTGATTTGGTCAGAGAAAGTTAGTAGCGAATAGTATTAGCATCCAGGTATTCTGAGGTCTGCTTGAAACCAAGGTATTTTTTGATGTGATAATACTTGTACACCACACTGGAATAAACTGGGGGGACTTGAGGACATCTACGTGGGCTAGGTGAAAATATTTATTACATTTTCTTTAAATTTTATCACTATGATAATAAAAATAAAATGTAGGGTGTTAGAGATGGATGTTAAATATTGAATTTGTATAAAAGCCTCAAATAAAATCTTTTCCAAAATTTGTAATGAGAAATTTGAGCTTGCTTTCATGCACATAACTGTTTCATACCAAGTTTTATATTTGAAATGGCTACAAGCAAGTCCTGATCAAGTCTTTTTAATGATCTCTTCAAATTCTTGATAGTCACCATTGATGAGAAACTTTGTTCCCACAAGTAAGTGATAAAAAATTTAAAGCTATTTTTTACAGCCATTCAAAAATTTACCACAGTTGAAATTGTCTTTAAAGAGTTGAAGAGCTCTTCTTTTTTATTTTCTTTCACCAATGTAAATGTTGAAAATGTCTTTTGTTAATGGAAATGGATTTCATATCCAGTCAAACATTTTTGTTCTAAGAATTTCAAAAGAAAGATGCTTGAACGTGCCGAATGTCCATGCAGCCATGAAACGCTCACCCTGCCCCTGTGTGGACTCTGTTAAAGGGCACAGGGGCTTCCCTGGTGGTCCGGTGGCTAAGACTCCTCACTCCCAATGCAGGGGGCCCGAGTTTGATCCCTGGTCAGGGAACTAGGTCCTACGTGCTGCAACTAAGAGTTTACATGCTACAACTACGAAGTAGTGCAGCCAAATAAACAAAATTTGTTTTTTGAAAGGGCATGTTTAAATGGGCTTAAGTATCCTAGATATATGCAGAAAGAGGTACAGGGCTGCCTTTAGAGCTATGCCTTGCAGGAGTCCCACCTGGCCTCCTCGCCTCCCCATCTTCCACTCTCAGTCCAGGCTTGGACTGCACGTCACTCTCCGGGAACATAACCCAAGCATCTCTTCAGCCCTCTGTCCACAGTGGGCGGCAGTGTGCTCTGCAGTGGACCCTTGAGGTATTCAGTAAAGAGCACCTTCTTGGGAGCGCTCAGTGCCCTGCGGAGAAGCTCATGGAGTCCGCCATCTCCAGGGACTACGGGGATGCTGTCAGAACCCTCACATTGCCCTTGATTAGTCCTGGACTGACAACCACTGGGGACCTCAGTTACCCCAGAGCATAGGGGTTGAGGGTTCACTAGATCACAGTATACCTGTAACCTCTTTGAGCACAGCAATCAGGAAGCCCAGAGAGGTACCAATGCAGCCCGGGTCTGCAAGTAACAGGCCAAGACCAGAAAGGAACTATCCACCAGTCAATCTGCGCTCTCCCCCCTTTCCAGGGTGTATTTTCCATTAATAATATGCCACTATACCTACATCCAATATACTGGCCAATATACCATCCTTTAGCTGAAGGTAATTTCTCTCCAGTTCTGCTGCTGGACCAGCAAATGTGGTAGGTTTATGTCTCCCACCTAATAAATGATGGTTCTGGAAATTCATACAATCAGGATATAATTGAAATTTTATTTTACAAATAAATTATTATACTTAATCCTATTATACCCACTGTGTGATCACAGAAGTACTACTGCTTTCTTCCCCTGAATGCTCAATGTCAGTGAGAACTGCATCACTGACCACTTTTCTATTTTTTTATAGAAAAATAAAATCAAGCAATTTCTTTTATCATTTTTTTCACCCAAACTCCATTCATTAGCTGACTTTGCATAAGCTCCATCCATTTCAATTCCCCTTGGCTGAGCAGTTTATGTTGTAAAGAGCTGCAGCCTGCACTAAAAATGCCCTTCTTCCATCTTTCTTAAAAAAAAAAAAAAAAAAAAAACACATCTTTTTTTCTGTGTCTGGTAAGAAGTGCTGAGTGGACAGCCCTGGTGGCTTCTGTTTGTACTGTGAGCAACTGTGGCACAAATCAGTACCAAGTTTCTCTTGATTTCTGCCTGGAACAATATTATCCTGCAGGGACCCACTCCGGGGGTCCAGAGGCTGATATATTCCTTACTGTCATATGTATGTGCGTAAGAGAGCAATTTTAGCCCCTCTGATGCTGCCAGAAGCACTGGACAGTGATGAGGTGGCACCATGCCACCATATTCTTTTCATAAGCCATCAACAGCACACATTTATCTAGTGCCTACTGTGTACGATTCTATCTCCTAAGTTTATGTACTAAGCACTGTGTACTAAGTGGGCTTTCCCCTTGGCTCAAGCGGTAAAGAATATGCCTGCAACAAAGGAGATGCAGGTTTGATTCCTGAATCAGAAGGATCCCCTGGAGGAGGAAATGGTAACCCATTCCAGTATTCTTGCCTAAAAAATCTCATGGACAGAGAAGCCTGATAGGCTACAGTCCATGGGGTGTACTAAGTATATGTGCTAAGAATAGAAGAAATATTCAATATTTGTTGAGCATTTCCTATGTGCCAAGCACTAAATCAAATGTGTTATGCATGCATTGTCTAATTAGGCCTCCCTCACTATGATCCTTTGCTGGCAGAGTAATGTCTCTGCTTTTCAACACCCTGTCTAGGTTTGTCATCGCTTTCCTGCCAAGAAGCAGTTGCTTTCTGATTTCATGACTGTAGTCACCATTCGCAGTGATTCTGGAGCCCTAGAAGAGGAAATCTGTCAATACTTCCACCTTTCCCCCTTCTATTTGCCATGCAGTAATGGGGCCGGATGCCATGACCTTAGTTTTTTTAATATTTAGTCTTAAGCTGGCTCTTTCGTGCTCCTCTTTCACCCTCATCAAGAAGCTCTTTAGTTCCTCTTTCCTTTCTGTCATTAGAGAGGTGTCATCCATACATCCGAAGTTGTTGATGTTTCTCCCACCTATCTTGATTCCAGCTTGTAATTCGTCCAGGCTGACATTTCTCATGATGAGATCAGCATGTAGGTTAAACAAACAGGGTGACACAAGACATCCCTGTTGTAGTCCTTTCTCAATCTTGAACCAGTCAGTTGTTCCATACAGGGTTCTAACTGTTGCTTCTTGACCTGCATACAGGTTTCTCAGGAGACAGGTAAGATGGTCTTGGCAGGAAAGCAATGACAAACCTAGACAAGGTATTGAAAAGCAGAGACATTACTCTGCGCACAAAGGTCTGTATAGTCAAGGCTATGGCCTTCCCAGTGGTCATGTACGGTTGTAAGAGCTGGACTGTAAAGAAGGCAGAATGCCAAAGCATTGATGCATTTGAACTGTGGTGCTGGAGAAGACTCCTGAGAGTCCCTTGCACAGCAAGGAGATCAAGTCAGTCAATCTTAAGGGAGATCAACCCTGAAGGAGTGATGCTGAAGTAGAAGCCCAGTATTTTGGTTATCTGATGTGAATAGACGACTCATTGATAAAGTCCCTGATGATGGGAAAGATTAAGAGCAGGAGAAGAAGGCATCAGAGGATGAGACTGGACAGCATCACTGATGCAATGAAAATGAACTTGGGCAAACTCTGGGAGATGGTGAGGGACAGGGAGGCCTGGCGTGCTGAAGTCTATGGGCTTGCAAGGAGTCAGACACAACTGGGTGATTGAACAACCACAACACTCTGATCCAATGCAGGCTTTATTGTTATCCCCACTTTATGCTTAAGCATATTCCCAAGATTATGGCACCTCTCTAAAAAGGTACTCCCTAGTTACTTTATCTACTGCAAGTACCTTTTTCTCCATCTTAGCTCCTGGTTTTTTCTTTATAATGCTCTACACATTTTTTAATTTATTTGTTCATTTATTGGATTTTTTGCCATCTCTCTCACTAGAATGTTATGCTGCATGTGGCTAGAAGTTGTTTATCTTTGGTTTTACTGCCTAGCAGAGTACCTGGACACACAATATGATTTCAGGAAGTGTTAGACGAATGGATGCCTGAATGAATGAGTGAGTGAATGAATACAATTGAAAGGAAGAAATTAAGTTGTCTTGCTCAAGCTTATAGAGCTAGTGAGTGACAGAGCTGGGATTCAATATCCACTTGCTTAAGCACATCTATACTCTTCTAAATATACGACAATTTTATCAGGAATTTGGAGTCTTGCCACAGAAAGCAATACAGGGGACTCAGGGGGTCTGCACCCAAGAGAAAAGCTATTTTCTTGGGTGTGGTCTGGAACTACTTCCTATTTTAGAACTTGATAGATCCTCCACTGAATGTATGTTAAGATACCTTCTAAATGGACTGATCCACCGACCACATCACCCTTTCTCATTCATTTTTTATTTCTTTCCTCCACTTCCCTTTGTGCTATCATCATCCTAAAATGATACAGTGGAATTTCCATAGAAGTAATAGCTTAGCTGTGTTCTTCTTCCAGCAGGGCTGGGTCATTTGTTGAAGCCATTGAAAAAAAGACCCCTCCCCTCAGCATCATCAAGATAGCTTTATGGGTACTTAGAGTGGGCACTGGGCCAACTAGAACTCTGAATCACCTGCATAAAGTAGAATGTCTCCGCAGCCCATCAATACGTGCATTCAAATGAGGTCCCATTAACATTATCTCAAATGACTTTCTCTCAGCCCTCCCTGCTCCAACCTCTGCCAAACTTCCCAGTAGATTCCTGGGCATCCCCAAAGAGAGTATGGCCTAGCTCGCACACCTTTCACGCAAGTCCCCTAACACTCCAGTATCTTCTATTCCTCCACTCATGACAAAGCTGGAGGGAACCTCACCATGGTAGCAATGGATGAAGCCCATGATGGAACAGAGTTTGTAACCCAGGTGATACCTCTCTCACTCACCAGTCTGCAAGAAGCCAAAGCTCTCTGGGCTCCTGAGCATGAGGGTCCTCACCCAGGTTCTGTGCCTCATTCAGTGTGCCCAGGAGGGGCCACTTTGGGGTCCAAATAGCAAAGTCTCTCATGAAATTAGCTCTTTCAGCTTCTCCCATCAACCAACAACCCAGCCCAGGGAATCAGTTGCAGGCAGAGTCTAAACCATGTCTTCAGTTCTCCATGTCTCTGCTGCTGCTGCTGCTGCTGCTGCTAAGTCACTTCAGTTGTGTCCGACTGTGCGACCCCATAGACGGCAGCCCACCAGGCTCCTCCGTGCCCCTCTCAAAGCCATGCAACACAAAACAAAACAAAATGAAACAAAGAAACCACCATCAAGAACAATACTAGCACACTCTGTTTCCTTGCTCCAAAAACAAGAGCCCTCCTGGATTCCGATGTATACAAAGTTGTACCCAGAATAGTCACTGGTACATGCTGGTATATATATATTCTTGGAGGCCCAGAGTAGCCTCTCCTGTTCCACAAGCTACCAAAATCTCACCCTTGCTCTATTTTCAGCTATAGCATCATGCTACCAGGCACCAAAGGTCTGCTCCATATGAGAGCCCCACCATTAATTACTCAGGGACACCACCATGCCACTAACTCTCTGTGTCCTACAAACACTATACAATGCATATTCCTTGTCTCCTTTGCCTGCTCAGTCAGCAGTTTTGCTTATGTCTGTTACCTACAGCTGCAAATGTTACATAACAAACCACCCCCGATGTTGGTGGCTTAAAGAACAACTGTTTCTTCTCACTCATACATGGGGTTTGTCTGGTCCAGGCTTGATTCAGTTGGCCTTGATCTCAGTCTACAGATTGGATCGAGATCTGCCATCCAGGCTTGTTGTCATCCTCATTCAATCACAAGGCTGGCCTTGGCATTTTCTTCTCATGGCAGAAACATGAGAAGGGCCAGCCCGACTGTACTAGCAGCTTTCCAGTCTTTGCTTCTGTCATGTCTGTTACCATCCCATTGAGCAAAGCAGGTCACGTGGCCAAACCCAGCATCAGTGGAGCAGGAAGGTACAACCCCGTGTGAAGGTATGGAGGGCCAGGATTTGGGGGGCAGGAGTGAATATATGATGAATAATCACCTAATGTACCACATACCCACATCTAAATGCACAGGGTCAGTAAACATGCCGTCAGGAGGAAGTCAAGATTTGGCCTGAGACTGTCTGCTCTAAGAAGGTTGCGTGAAAGAACACGCGCACCTCTTATACAGTGCGAATAGTTCAATCGAAGCGTTGCCATTTGACATCTTGGTCAGCGACTGGATGATCTTGCTTGAAACAGTCACGACTTGCCCAGTGAGGGACCCTGGTTTCTAGAACCAATGCAGTCTTGTCACTAAAGAAGTCATACCTTCTTTCTCTGATTTAGTATTGCATGCTATTTGAATTGCCTGGGCTCCAGAACCTTCTGTTTACTTTCTGTCTCCCCATCCCAGGCCCATTTTCAACTCCCCTGTGTTCATACTTTTCTCCTTGTCCCAGACTACGTCTGGAGAAGCCTGTGATGGCTTTGTAAACTCAAAGGAAGAAGAAACAGAGGTCCCTTCCTAACTCCCTCCTTCTTCCAGTTCAAAGGACATGTGTCGGGGGAGATCGCTCTCTCTGTATATGATACACCATGTTCAGTAACCACATGCACAGCACTTGCCCTCCTGCAGTGGGGGAAGTTTCCAGCACTATGCTGGGGGCCCCTCTGGCCTTTATTTTTCTGCATTTTACCTTTGTCCTCAAATAGTCACAGAGATGCTTTCTTTTACAGGAACAATGGCATAGAATTTAGTCACATGTTTAATTCTTCAAAGTCAATATTTGCAAAAAAACACATAAGCACAGCATGATACTGCCTTGGAGTTGTTGATTAATCCCTTTCTGAGGCTTCTCTTCTTTAAGTTTCTTTTTTATTTTCAGCTCGTCATTAGTCCCGTAATGGGGTGTGTACCAGTTTGTGTGAGTACATTATCTTGTTGCCCTAAAGCCTGGTAAAGACTATAGTGAACATTCATTCTGGGTGTAGACTTCCTCCTTCCCATCTTTTCCAGGAAGAATAATAAGAGTGACTTAATCCCGCATCCTTGGGAGATAGAAAGCAGCCATAGATGGCTAAGAGAAGCCATATTGGGACTGATGTAATCTGCACTCAGGATGAGGAGGAAGTTGGTCACCTGTTTAAAAGTGAAAGCTAAACATGACCATGAAGTAAATAGCTCTTTGGTACCCATTTCATGTACAAAGAAAAGGAAGCACGTGGATAGACTAAATAACAAAAGAGAGTCACACTGAATTAGTGGGAACTTTAAATGAACTTTAGGAATCTCTGCTTCTCAAAGCATTGAACTCCTCTTTTGAGACTTAGCTGCTGCTGCTGCTAAGTCGCTTCAGTCATGTCCGACTCTGTGCGACCCCATAGATGGCAGCCCACCAGGCTCCCCCGTCCCTGGGGTTCTCCAGGCAAGAACACTGGAGTGGGTTGCCATTTCCTTCTCCAATGCATGAAAGTGAAAAGTGAAAGTGAAGTCTCTCAGTCGTGTCTGACTCTTCGCAATCCCCATGGACTGTAGCCCACCAGGCTCCTCCTCCCATGAGATTTTCCAGACAAGAGTACTGGAGTGGGTTGCCATGAGACTTGGCACCATGACTCTTTCACTGCACAAATCCCCTTTTACATGGCGTTTAGATAGGAGCAAGAAGTGGAATTGAGAAAATATCAGAAAAGTTCTGTTCTGTAAGAGAAAGATGAGCCACTTCAGTCTCCTACCAATTTTCTATTCCTCCCCTCCTAAGAGATTAAACAGATATTAATCACAAATCTGGCCCACTGGTTTTCCAGCCCATCCGCTACACCATGGGATAGGGAATTTTCGTTTTTGTATGTCGGTTTATATGATCACTTATGTAGCCTGCAGACCACAGAGAAATGAAGCATTGGTTTCTTTCAAATATTAGGGCTTTACTGTATTTTGTTTTCACTTCCAAAAATGTAGTCTGAGTATCTTAGCTTTGGATCATTAAGTGGCAAAAAATTAGCCCAGAAACATGGCTCATAGAACTTGGGACAATTAGAGCTTCTTGCAAAGCTGAAAGGAAAAGCTTTTGAGTCAAGGCCATTCATCAAATTTCAGATAAAATGAAAATTCCTTTAAGTTTTGTAAAATCTGTTTGCTTGGCAAGAAATAAAAAAATAGAAACCAATGGAAAAACCTAAAATTCATTCAGACAGGCTTTTCTGGACAAAGGCCTTTAGCAGGTTTCTGCTTGTTACTGGAGCCAGAACATCTAATGTCCACTAACTCTTGGGTCCTCTTTATTCCCAGAGCTCACAGTCTGCCTGTGTCTAATTCCCCTGTACCAGCATATCTGTTAATATCCCAAGTGGCTTCCTTTACAGCCGCATGATCATCTGTGTATTATTAACTAACCGCAAATTGAAGTCATTACTTGGTGCTTAATTTTATGTAACATTTCTTTGTAATGTGTACAAAAGAAATTTGTTTTTATAGGAGTTTGGTAAATAGCATGTGCCATGATTAATTAGAGAATATAATGGATCTGTTGATTTGAAATTAAATTAAATGCAACAATCTTCTCTAAAAATAATTTCTTAAATGACATTTCAAGGTGTGTGAGCCTTTAAAAAGAAGTGAACATCCTGCATCCATAGTCTTTATGCCTGTCCTAGATCTATCTGTTGGATTTTACCTGCTAAAGGACTTGCTTTTATTTTTCTCAAATAAAAAGTGTGCCTGGAGCACTCTAAGAAACAGCAACATTCAAAGAGCAATTTTTAATCCTTTTTTGGGGGGAGAAGGTAGAGTGTATAAATGAATAAACTAACAAATAAGCAAATCCTTAATTACTTGGAGGTCAGTTACAGTTCAGTATAGTTCATTCCTATGTATGTATGTATGTGGAAGTCACTCAATCTTATCCAACTCTTTGCAACCCCATGGACTATACAGTCCATGGACTTCTCTATGCCAGAATATTGGAGTGGGTAGCCTTTCCCTTCTCCAGGGGTCTTCCCAACCCAGAGATTAAACCCAGGTCTTCCACATTACAGGCAAATTCTTTACCAGCTGAGCCACAAGAGAAGCCCTATACCTTCGCATACCTGATGCGAAGAACTGCCTCTTTGGAAAAAACCTTGATTCTGGGGAAGATTGAAGTCAGGAGGAGAAGGGAACGACAGAGGTTGAGATGGTTGGATAGCATCACCAATTCTATGGACATGAGTTTGAGTAAGCTCTGGGAGTTGGTGATGGACAGGGAAGCCTGGCATGTTGCAGTCCATGGGGTCACAAAGAGTCGGACACAACTGAATGACTGAACTGAACTGATAGTTCATTCCCCTCCAGTTACAGGCTCTCTTCCTTGTCTTTATACACACCAAGTGCATTCCTGCATCAGGGTCTTTGCACTTACTCCTTCTGTCCAGACATCTTTCTGCCTGGGTTTTCATGTGACTCAAATCTCAGGGACTTCTCTGGCCATCCAAGCTAAGGAAGATCCTTACCCCAGTCCCTCTCACATCATTGTTTAATGTTTTATTCACAAAACAAATCACTCTGATTATTATTTGGTTTTGTGTCTGTTCATTGCTTTTCCTCTGTCTCTTTCTATAGAAGACAAGATCCTTGAGAATGGAAACTTGCTGCCTTATCCTCCTTATATCTCGAACACCTAGAACAATGCCTGACATATTAGTTAGTGCTTAACAAACCTTTATGGAACCAAAGAATGAATTGAATTGTTCTCACCAGCCCCTTTAACTATGTTCTTAATGGAGAGAAAGCACAATTGGCTGTAAAGTTTCCCGAAGAAACAGAAAATAGAAATTCAGTATTTGTTGGCTAAGTATGAGATGCACTGGAAGGAAATGAAAAATTAAAATGTGAACAAGTTAAATGACAGGAAGAGCAGAAACAAAGGCTGGTACTAATTGCTTAGTTTGCACAAACACAAAATATCAACCGGGAAGTGAAACCTCCAATTAGTTGGCACCTTCTTTATAAATCCAACAACCAGTTTGAGTTATTCCCATTAAAATAACTTAACCAAGACACTGTCTTTGCTGATAGTAAATTAAAAGATCTGAATATTCTTTCACCTTTCTTGTATTTAAGACAGGATTCTTGGGGTTGATGTGATGTTTCACAGTGTAGAGATAAAAGGAAGCATGAGATGAGGTTGCTGCAGCAATGCAAGAGTTTCTGACACAATAAGAACTGAGAGGCATAGATTTCCATGTGAGTTATCATATCATATTTATAGTTTGTCTTCAAGATACACTGAAGTCTCTCTTTCTCCCCAGGCTCCTATGCCTTTTAAAACTCTTCTCAACTCAACAAGAAGTCTACATCAAACAATGGAGCTAGCCTACTAATATTAATAAGATTTTATTCTCCAATTGTAATTAGGATCCAGAAAATATCTATATTCTGATTTTCTCAATGTGCTTAGGGTGAACAGAAGTCTCGGTGACAGTGTGCCGTAAGTGACAATTTCCTTGTGTTCAAATCCTATCTCTGCCACTTACTAACTGCAAACTTTGCCAAGATATTAATTTCTCTGAGTCTCAGATTTCTCCTCTATAAAATGAGCCTGATGTAATTCCTGTGGATTAGATGTAAAGCACCTGTTTTCACGTAATTGTACATGTCAAATTTTGTACTTACTACTTTTTGACTTTCAGTTGTAATATAGAGAGTTATTCCTATGCCAGATTTTAGAGAAATTCACCCAGTTTTTTTTTTTTACATATTATTTTTAACCTGTAAATTTCCCAGTCATTCAAAAGTTGTCCTGGTATACACAGAAATATCTCTTTGCATATAACTATCCAGTTGTCCTAATACCACTTATCAAAAAGTATATCTTGTCCTCACTAATTAGGGATGCCCTTTTACTTTACACTAAATTTTTATATGTAGGTAGGTCTATTTCTGAATTTTATGCTCATCTGTCTATTCATGCATTAATACCAAACTGATTTAATTATATAAGTTTATGATATGTTTTAATATTATGTATTTTTTTTTTTTAATTTTGAGGAGTTTCCTGGCTATTCTTGCATGTTTATTCTTCCAATCATACTATAAAATCAATGTATTTGGCTCTAGGAAAAAACTTAATAGCATTTTTATTGGAATTTTATGCAATTGTTTAAAAAATATAAGAAAACCTAAGATCCTATTACAATGTTGAATTTTTCTATGAACACAGTTCATCTTTCCAACTAAGTTTAATTTTATGTCTTCATGACTGCTTATAACTTTCTTAATATAAGTTTTGAATACTTCTTGTTAAACAATATTTTATTTTGTTTATAACTACCAGACATTTAGTCTTTTCTTCCATTATGTCTAACTGGTTTTTGTTTGTGTCTCTTGATTCAATAATCATACTGTAGTAGTATTAATATTGTTCTTCTGAAACTTTTGTGTATGTATTAGTAACAAAAATGTGTGTGCATGTGTCACTGAGAACTGGGATTTGTAGCTTTGGTGAGAGCAGGCACAGATGTTAGATCAATGAGAGTAAGTAAAAATCCTGTAGTTCTGAAAATGAATGAGGTAGCTAACTAACTCATTATATGTTTTATATTTTAAAAGTACTCATTTTCTAGTTCTGCCCACTGGAAAAGCCTGTAAACAAGGACTAGCCCAACAGCAATGAGCACTTCCAGAACCCTGATTGTGTCTGTAAATTCTATTTCCCACCAAAAGAAAACAAACCTTTTGGAAAGACAACTGATTCTGGGTGTGAGGCAGGAAGTTTATTAAATGAGTCGGGACTATCTTGTCATATCAGTAGCAAGGAAATGATGGAAAACTACTAGGATTCTGTCCAAAGAATTTGGGTGCCAGCTTAAAGAAGATTCAGCTGACTAGAGATGGAATCATCTGAGCATGAGTAGGATGATAAATGCAATGAATTGAAACATATCAGGTATATTTAAATCAGTAGGACACCAAAAAAAACTAAACCCATTAATCACTTTTAGAGGATGCTAAGGGAAACAATCCAATGTGTTAAAAAAAAAAAAAAAAAAAGATCTCCAAGTAATGGAAGAATCAAGGGGAACTTTCTCTTTGCAGAATTTTTTTCAACTAATAAACAAATAAGGAGTGACAGAATTAGGATATTGCCATTTGCAGCCTCTTAATGAATTAATGGATCTGGGCAATGACCACCACTGGCTGTTGACATCACCAAAGAGACAATCAGGCATTATATACCTCCTAATAGAAGTGCAAAACTCTATGTGTCAAATACTCTTGACAAAATAATTGAACCTGAATCTTATCAAGCCTCTAGATCTAACTACCAATTTACAGCTTACAATGGCAAAGGAACATATTAAACAACATCACAGGGACATGATCAACAAAATTCAAATTGTTGGAAACCCCAGGACAAACAGCCAGACTCTTCAACAATAACAAACAGCCAAATGAACAAAATTGCAAGGAACGAAAACAGAGAAAGAAATGGTGGGGAGACCTATAAATGTTGTTGACTTGCAAATGTATTTATTTGATCATTTCTGTAAAGGCAGGGTAGAATAAATCCATTTTCTTATAGTACCACTGTAAACAGACTGAATTTCAGAGCTCTTAGTTTGCTTTACAAACTTCTGAAGAGTGAACATAAGCAACTTAGCAAGCTTTTTCCTTCCCCTCCAGGTTCTTCTGAACTTGGAGGTGGGGATGTGCTGAGGGGGTGTGCTGCTTGGGGAGGAAGTGGTGATAATTGATGCTAAATAACATATGGTTGAACTTGCCAAACTCTTTCTACCTCCTCCCATAGGCAATAGGAGGACTTGGCTTATTCTTTAACTAAAGTCATTTAGTAAGCAAGTTAAGTTTATCAAACACAGAGAATGGAGGGAGGCTTCCATTATAGATAATTTCCAAAGGTAGGAATGAATGAAACCCCGAGCTTAATTATTCAGCCCTTTCTTTTGCTGTCCAGAGTGAAGTATGCTTGCAATGGAGCTCAGCTCCTTGGTCCACTGAGTCATTGATATAATGCACTCAGTACCTTTGACTAAAATGTGTTGCAAAAGTCATCTTTGGATGGAGTAGTTAGTTTATTATAATGATGATACTATACAAGGAAAATTAAAGCAGTAAGCAGCAGACAGTGACCCTTTCCTCTTGAACCCCAATGATCACTCCACTCGTGTCAGCTTTATAGTCCAGGTCGACTCAACTGGGAGAGCAGAGGGTGAGCTCAAAGAAAGAGGGGATCTTTTCCCGGATTTGTGGAGCACAATTCAGAGCTTCCTGGATCCCAGCATCCTTACCTTTGCAGTTGAAGAATTATGGGGGATTGAAAGTTTAAGACTCTATTTTTTCACCAGTGCAGTAAAATGATATAAATAGCTGATCTTTTTAAGGTATATCTTACAATTACCTTGTTCTTTTCCCATTGCACCCTCCATGATTTAGATACACAGATAGCCTCCCCATTATGTTCAGCCACTTCCCAGCAGCAAGATGCCTGCCTTGGAAGAGATAACTATTAGCACATCTTTAGCTGTCCAATGTTGAGAAGATAGTTACCTCCCAAACTCATGTCTGAACCAGTTCGGGAATGATTTTGGATTCACTTGTGATGTCCCATGTCCCGGTGACAGTCCTGGGTGCCTTGTCCATTGTGGTGCACATCTCCTACTTGTGATCTAGCAACCTCCCTGGTCTGAATTTACCTTGATCCCCGCAGTATCCTCCATGATATTTCTGACCCCATCGTCAGTTACTACAACTTTACCCTTGACAGGGCTATCACTGTAGAGCCAAGAAAGAAAATCTGTAGAATTCTTGTAGGTATCAGAACATTCTTACTCTCCATCAGACCGAATCAGGTCAGGTTTCTACCTGTTAACCAGGTCATACAACTCTGGCATTGTTCTCACACTGAAAAATGCTGTCATTTTGAAGCCATTTTTCTTAAAAGTAGGTAGAGTGGATGGAACCATTGTAAGAGTGTGATGCAGTCCATACCTGCATGCTCCTCTTCAGGACAGCTGCTCCCAACTCAACTCACAAAACACAATGGAGGCTCAGGTTCTCCAAGTTCTAGCTCTAAGACAAAGGACTCAGCCAGTTTTTGAAGCCTTGGTGATGTTTTGTGGTCAGAACTGTATATGGGGCTTCCCTGGTGGCTCAGAGGTAAAGAATCCACCAGCCAGTGCAGGAGACTTGGGTTTGATCCCTGATCCAGGATGCTCACACATGCCACAGAACAGCTAAACCCATGTGTTACAATTATTGAACCTGTGCTCTACAGCCCGGGAGCCATGACTACTGAGACCACATGCCACATCTACTGCAGCCTGCGTGCCCTAGAGCCTGTGCTCCAGAACAAGAGAAGCCACTGCATGAGAAGCCCCTGTCCCGCAACTAGAGAGCAGCCCCTGCTCGCCTCACCTATAGAAAGCCATTGCAGCAACAAAGATCTAGATAGCCCAAAATAAATAAATGAAAACTATTAAAAAAAAAAAAAAAGACTATATATGGAGCCTGGAAGAGGCGAGCCCACTTCTGGTGGAAGAAGGTGTGGTGAGCCGTCACCCTGAATCCACATAGCTGAAGCCAGGGGGTGGTTATTGTGCATGACACACTGGTACTGGGGCAGCTGCTCACCCTTCCAGTGTCTCCAGAAGCACGCAATGCCCCAGGCCACTCACCCCAAATGTTGCTTGTCCAACCAGCCTGGAGCTGAAGCTCAATTCACCAGAGGTGCAGCTGTGAGCAGCCTGCACTGAGCCCTGAGCACCCACCTGGCCCTCCCAGCAGCAGCCACTCTCCCGCCACCCCATCTTGAGAGTGGGGACACCTGTCTATTAAAATTGACTTTTACTTCACCGATCCTAATGAATGGGGCTTGTTTGGAACCTGTCTCAAGCAAAGGAAACGTTGTTATGTTCTGTTTTAAGGAAAACAGGACCAGTATAGTGTTCATGGAAAGTAGATGAGGTGGGCTGCAGAAATCAGGAAGTATTAAGAGCACCATGGCCCAGAAGTCAGGGAGGGTGAAAGTACAGGCCAAGCGAGGCAGTCGTGACATCTTCCCCACTAATTGATACCTGTCAGAACGTCATTAGCTAGGGTCTCCAGTTTGGCCGTCTGGGAAATAGTGGGGTTTGAAAGAACGCCAGCATAGGGACCTGGGAAAAGCTTAGCTATATTAAACTGCCCTCCAATTCAACTAGAGATAAAACAAGAGAGGAAGGAGACATATCTCCAAATTCAATTCTCCTATCTTTGCTTATGTTTTATGGAGAACTTATGTCATTCACAAAAGAGATGTAGTTTCCCCAGGGGAGACAGCAGGTGTACATTTCCTCTCAAGGTTATTTAATTGCTGTCAAGAAGACATACGATTAACAAAAGCAAATGCTGGAAATATGAAGTAAAGACAATTTTAAAGTTGTTTATATAGTTGATTACAGTATATCATACACTGTGTTTATTTGCCATAAAACTGTCTATCACAGGCTGTCTCCACACCTGTGCATTCATACTAAACAGCCCACCGCTTAGCTGTGTGGAAATTCCCAGCTGAGACAATGGCCAGTGCCCGGCAGAAGTGGCTTTTTCCTGTAATGTCTCAGTTACCCCCCGGACACCAGCTTCACGCCAATAAAGGTGGGGCCTGAAGCCTGCCGACCCGGCCTAAAGCCTGTTTTGATGAGAGCCCTTTGAGCATTACAGAAGGAAAGCAGTAGGGACGTGACGGACTTTGGGGATCCTCATTGTTCTTTGTGAGGTTGCTGCTCAAAGTGAGGCCTACTGTCAGGGATGTGTTAGTTACTGTTTGGAGATGAGACGAGAACAGAGTTGAGAGGAAGCATTTAGAACTGCTGGGCTTCCTTGGGGGCTCACAGTAAAGAACTCACCTGCAATGCAGGAGATGCAGGAGACGTGGGTTCGATCCTGGGTTGGGAAGATCTTCTGGAGGAGGGTATGGCAACCCACTCCAGTATTTTTTCCTGGAGAATCCCATGGACAGAGGAGGCTGGAAGGCTACAGCCCATGTGTCACAAAGAGTCAGACACGACTGAAGCGACTGAGCACAGCACAGCGTTTAGAACTGTTGGCAACCATGTGGCAGCTTAAGTTTATTTCTGTCGAATCTAATTAAAAAATGGGACTTGAATTTTGTGTACATTGATTTTTATTCCATTTTAAGTTATTTTTATTGCATTTTATAAAATATTAGGCTGTAACAGACTGGAAATGAAAAAAGAAACAGATTTTTCACCACACATAGTTTGAGAAGGATTGCTTCAGAGCAAAAACCCACATGCATGCTACATCCCAGGGTTTCACTTTGACACTCTGACACTCTGTCCCCAAGGGGCAGCCAATGGCAAAAAAAAAAAAAAAAAGTGGATTTAAAAAGATGATCTCCCAAAGGATCAAACGGTCCCTCATAAGTGAGAAGCAAGTATCTAATCTAGTACACATGTTAGGTCCATGCCAAAGGTTGGTATTCCTAATGAAACCAGCCCAACTGATCCCCTGTCAGAACATAATCCTTAGGCTTTTCAATAATACTAGTAATAGTAGTAGTAGAAAGAGTAGCAGCAGCTAAGATTTACAAAGGACTTACCATGATGCAGATACTGTCCTAAATACTTTATATATACAAAATATCAAATCGCTTCTCTCTCTCTGGAGTAATATACAGTCTCACCTATACATGTACCAAAAGAAGTATAGCATCAAGTCTGTTTACAATGATTCCTTGTACAGCTATGAAAATTTGCTAACAACTGACCTCTTTTTTAGGTATTTCAAGACATGATGCCATGTATGCTAGAGACAATTATTAAAGACTAGAAACATGATGCCCAGGAAGTAAGAGTTTTGTGTTCAGATATCGGGCATAGTGCATAGCTGGAAAAAAATTTAATACTGAAACAGCATTCAGTTTGAGAAAAATACAAGGATATTTTGAACTACATTTTCCTTTTTTGTTGTTCCATTTGGAAATTCTCAGGCATGAAATGGAGATAAAAATATAAATGGAAGAAGCAAAGACAATGTAAGCCAACTCACATCAGAGCATAGAACATCCAAGCTGAAGTCTTCCACCTGCAACTTTTCTCCCCACAACCTGGCTGATTTTTTGAAAAGATAAATAAAAAATTTTAAAACCTTTAGATAAACTAAATAGAAAAGACTCAAATAAATAAGACCATAAATGGAGGAGACATTACAACTCTTACTATGCAAATACAAAGGATCACAAAAGACTATCACTGTTATATGCCAACAAATTGGATAACTTAGAAGAAAAAGATATATTCCTAGAAATAGATGACCTACCAAGACTGAATCATGAGGAAACAGAAAATCTGTACTGACCAGTAACAAGTAAGGAGATTGAAAAACCTCCACACAAAGCAAAGTCTAAGATCAGATGGTGAATTACACCCAACATTTGAAGAAGAACGCCAATTCTTCTCAAACTTCCCAGACCCTGATGCTGGGAAAGATTGAAGGCAGGAGGAGAAGGGGCGACAGAGAATAAGATGGTTGGATGGCATCACTGACTCAGTGGACATGAATTTGAACAAGCTCTGAGAGATAGTGAAGGACAGAGAAGCCTGGTGCACTGAAGTCCATGGGGTCACAAAGACTCAGACACAATTGAGTGACTGAACAACAGCGTCTCAAACTCTTCCAAAAAATTAAGAGAAAGGAGCACTCTCAAAAACTTGTTTTATGAGGTTAGTATTATCCGGATAACCAAGCCAGATAAGGATACTACAAGAAAACTAGAGACCAATATCCTTGATGAATCAGTTCAGTTCAGTTCAGTCACTCAGTCGAATATTGGTACATAAATTCTCAACAAAATACTAGCAAACCAAATTCAATAGCATGTTAAAGGGATCATATACCATGATCAAACTGGATCTATCCCTGGGAGTAGTTCAGCACACACACATCAATAAATGTGATACACAACATTAAAAGAATGGAAGATAAAGATCAGATGATCATCTCAATAGATGCAGAAACTGGATATAGAAAGAACATATTTCAACATAATAAAGGCTGTATATGACAAACTCACAGCTAACACATCTTTTTTCTCTAAGATCAGGAAAAAGAGAAGAATGCCCACTCTCACTACTCCTATTCAACATAGTACTAAAAATCCTAGCCAGAGCAATCAGGTAAGAAAATGATATAAAAGCCATCCAAATTGGAAGGTTAGAACTAAAACAGTCTTTTCTTCAGATGATATGATCTTCTATATAGATAATCCTAAAAACTCCATCAAAAAACTGTTAAAATGAATCAGTGAATTCAGTAAAGTTGCAGGACATAAAATTAACATACAGAAATCAGTTGTGTTTCTACACACTAACAATGAAAAATTTCAAAAATAAATTAAGAAAACAATTCCATTCACAATAGCATCATAACAATAAAATACTTAGAAATAAATTTAACCAAGGAGGTAAAAGATCTGTGCACTGAAAATTATAAGACTTTGATGAGAGAAATTGGAAACACAAATAAATGGAAAGATATTCTTTGTTGATATTGTTTAAATGTCCATACCACTCAACTCATCTATAGATTCAATGCAATTTCTGTTAAACCGCAATGCCATTTTTCACAGAAATAGAAAAAAATCCTAAAGTTTGTATGGAATCACAAAAGATCTCAAAACAATCTGAGAAAACAAAGCAGAAGCCATCATTTCCTGATTTCAAACTATAGCACAAATCTGTAGTAATCAGAACAGTATTATACTGGTATAAAAAATAGACACAGATACCAATGGAGCAGAATAAAGACCTGAGAAATAAACCCTTGCATGTACAGTCAACAAGTATTTGATAAGTGAGCCAAGAATACTCAATGAAGAAAGGATAGTCTCTTCAATAAATGATGTTGAGAAACTGGGTTGACACACAGAGAAGAAAATTGGACCCCTATCATAACCACTCACAAAAATTAACTCAAAATGGATTAAAGACTTAAACATGAGACATGAAACCTTATAATTCTTAGAAGACAACAGAGGTGGAAAAAACTTTGAAATTGGTCTTGAAAATATTTCTTTAGATTTGACATTAGAAGCACAAACAACAAGAGCAAAAATTAATAAGTGGGACTATATTAAATTAAAAAAACTTCTGAGCAGCAAAAGAAACAATCAACAAAATTAAAAGCCAGCCTGTGAGGTGGCAAGATATTGGCCAATCATGTATCTGCTAAGAAGTTAATATCCAAAATATATAAAGAACTCATACAACTCAGTAGCAAATAAACCAAACAATTAGATTAAAAAATAAACAAAGGACCTTCTGAATAGACAAATCCTTTTCACAGAAGACTTGGTGCATGAAAAGATGCTCAACATAACTAATCATTCAGTTCAGTCCAGTTCAGTTGCTCAGTTGTGTCAGACTCTTTGCGACCCCATGAATCACAGCACGCAAGGCCTCCCTGTCCATCACCAACACCCAGAGTTCACTTAAACTCATGTCCATTGAGTTGGTGATGCCATCCAGCCATCTCATCCTCTGTCGTCCCCTTCTCCTCCTACCTCCAATCCCTCCCAGCATCAGAGTCTTTTCCAATGAGTCAACTCTTCACATGAGGTGGCCAAAGGATTGGAGTTTCAGCTTCAGCATCAGTCCTTCCAATGAACACCCAGGACTGATCTCCTTTAGGATGGGCTGGTTGGATCTCCTTGCAGTCCAAGGGACTCTCAAGAGTCTTTTCCAATACCACAGTTCAAAAGCATCAGTTCTTTGGTGCTCAGCTTTCCTCACAGTCCAACTCTCACATCCATACATGACCACAGGAAAAACCATAGCCTTGACTAGACGGACCTTTGTTGGCAAAGTAATATCTCTGCTTTTAAATATACTATCTAGGTTGGTCATAACTTTCCTTCCAAGGAGTAAGCGTCTTTTAATTTCATGGCTGCAGTCACCATCTGCAGTGATTTTGGAGCCCCCCAAAAAATAGTCTGACACTGTTTCCACTATTTCCCCATCTATTTCCCATGAAGTGATGGGACCAGATGCCATGATCTTAGTTTGCTGAATGTTGAGCCTTTAAGCCAACTTTTTCACTCTCCTCTTTCACTTTCATCAAGAGGCTTTTTAGTTCCTCTTCACTTTCTGCCATAAGGGTGGTGTCATCTGCATATCTGAGGTTATTGATATTTCTCCCGGCAATCTTGATTCCAGCTTGTGCTTCTTCCAGCCCAGCGTTTCTCATGATGTACTCTTCATAGAAGTTAAATAAGCACGATGACAATATACAGCCTTGACGTACTCCTTTTCCTATTTGGAACCTGTCTGTTGTTCCATGTCCAGTTCTAACTGTTGCTTCCTGACCTGCATGTAGGTTTCTCGAGAGGCAGGTCAGGTGGTCTGGTATTCCTATCTCTTTCAGAATTTTCCACCGTTATTGTGATCCACACAGTCAAAGGCTTTGGCATAGTCAATAAAGCAGAAATAGATGTTTTTCTGGAACTCTCTTGCTTTTTTGATAATCCAGTGGATGTTGGCAATTTGATCTCTGGTTCCTCTGCCTTTTCTAAAACCAGCTTGAACTTCTGGAAGTTCATGGTTCACATATTGCTGAAGCCTGGCTTGGAGAATTTTGAGCATTACTTTACTAGTGAGTGAGATGAGTGCAATTGTGTGGTAGTTTGAGCATTCTTTGGCATTGCCTTTCTTTGGGATTAGAATGAAAACTGACATTTACCAGTCCTGTGGCCACTGCTGAGTTTTCCAAGTTTGCTGGCATATTGAGTGCAGCACTTTCACAGCATCATCTTTCAGGATTTGAAAGAGCTCAGCTGGAATTCCATCACCTCCACTAGCTTTGTTTGTAGTGATGCTTCCTAAGGCCCACTTGACTTCACATTCCAGGATGTCTGGCTCTAGGTGAGTGATCACACCATCGTGATTATCTGGGTTGTGAAGATCTTTTTTGTACAGTTCTTCTGTGTATTCTTGCCACCTCTTCTTAATATCTTCTGCTTCTGTTAGGTCCATACCATTTCTGTCCTTTATTGAGCCCATCTTTGCATGAAATATTCCCTTGGTCTATCTCATTTTCTTGAAGAGATCTCTAGTCTTTCCCATTCTGTTGTTTTCCTCTATTTCTTTGCATTGATTGCTGAGGAAGGCTTTCTTATCTCTCCTTGCCCTTCTTTGGAACTCTGCATTCAGATGCTTATATCTTTCCTTTTCTCCTTTGCTTTTCACTTCTCTTCTTTTCACAGCTATTTGTAAGGCCTCCCCAGACAGCCATTTTGCTTTTTTGCATTTCTTTTCCATGGGGATGGTCTTGATCCCTATCTCCTGTACAATGTCATGAACCTCAGTCCATAGTTCATCAGGCAATCTATATATCAGATCTAGTCCCTTCAATCTATTTCTCACTTCCACTGTATAATCATAAGGGATTTGATTTAGGTCATACCTGAATGGTCTAGTGGTTTTCCCCACTTTCTTCAATTTAAGTCTGAATTTGGCAATAAGGAGTTCATGATCTGAGCCACAGTCAGCTCCCAGTCTTGTTTTTGCTGACTGTATAGAGCTTCTCCATCTTTGGCTGCAAAGAATATAATCAATCTGATTTCAGTGTTGACTATCTGGTGATGTCCATGTGTAGAGTCTTCTCTTGTGTTGTTGGAAGAGAGTGTTGCTATTATCAAAAAGATAAGAGGTAAGCTTTGGCAAGGATGTGCATAACATGGAATCCTTGCACACTGTTGGTAGGAATGTAAATTGGGGCACAGCCTATGGAAAATAGTGATAGAGGTTCCTCAAACAATTAAAATGATCATATGATCTAAAAATTCTGCTTCTGGGTGTATATCCAATGGAAATAAAATCAGGATCTTGAAGCAATGCCTGTACTCCCATGTTCACTGTAGCATCATTCACAAGAGCCAGGATACAGAGACAACCTAGGTGCCCAACAACAGATGAGTGGAAAAGGAAAATGTGATATGCAAGGAATTACAGCCATTATGTTGGCTATAATCTGTGTTCTAGTATAATCAGTAAAAATACTGAACCATTATGCTGTATACCTGAAACTAATACATTACTGTAAATCAACTATTGTTGTTGTTCAGTCGCTAAGTCATATCTGACTCTTTGCGACCCCACAGACTGCAGCACTTCAGGCTTCTCTGTCCTCTCTCCCAGAGTTTGCTCAAACTCATGTCCATTGGTTCGGTGATGCCATCCAACCATCTTATTCTCTGTTGTCCCCTTCTCCTGGCCTCAGTCTTTCCCAGCATCAGGGTCTTTTGCAGTGAGTTGACTCTTCACATGAAGTGGCCAAAGTATTGGAAGTTTAGCTTCAGCATCAGTTCAGTTCAGTTGCTCAGTTGTGTCTGACTCTTTGCGACCCCATGAATCGCAGCATGCCAGGCCTCCCTGTTCATCACAACTCCTGGAGTTCACCCAAACTCATGTCCATGGAGTCAGTGATGCCATCCAGCCATCTCATCCTCTCTTGTCCCCTTCTCCTCCTGCCCCCAATCCCTCCCAGCATCAGAGTCTTTTCCAATGAGTCAACTCTTCGCATGATGTGGCCAAAGTATTGGAGTTTCGGCTTTAGCATCAGTCCTTCCAATGAATATTCAGGGTCAATTTCCTTTAGGATTGATTGGTTTGATCTCCTTGCTGTTCAAGCAACTCTGAAGAGTCTTCTCCAGTACCACAGTTCAAAAGCATCAATTCTTTAGTGCTCAGGTTTCTTTATGGTCCAATTCTCAGCTATACTGAGAGTATATCAGCTATACTTCAATGAAAGAAGAATATACGGTACATATATACAATTGAATATTATTCAGTCATGAGAAAAAAGTAAATTGTGCCATTTATGACAAGATGGATGAAACTTGGGGGCATGCTAAGTGAAATTAACAGAGAAACATAGATACTGTCTGGTATCACTTACATGTGAAATCTAAAAAAGCCAAACTCATAGAAACAAAGAGTAGAATGGTGGTTATCAGGGGCTGGGGGGTGAGGTAAATGGGAAGGTGTTGATTAAACTTTTAGTTATAAAATGAAAAACTCTGGAGGATCTAATGTGCAGCATGGTAATTATAGTTAACAATATATTATATACTTGAAAGTTGCTGGGAGTAGATCTTAAATGTTCTCACCACAAAAAAGAAATGATAATTGTGTAAGGTGATGGAGGTGTTGGCTCACACTGTAGTGGTCATTATTTCACAATATATGTGTATCAAATCAACACAGTGTACATCTAAAACTTGCACAGTATTTTATATCAATTCTGTTTCAATAAAACTGAAAAAAAAAGATACTTTCTTTATTGGTAAAATGACAATCTGTGGGGGGAAAAACCCACAAAAATATATTTCTGTGATCATGTCCTGTACACTGGTTCTTGCTGCCCTGAATCAAATGCTTCATTAAATGACTGTTATAATATTATTGCTGATCTCCTCTCTTTAAAATATATACCCAACTATCACTTTATCTTACAGTCCTTCTTGGAATCTGAAACCATATATTCTAAGGATATTCATGAAAAGGAATTTTTAAATTTACTGTTTTACATAGACTGGATTGCATGCTTGCATGCTCAGTCGCTTCAGTCATGTCTGGCTCTTTGAGACCCCATAGTCTGCCAGGCTCCTCTGTCCATGGGATTCTCCAGGCAAGAATACTGGAGCAGGTTGCCATTTCCTCCTCCAGGGGATCTTCCTGACCCAGGGATCAAACACACATCCACACATCGCCTAAGTCTCCTGCATTGCAGGAGGATTCTTTACCCATTGAGCCGCCTGGGATTGGGTCACTATAAAATACAATCTTTTTTGTCAGCTCCCTGTAGCCTAGGCAAAGTATGTCTTTTCTCTCCAAGTCCATATTGTTGAAAAACTTACCTGGAGCTGCCCCCAAACTGGGTCTTGATGCTAAAGTGCACTCCTAGAAGTGCAAAGATAATGTGTAAAAGAAAAAAAAATCTGTCAGTGATGTAGATGAAAATGAATGTTAGAGCAATTCCCAGGCAGCAGAGAAAGAACTCAGTGTTTACATAATCCTAATGTGCATACATGGCTTCTTCATATTTTCCTGCTAAAGCTCATCTGGCTTTGCTCAAGACTTCAAATGCAGTGACTTCTAGGCAGCACCTAATATTTATTCATGCCACTGTAAGAGCATCTTTGCAGTTCTTGCCAAGGTCTGTCATAGAATATGTTTATCCAGCTGCATGGCAAAAACATCATACATAGCCATCATTTTACTCAGTCACCTTCTCAATATTTTCTTCTATGATTAAATTAACTCATAAATATTACACCTTTAATGCCGGAAAGCTATGGTTCATCCAGCCAGTTGAATACTTGTTTGTCCATTTTCTAATGGCACTCAGTCATTTCATTATAGAGTCTGAAATAATGAAAATCATTGCATTTACTTAACATGCACAATAAACAGAGCAGGACCCATCTATGAGCTCCATTATTATGCAGTGCAAGCCTGCAGAAGAAATTTTGTAGGAAGAACTGTAGGGATTGTGTTGAAAATGGTTTTGGTAAATACAAGCAAACAAGCTCTGATTGCGTAATGCATAGGATAGAAATGCTGACTCCATTTGCAACTGGCACAATTTTTTGCTCAACCCTGGAGGGTTTCAAATAAATACACACATCTTGGTCTTACTTGTACTTAATTCATTACCAGACTATGCTCATGAACCTGGTAAGCTGTTACCAGGTACTGTGGCATTTTTGAGACTCTTTCCTTTAAACATCCACACTCAGTCTGTTTTTTTTTTTTTTTTTTTAAGTATTCATCTCCATAGTAAAAGGATGGGAGCTTTGGGCAAGAATCTGCTGTGCCCTCCAAGGCTGACCTTGGTGGCAGCAGCACAATATGCTTCTCTATCGATATCTGGCCCTGGAGGCAAGAGCCACCTACCACAGGAGCCTTATCAAATCACCTTCTGAATGACATATTTATAGTTGGCACTGCAGGGCAGTTAGCTTTTCTAGAATTATATCCAAATATTCTCCATCATTCTGGGAATAGCCTTGGTTAGCAATTGCTCATAATGTCAATGCTTTTGGAAACTTTTTACAGTCATTTTATTGTTTTTATTTCAAAAATAAAACTTAAAGGAGCTTGAAAAGTAGGTTTTTAGATGATCACACGATGGCCTGATTTCAGTGGTTTCAGTTCTGTGCATTTTACTTTATGTGCACCCACTGAAATTAACCAAAATTAATCCATATTTGAACAAAGACTGTGGATACAAACGAGCCCTAACTTCCTAGCTCCTCGGTGTACTACGCTAGCTGAAATGTTTGGAATGCATTGGCCCTGGGAGGCGAAGAAGTTATAGCAAACAACATATGGGCTTTAAAATCTGGAACTATCCAAGACAGAACAAGAAAGCTATTTTCACTTTCCTTGTTCCCCCCTTTTTTTCCCTCCAGAAGATGAGTAATTACTAATCACATTTTATTTTCATCTTTAGAGCTGCACCCCAAAAAAGCCAGGTCAATTTAAAACTGCTGGTGAGTTTGCAGCCCTGTCCAATGATTACCTAATGCATTTGTGTCATCTGCTTTCCTTGTTGTGTGAAAACGCACGAAGGAAATGTGTTAAGTCCAGTGAACTGTTCCCGGCTCTTTTATTCACCTTTCAGCATGCTAGTTCCTTCCCTTGGCATTGATATCATTATGCATTTGTCAAAGGCAGACTCTCACTTCAGGGGCCTTTATTATGTGTGACATTTGGCAGCAAATTTTGCCACTGGGGTTTGCTTATATCCTCTGTATGTTATTGTACTTTTTTGGCATTCAGTAAATTCCGTACACCCACTTCTTTGATGTTCATTCCAGCCCCTAAATGTGGAAACAATGACTGAAATTTTGGATCAAAGCATCTCATAGATGACAGGCAACACAACTCTGATTATTCACTAGAACAGAGGGGATCTCCCCTCCCCACCTCCCCCGGCTAAGATCTAGGCCAGTAGTCCCTCCAGGAACAGCTCTGACTTCCCTAGTGCTAAGGCACGAGAGGAAGCTAAAGAAAACAAGTCCAAGGTTTTAGGAAAAAAGAGACTCCACTAAACAGCTGAAGTGAAGCTCATGGCCATTTCTAACTGTAGGGAAAGCTAACAACAGTTCCAGTTGGTCCTCCCATTTCTTCCCATGGGTCATATTCTAGTCTAGCACTTCTAGGGGCCAGGATTTTTTCAGGTTTTGGAAAAGTCTCTAGATCTAATTTCTGTATAACGTCAGCTATACAAGATGGCCTAGATTTTTTTTTTTAAATACATATTTAAAAGAAGAGGTAAAGGGGTCCAGGGATTAAGAAATTTTTAAAGTAATTGAAAAAACCCAAAACTACCCAAATTTCAACGAGTTGCTTTTGCAAACTATAATTAGCTGTCTGGAACAGTTTTCAGTGTTTGCTTTTGCTTTACTCCTGGGATCCCAGTGCAAATAATTACTTCATTCAATTTATTTCACAGGTCAACTTTGACTCATAAAAGCATTAAAGCAGGTAACCCCCTAGGGGTGTTGGGAAGACAGATGAGCAAATAGATATGGAACTGTCGTAAGCACTTTGGAGGGGTGGGGGGGAAGCCACTTTATAAATCCAGGATATTTTATGGTTATGTGTTCACTCCATTTGGTATCCAGAATGTGCTAGTTATAATTAATACACAATGTTGGGAACTATTATAAATGTACCATACTCTTTTTAAATAGTGAGGAAGATAATTGTGTTTGAGAAATCTCATCCTGTATAAATTAGAATTCCCAGTAGAGTGCCATAATTGAGAATAGGGCTGAGTGCACTGAGTGGAGAAGACAGTCATCTTAGCGTGATAGCATGTGTTCAACCAAAAGGTGGAGTGCCAAGAAGGAAGCGTGAAAGCCCTTAAAATACCAGTTTCAGCTTGCCCAAGCGGGAAGCTTTTACTGCCCAGGCGTATGCAACAGTGACATCCAGCGGTTGTGGAGATAATTACAAGTGAATCTCATTTTAAAATATAAAATGTTTTAAATTATAATAAAATATTCTGTATGGTCAAATGTTGTCTAGATTCTTTATCTGGCCACAGTGTAAGTCAATAATTCAGGCTGGATGCCAAGTGAAACAAAGTTCACTCTACTTCCTAAGTAGTTTCGAAAATCTGTTTTGTTAAGTGTTATTTTGATGTTTTTTAATTTACTAAAATTATAGTGCTCCAAGGGTCTCCCTGACCCTCCTAAGCACACTTAGACATTTTTGCAAGGACAAATGAGACTGTGTGCATGCTGCAGACACAGCAGAAATGAAAGCTATACTTGACTCCTCTGTTAAATACTCCAGGGAAAACATCCGTGACCCTGAACATTTTCATGGTTGTGGAATTGCTCTAAGAAGTTCATTATGATTTTTACCAAGTCATTTAAGATGAAGAGAAAGAAGAAGGGTAAGAGAAGAAAAGGAATGGAAAATAAAGGAGAGAAGGAAGGAAAGAAAAAAGGAAGGAAGATTGGGAGGGAAGGAGGGAGGGAAGAAGGGATAAATGGGAGAAGGGACGGAGAGGGAAGGGAGGCGAGAGAAGAAAGAACAGGACTACTCATTAATCTTCAACAAGTTTTGGTAATAAGTCCATGTAGGATAATGTATCTGAAGAGGGAATTCAAAGGGATAATTAGCTCCCCCCTCAACTTCTTGTTTTAAATTGCATTCCTTCAATAACCAACCAATTAACTAAGTTAAAAAATAATAATTTTCATTAAAAAAAATCTGAAAACAGCTGCTGCTGCTGCTGTGCCTAGACCACTGCCAGTTGTAGGAGGATGCTGGCAAGGTGGCGCCCTCAGTGACCCTGGGAAAGAACTCTCAACAGAAGCCTGTTAAGTCACCTGATCTGTAACTTATGTATATCCATGTCAACGCTGAGTATGTCAGGGGACAGCTTACCAACTTCCCGGGTGGCACTCCCGGAAAAACCATCATTGTGTGCCAAGCTTTTCTCAATTTTAGATGTACCCCTCCTATTGGGGTTCTTTCCCTTCATCTGTCTGCCTCTTTACATTTCTCAAGTTGGGAAGAATTTACAGGCACCCTCTCAAATCCTGCTTGTTAGAGGAGGGAAATAAACAAACAAATTTCACATCTATCCAACAAGATAATCAAGACATAATTCCATAAAAAGCTCCAAATACCGTTCAGCTCATGTACCTCTCTGTTGTGCCCTAATGGAGAAGAAAGCACTGCTCAGAAGCGGTTGGATTGAAGGAGCGGGTGCACAGGAGGCCTGCAGTGAGCACTCTGCAGAGAGCGCCAGCCAGAGACATGGGGAGGGTCCCGGAAGGCATGCCTGGGGAACGACCTGTGTCAGTGAGAGTTCTGGGAGACATGTGTTGACACAGAGCAGGTGAATCTGCAGGTTTTAGCCAGCTTTGTTTGCTTTTACAAGGCCTTTGAACTGCAAGAGGGATTATCCAGATTCTAAAGCAAAAGAAAGCGTTCCTAGCACTGCTCTCTCAGGATCTTCACTCAGAGATCCCTCTGGCTTATTGCTTCTTTGTGGGGAATATATGGAGAATTGGCACACCCAGGTGTCACCTCTCCTTTTAGTTCCGCAGGAGTCTGGCCAGGTGGTTCTTATCCAGAGCACACTGTAACTCCCATTTGATAACTTATTTCTAGAATCAAACCCCAGGGTCCCTCGAGAGCAAGGGTAGAACCTTCCCTTGACAGGCTGGAACCTCCTACATCAAGGTGGCCATGGCCACCACATTACTAGGTCCTGCCAGTATGAAGAGCAAGAGGCTGGCATGAGGG
Source organism: Bos taurus (assembly GCF_002263795.3). NCBI lineage: Eukaryota > Metazoa > Chordata > Mammalia > Artiodactyla > Bovidae > Bos > Bos taurus. The sequence continues at coordinate 20,075,844 of NC_037329.1, read as the reverse complement.
GTCAGTTCCCTTCTTTTCTCCCTAAAGAAAAATCCTGTCTTGCAAAGCTTCCTTTGATGTTTCAAGATTCCCTAAAAAAGGCAGTTGCCAACATGCATATCCTCTCCTGGCTTACAGCTTCCGGTATAGTTTTACTGCAGTATATAATCTAATAATCCGTTTAATTTCTTTAGAGAGATGTTATATATATACAGGTGGCATTTGGGTGGAATCACATGCCATAAACCTGTCTGCTCCTATCCAGGTTCAGAATACAGAAGAATCTGTTTTACAGACATTCTAGAATTTTTACATGGTCAATTGGCTGGTTTTGTATTCTGGAACGTATCAGAGCATCTACAGGAAAATATATACATAAATTCTATAAAATGGTGGCAAGATTTCTGATTTACTGATACTACTGGTTTGAATTTTCACAAAAATATTTAGCTATAGGACAATGTATTAGGCGTATTCTTAAAGGTAAATAACTGCAGCCAATAAAAGTTGGGCCTATAAAGGGTCCCATCTTCTACTAGTTTTCTGCACTGAGAATTACTACCAGTATAATCATGGCTCCCTGCACGCTAATATTTCCTCTGATACAGTATGATCAATGTTGTGGAAAAACATTTATTATATTTCTTCTAGCTACTTAAAGGCATTACTGAATTATGGGCATCGCAAAACGAATCCACTGTGCATTTTTTCTTTATGTGACGTTTTTACAATCTTCATTTTCTGCTTTGCAGCCACTGAGCTATAGAGATCCACACTCTGTCCCTCTTACAACTGCCACTGGGGCCACCGTCTCCTTTCTGCTTTACTACGTCTGAAATGCACTTCCTATGATAACATTCCTTTTCATTCTGTGCTGGACTGTTCTCTGAAAGGAGGAAGTAAAGAAAGAAATCAAACAATGTGTTGCTAATAACAGTTCTTAATCTTCTTCCTTAATGAAGGTGATGAAGTTTAGGCTGAGAAAAGGACAAGGGGAGGAGATGGTATTTTACGGAATCATTCCAGGAGAGCTGATGGACTCTGAATGGGTGTGGGTTTTGCAGTTTTGACATTTAACAATTTTATTAACATCTTCGCTTGTTGTGCGCCTTAGTCCACAGGATCTGCAGTGGGGAGAGAGTGTCCAGCTAACAGCCCGTGACTCAGGCCCTGCCAGGGGATGAATCAATTAGCAAGAGAAGCAATGATGCAAACACTTCAGGGTCACTCAGGATGCTGTTTGCCTTTTTGATAGAGAAAGCCCGCCATAAATAACATCACACCTCAGGAAATCATTCCGGGAGGCCCACATGCCTGCGGGGCTGCAGCCTGGGACGGAAGGAATCGTTTGCTCATTGTGTGCATTTCCCCCATCTCAGTCAATGGAGGATTTGTAGTAAAACCGGAGTATTTCAAAGGAGGACAGTATGTGGTAACAGAGGCATGTTTAGTGATTTCTTTTAGTACCAGAACCCATGATTTATGACCCAGAGTTAGAGCCAACTTTATTACAAAAATGACTTCACCCAGAATAACCTTATTCAGGGCTCTCAGGAGAATGATGTAGCACCCAACAGCATTATAATCTAGCAGATATTCACAAACAATTCCTTCCTCAGCCTCATTTCTGTCCCCTTTCAAGAGGTGGCCCTCCCCCTTTACCTGCTGGCAGAAGTGGGGTCCCAGGCAGTGCTCTTTCTGTGGTGATCTGCCCGGGTCAGGCATTGACAATACGCCAGGGCAGAAGCCACCTCCTGGGTCTCAGTGGCATCCTCCCCAAGCCTGTGCCCTGAGGAATAATGTGCAGAGGACACCCGTTCACCCTTCATTTCCTCCCTGCACAGAGCTTGCCTGCTCCCTGCACTCCCACCCACCCTTCCAGAACTCGGATCCCCATCACCTCAGAGAGACTTGCCGAAGCACCCCGCTCTTCTGATTGCCATGGAAACCGCCAGCTGCACTAAAACTGCCAAGGCTGGGTGTCCAGGCAGGGTCCCCGGGGCGTACCGGGATCTGGGAACTAGCCCTCCATCTTATTAAACTCCAGAGTCAGCTCCTAGCAATTGTTTTAAATTTACACCCTCAGAGTGCCTTAGTGGGATTACATGTCCATTTGCATTAAAACAGGTTTCTGTCATTAAACTGCCATACAGTAAGCTTCCTTGGGACAAATTAATGAGCTCTAAATATCATCAAGTAGAAGTTCACTTCACCAAGATGGCCAACAAGGGGGGCAAGAGGAAGTGACTGCTCAGAAATCCTAGCCCAGGAGAAATATAAGTGCCAACTACAGAAGGAGGTCTTGTCCAGGTCCTTCTTTGCTGTGAGATAAGTGGCTCTGATTTAGAGCTCATCTGGGAGAGTCGGCAACATTATCTCTATTCACCAAGAGCTTGCAGTTCACTTCCTAGTCCCGATTCTGAATACGCGTTTCCCTGTGTCTGCTGAAATTCACCAAGGGACCACGGGCCCCTCTACTCTGTGAGTGTCTCAGTCTACTGTGTTTCACCCTGCTGTCTATCCTTGAGGAACTTGTGTGCATCCGGGTTGTCTGAGGACAACACACACACAGCAGAGCATCAGGCAGCTGGCGTGAATGCTCCCACCTCTAAAGTGCCCAGCTGGCTATTACGGGACAGTCTGGACCATCATCTGGGGGCCTGGACCCTGGATCATTGGTCCTGATAAGGAGCACACCACACTGGTCATCTAGAAGCAGAATGAAAACAGAGAGATGTTGAGGCTGGATTGTCTCTGTTCACAGGATTGCCTTGCCCTTACAAATATTTATATATGTGTGTCTAAGTAGAAAGATCTCATAAAAGAAAACGAGTAAATCAACCTCCAAACTTTCTTGTATGTAAAGGAGGAAAGGCTGGCTGCAAGACAGACTTCCCGACCTGCAAAAGCTGTGATCTCATTTCTGTGTAGACAGAAATTACAGGGGACAGTAATGTATGATTGAGACACTGCTATATTTAGAAATGACAGGATGGGCATTATTAATAGCTTAATTGACATTAAGGCAATTACCCTTACCCTTATTACAGTTTGTAGAATTACATAGAAAATATTGGCTGAGGCCTTTTTTTCCCTAGAGCTACCCAAGGATACAGCATTTTATTTCATGCCAGATCCTGGTTTTGACATTAGATACTTAGCCATAGAATGATTTCAGTAAATCATTATAAATGCATTATAATAAAGATGTTATGAGCTATCAGATATTAACCCCCAACCCCTAAAGAGAGATAAATAGTCCAGTTGCATGATTCCCACTTTTGTTTCATAAGAAATAAGCTTTTGCAAAGAGCAACTGACTAATGAATTATAAAATGGTGTGTTGAGCTCAGATAATTAAACAATGCATTTTAGTGTCTAGTGTAGGATGAACACTAAATCATATACAAATAAAAAGGGAAAAGCCTAAACCCCCAAGCCCAGCTCCTATTTTCAAATAACATTACGGTTGGTCTATAGTCCAGAAATGCTCAACTGTTTTCTCATCTGATTAGAGAAACTTATCAAGTATAAGATCAGGACATAAGTCAACTAAACCAAGAGTCAGAGCAAGATTCTGGAGGTGCTAATTTCAGAGAAGCCCACAAAGTTATTTTAATGGAGGTTTTACGTGGAGATCACCTTTCTTTCCAAAGTGTTTAATGGGGCAGAAGTCTAGAAGAATCCAGAAGTTCCCAAGTTTCTTTATACCTTTATATTTTATCTCTTAATTCATAATAAAACATACTAGTGGGGGTGGGTGGGTGGAGTAAAAAGTCTGATACTGATAATAGTCTTGGTCTTGTAGTGCTGGAAAGACAAACAGGAGGAGGTGGAGAAATACAGAGACTGGCTTCGGTTCTAACCACCCTCTTCAGGTATATCACCAAGCCCAGCCAGGCGACATCTAGTGGTCAACCTTGGATCACCGTGAAGTTTTTGCCTGAATGTCTCTCACGTGGGGCTATTTTGCCATTGGCGGCCCTTTTGGCATGTCCTGGGTTTGTCGCGAGATTTGAAGTTGAGTATAAGCACGGCCCGAATACATGTTTTAGTTTTCCAGCCTCTCAAAGACGTGGTGACTGCGCCAAGGCACTCTACTGTTTCTGCATCAAACAGCAAGACACTAATGATTGTCTGGACAAAATCAGAGACGGCCTTGGACTCCGTGTGAGCAATGACCGCCGGTGCCTGTGAGCAGGACTTCCCTGGGACACCAGGTACGTCACGTTCCACTCGACCGGCCCTCTCCTGTGCTCCAGTCAGGCCAGCCACACAGCCCTGTGCCCCTCTGCTTCCCTAACCCCATGTGTCACCTGATGCTACGGACCTCCTTCTAAGGCTTCTTTATTCCAGAATAAGATGAGGATGTTAGTAATGCCTACCCAGAGGGTTGTGTGAACATTACATGAAATTAGTTATTTAAAAGTACAGAGTAAGCCCGCAACTAAAAGATTTATTTATCTTGTAATTTTCCTTTCCTGGTTCTTCTCTCTTCATTCTACCTTTATATCTTCCAATTATCTCTCCCTCCCTCTCTCTCTCTCTCTCTCACACACACACATACACGTTTGCAAATCCCTGAAAGGCAGAGGCTCTGACTTGTTCATTCAAGCATTTCTTTCAGTGTCTAGCGTGTGTTTTGCTTAAGGCCACACTCCATACATGCTTGCAACACAGAACAACATTAATAATATAATAGCTACTAGTAACATTATCTGAGCTCTTGGTATGAGCCAGGCACTCTGCTAATAAGTATCATCACCTCATTTAATTCTTACAACAAGTCTCTTAGACAAGTACTATTTTCATCCTCATTTTATGGGAAACTGAAGTTTAAAGACATTCTGTAACTTGATCAAGGTCACACAAGCTCATAACTGGGCACCCAGGATGCAAAGAATCAGCCTAGTTTGGAGTTTCAGCTCTTATTTGCCACATGTTGAGTTGGTTTTCTCAGCTTTTGTCTCTTTTAGGCTGAGCTCTGTTAAGGGATCAGCATGTACCCACTCTTACATGGATGATTTTAAGGACCTCGATCTTTGGTGTTCCAGGAAGTTCAGAAGTATATGCAAACTCCAGTTTATAGCTACTCAACAGTCACTTATCTACAAACTCCTGGGTCATTACATAAAACCATCCAAAAAGATTTTATAATTGCATATACTGTAAAGTTAATTTCACTTTGAGAGAATGTATCTGAGGGAAGTGATACACTCAGTTACGTACTCAGGTTGGTGGCCACAATAGATGGAGCTGTCTCATCATTCTTGAAAGCCTGGCTCCCTGGCAGCCTCACTCCATCACATGGTCACAGGCAAGGGACGGCCTCCCAGTCTTAGAATGGTTACGCTTCTTAGTGGTTCAAGTCTCACAAACCCCACACCTTAATTAAAGAGGTAAATTAAAAGGAATATTCAACCTCAGGGATGAATTCTTTTAGTAATTTGAGGTGGATGCTTTATTGGATAAAAAGACATACATGGGTTTATTATTCTGCCTTCAGGTACGAGGATCTACGGAGGAGGTTACCTAAGGTGGTGAGGAGTTTGTGTAGCCAGAGATACGTGCTTGTAAAACAGCAACCAGAGGAACAGGCCTGAGGTCTGTTGCTGAAGGACACAGCTTGGCTCTTTGTTCTCTACTTGCCTTTCAGGCACAGCAGCCAGACATTTGGGATCTCCCGTGGCCTTCATTTCAAACTTGCTGACCGAGTGCTGTGCTGGACACCATTAGGGTCACAAAGAGGCAGGCCTCCTCTGCTCTCAGGCATATGGAAGCTGCCACAGCTCGGCTCCTTAGCAGTGGATACTGCTGTGTGCCTGCTCTCTTGTTGCGAGCAGAGGTACTACGTGTCACTTCTGGGCCAAAGCTTTTTATTTTCAGAAGACTCCCCAGCTCTCCCCTCCTGGGCAGAAGTGAGCTTGGAAGCCTGTGTTGAGATGACAGAAGGCCCAGTATCCTGGATTCCTAAATGACTTGGTGGAGATGAGTCCTCCACAGGCCCATGGTAGACATCAGCAAGAAGCAAACTCTTTTTAGATTAAGTCACTGACATTTGGAAGCTGTTTATTACCACAATAAAACCAAGGCAATCCTGAAAAATTCAGGAGCTGACTTTTTGTTCAGAAAATGTGGCCTTTCTTTCCAAGTCTTAAGATCTTTAATTTTTTTCCAATAGCCTTATCCACTGATTCAGTGGTTTACACATTTTTTTCCCCATCCTTTTGGAAAAATCTCAGATGACTAAGATTGCAAAATGACCTTATTTGGAAAGAATGGTGGTTTGTCTTTTGTCCATTGATAAATATCAGTACTATGAAACAAGTGGGGGAGACAGAACACAAGATCACCTTTTGAAAATACCATGGCAGAATGAGATGGTGAAAAAGAAGGGGTAAGTAGAGAAAAAAGAGAACTAGAGAGATAAAGAATGAAAAGTAAAGAAATATAGAAAAGACAAAAAAGAAAAGTAGAGAAGACAACACAAAAGATGGGCAACTTATTTCACTTTAGCTATAGTCAGTTGCTAGAGTTGTGTTCCACTCCAGAATGTATCTCGTAGGATATCTTTGACCTTTGGTACCTCGTGTATGTGCCTAGCATGTCAGGGTCCTCCAGAAATGTTGGTTGAAATCATAAATAAAGGAGTGAATGAATTTTCATTTTATAATCTTGGGAGCATGTATTACTTGAACTGGTCTATGACTATGAATGAGCCTCCCATCATATATTGAAAGGCAGTGGAAAATGTGAGAGAGGAACTAGAAATAATTGAGTTTGAATAGCTCTTTATAACCTTTAAACCTGAGTCCTTGAAAAGAGCAACCATGAGGTCAGAGCAATTATTCTTTGTCCTAGAAACAGGACATCACTGATGACTCAGAACAGTCTGTTTCACAAAGTGTTTCAAATAAACTGGCTAGAAATGTCCTTGTTTTGCTTGCCTCTGGCTGAGCTGAACTGAGGGTACAGTCAGCACTGAGGTATCTATGGCCTTGATGTTGTGGAAGGAAGGTGACAGGAGGGAAATGGAATACAATTTGCTGAATGTTTTTGAGAAAACTTCAAAGGGGGCAAGGAATAGCAATATTACCAGAGGGTTAATAAGAAGGTGGATCTGGGAGGCATTTGACTGCCAAGTGGGAACCTCCAGTAGAATATTCACCTAACTAGGAGTAATTCGCTTTCCAGAGATGCATGCAAGGACTATGGCAGGGCCACCCCCATTCAAGGATGTTCTCTGGTAAATTCAAGGAAGCCCATTCTGAGGACATGAAAGGAAGTTAGTCCTTCCTCGGGTAGAGTATGAATCCAGTGTCTCCAGTCTGTGGGCTTATCTGTGTGCATGTGTGTGCATGTTGTATGTGTTGTGCATGCACACAGGCTCACACACACTCATGCACAGTTCAGAGGTCTAGGAATTGTGATAGGAATGGAAAGCTCTGAAGAAGCAGAAAGCTGCTAGACGGCAGGCTCCAGGAGGATGACTGGTGTGGGCAAGAGAACATTCCGCACAGTAAAAGGGTATCCTGTGAATCACATGGAAAATGCAGCAAAAGGGCTGTTAGCATGTTGGCTGCAGCTTTAAAGAAAAGGAAGTTCTGTTGGGATGAAATTTCTCCTGGAGATGAACACATTCTGTATACCCAAATTCTAATTCATCAACTTCTACCTGCCATCTTGAGCTACACTTGTCTCCCATTTCTTATCAAAGGCACAAGCATTTTTCTTTCCTTGGCTCAAAATCATGAGCTTCTTCTCCTTGCTCTTCCCTTCATTCAATCTCTTCCCCTTTAAAATGTTTCTTGGATTCCCTCTTTTCCTCTCCCTGCCTGGGCGCATACCTAGCTGGTCTACCTAATTCTGGATCATCTCTCTTCCTATTCGAAATATAAGACCCACATGCAAATAATGAAATACTATCTTATAATCCAAAACAGAAATGGTAAGTGTTATAGTAACAGTGGCCCTCTGTCCTAGATTTCCCAGATAATTCAGATTTCATGTAGTTTTATTATTTTCAATAAAGACAATTTGTTAAAGGCACATACATGATGAAAGACAAGAAAATTTAAATATTATCTGATTATTTTTGCACTTCTTTTTTTCCCCTTTGACCTTCCTCCTATTCAAGCAGTTGGCCATGTCTCTTGCTCGTTAGCTCAAGGAAGGGCTGAAACAGCATTAAAGAGAAGAAGCATTTTCTTCCTAACTTGCATATTTCAAAAATTCACCCTCTTGGGGGGATAAAGACATTATTATTAGGGCAGAGGCCAAAGAGTAGGGTGCAAACATGAGTATAAGCTAGGCTGTTCCTCTTCACCTCTTACCAAGGACAGACCACTGCTATTGATGGAGGAGGAAGATTGGAGGGAAGCAAGGGAAGCAAAGATTTTGAGGGAACAGAGATGAAGGGACCTACATCCCTTAGAATAAGAACTTGGATCCTGTCAGCTGACTGCAGGTGGTAAGATGGTAAAAACCTATGTAATTGTTTTTGGGAATAGAGGTAGGAGGAGTGAAACTGGAAAATTATAATAGTTACTCTGGAGGTTAATTTTGAAGTATTTGAAAAAAAATTGAAACTGTGGAGAAATTTTTATACATATCTGTAAAGATATTTGTACAAAAATGTTTATCGCAGCATGACTTCTAAAGAGAAAAAAAATTTCTGACAACTTACATGACCATGTACAGAAGAAAGGATAAATTAAATGTGGCATTTTGTGGCATCCATAGACTATTGTAGAGCAATTAAAAGATACTGTCTAAACAACAGGAAGAAATGATAGGGGAATTTAGACCTTAGAATCCAACTGCCTGATAAGCTTTAAGACTTGAAATATAAGTGAGGGCAGAAGGAGTAGAAGGTGTCAGAGGGTGAGATGGCCGGATGGCATCACTGATGCAATGGACATGAACTTGGGCAAAGTCCGGGAGATGGTGAGGGACAGGGAGGTCTGGTGTCCTGCAGTCCAAGGAACTGCAAAGAGTCGGACATGACTGGGCAACTGAACAGCAACAGCCCTTAGAATCCAGTTGCCCTATAAACCTTAGGCCTTGAAATAGAAGTGCCTCATTTTACAGATGAGAAGGAAGAGGGGCCTGAAGTTAGATGGTTTCTCATTTAGAGAACAGCCTGTTGTTTAGACTTCCAACCTCACCTTTTGTCCATGATGTCATCTGATGCTCTAAGTTGTCTGGTATAGTTTTCAGTCTATTCCAGGAAGCAGAAAGTTGTTCCTTCCCATCTCCCCAGTATGCTAGCACAGAAGAAGAAGAGAGAGGGAGAGCGAAGGAAAATGAGGAGAAAGCTGTCTCCCCTTGCTCTTGTGGTCACAGTCCAGATGAAAAGCAGAATAAAAATTGGAAGCCATAAAAAGCCCTAAATAATCTGTTCTCACGTTTCCCTCATTCACAGTAAGGGGTTTCCAGGTCCTCTCCAGATCTCCATTGTCTTATTAGCAAAACAAAGAATTCAGCTAGAAGAATTATATCCACGCTTAAGTTCAAAATATTATCCCTGCAATGAATCTACTTTTAGCTATAAAATCTAGCTGTCCAGATTTCACTGTTGAAATCTCCACCTATAAGGCAGTGTTTTATCCACTTTCCCAAATCTGTTGTCCATGCCCTACAATTTTCCACTGGTTGGTGAAACCTACAGACCATATTCAATCCTTCTTTTCCATTATAATGTTTGATTCTCAACATTCCTAAAAACTAGTGGGAGTGGAAAGGATCTTCTGTCTGGGCTTTCAAGATAGATGCTAAATAAAAATCTCAACACTAAATGTCAGTCCCAGGAGTTTTTCTAAGATTGGCAGCCCAATGTCAGCGAAATGGCCTTGGATCCATCTCTGTGAAAGCCTCAAGTGGGAGTGGAAGTCATCACAGCCCCAGCGCTGACCTCCCGGCATGGTCTGGTGGGCTGAAGAGGAGTGGGAGTCAGCAACTCCACGTAAAGTACTAATTGTGCGACTGACTTGGGCTGTGACATTGGAGGAAACTGTTTCACCTCTAGGCTTCTTTCGCAAAGCAAGAAAAAGTTGTAAAGAGATGTTCTCTGAAAAGTACATTCTGCACTAGAGGATAAATGTCACAGTCATTAAGGAAGCAAAAGGAGACTCGGCGTCTTCTTCAGCCAGAACTGCGTCCTTTCGGTGTCCCCACCCACACAGCCAGCGGCAGAATTTAAGAGTGTCATTGTCCAGCCATCAGAAGCACACCAAGTCTAACGCAAATGCCTCAAATTCACTCTTCACTTTTAAAGTAACACACTTTTAAAAATTATTAATGGTTTAGTTGTGTGACCATCCATGAATGAAGGGCATTTCCCTCTCCCACATCTTTAATGGAAATAATTAATGAGGTGTTAGAAATTAACAACAATTAGCAGTGCACAGGAACAAAGGCAGAAGGTCAGAGACTCCAAAGAAATACAGTTTAGCTTCTTGGGTAGAATCTTACCATGTCAAGAAGTGACACACTTCTCATGAAAGAGAAGCATTTTCCGTGTTAAATATGTTGCCATTATATTGATCTTTCAAATGGGGAAAATACAGACAATAGTTTCTAATAGTCTCACTTGTAACAGTACAGATTTCTCTAATAAACTCTGAGAATTCCGAGCTTTGGTATATATCTCTGGGGCACAAATACACCCATTGCTCCAGAACATGGGCTCAAACACCATTATTTTTTAAGATTATGATGTTAACAGAAGGAAGTAAATTACTTGGCACTTCTATCAAGCATACTGGTTTTGCGGAACAAAAAAAAATACTATAACATAGGACATTTTTCAGCTTAGTATTGATAAACATTGCTTGATAGAGCAGACTTACAATTTAGCAGTAGTGGGATCATTTAAGATTGTATTGGATTCGAGTGGATTTCTGGAAATAACTGCCACTTAGAGTAATTATTAATGTATATCAATTATACAAATTACACGTGTGTTTTTATATTTAGCTATAGGATCCTGGTAAGCATCATTTTATATATCTATATCTATATACACAAGGGCTTCCCTTGTGGCTCAGATGGTAAAGAATCATCTGCAATGCAGGAGACCTGGGTTTGATCCCTGAGTTGGGAAGATACCCTAGAGAAGGGAATGGCTACCCACTCCAGTATTCTGGCCTGGAGAATTCCATGGACAGAGAAGCCTGGCAAGCTACAGTCCATGGGGTCACAAAGAATTGGACACGACTTAGTGACTTTTACTTCACATACACCTATATGTATGTAAATTCATAAATAACTTGCCTTAACCTTATCTACCTGATAGATAAGTGCCAACGAATATTACACCAATATACTAGGTCTCCCAGCTTCACTCCATGCATTTGTTCCCATTTTCTAAAGCACAGCCAACAGTCCTTGAGCCAAGGTCTTACATATATCCCCAATATTGAAAATATAGTCAGAGGGAGAAAGTCAAGCTCAAATCTACAACTAGATGACCTCACCAAGGATATCCACCAAGGATATTTTACTAGAGAATGGGTATGGGATAGACCTATTCCACTTCTACCCACAAAGTAATTATAATTATAATTACATTACCTGCAATTATAAACATAATTAATTATATTCCTGCAGCGCTTTAAAGCTTACAAAGTACATTCACAGACATTAATTATTTAACCTCATCAGTACTCTGTGAAGCAGACAGAGTAGAAAACCTGCAGAATGGCACCAAGGACTTCTCACTGAGACCAGACTTGCCTCCAGGCTTCCATCTCCTCCTGTCTCTCATGATTATCTCCTTAAACCAAGTGTATGCTGAAAGTGAAAAAAAAAAAAAGACAATCTCTAGAGGCAATGAAGCTTCTGGCTTCTTTGTCAAGCCACTTTCAAACAAAGCAGCACAAGCAGTGTTCAGAGAATGAATGAGCCAGAATTTGCGGGAGGAGGTACCAGGCTCAGTGACTTCAAGGCTCTGGTTCGGTCCAGGTTTCCAGGATCAGCTCACATACCCAGAGCTACAGTCGGGTTCTCGTGGACAAGAGTCATTAGCAGAATAACAGACTCTGGGAGCTAGAAGAGCAAAATGCCTATGGCACATCTAGGATATGCACCTATGGTTGGGAATGCCAAGAGTAAGTCAGAGCCCCACACAGCTCTGGTAATGGGATGGGATCATGTCATGACACCATGCAGTTCAGCCCTTGGCTCTTGCAGGTTAGAGGCTCAAATGAACTGTCTTCTGCCTGCTTTTCAAGGATCTCCCTCATACCCACCTCTCAAAATGCAACCTAACACATCACTAAAGGCTCCCCCTGTGCCTTCATGTCCCACCCACTCACTGTCTCACGACCACGCCACCTCCTGTTCCTGGTCCCAGGTTCCTCGCTGTAGGGCTCCCAACCCTGCGCTCCTTCAAGGCCCAGTCCAAGGGCTCCTCCTCTGGATAGAAGGGAAAGTATTAATAGATGTTGGCCTTTCCACTGAGAACTTGGTTCTCTTGAAAAAGAAATTTATACTCAAAAAACTACAGTAGAAGTTGTAAGATGTTCAGGGCCCTAAAATAGCACCACTTAAGGTGTGAACAAGTGACATCTGTAGTACCTCGGAACTGGTTGGAAGTGTAAATTCTTCCCACCCTAGATCTACTGAATTAGGATCTTCAGGCCTGGGCCCAGAAATCAGGTCCTCCAGGTGAATGAGATAGCTGCTAAAGTTTGAGAGCCCCTGCCTTAAAGGGAGAGTTTTATGCCAAGTCAGAGAGGAAGTGCTTTTGGAGATGGCCCTTTGGGACTGATAGGATTCAGACACCTGGATACAGGTAAAAAGCATTCCAAAGGTGAAGGGAAGGGAGAAGAGGCCTGATCCAGGCAGGTGGTCTGGAAATAATAAGGATTTCCATATTGCTACACCTAGGATGGCTGCAGAGTTGCTGGTAACTTTCAATAATAACATATTAACGTTAGGACTTCTCTGGTGATCCAGTGGTTAAGAATCCTTGTGCCAAAGCAGGGGACATGGGTTCGATCCCTGGTCCTGGAAAGCTCCCACACGCTGCTGAGCAACTAAGCCCATGCACCATAATTACTAAGCCTACATGCCACAACATACTAAAGCCTGAGCGCCTAGAGCCAGTGCTCTGCAACAAGAGGAGCCACTGAAGTGAGAAGCCTGTGCGCTGCAATGAAGATAGCCCCCTTTCTTCCTTGAAAGAATTCAAGCAGGTTTCTTCCAAACTTGGAAGCAAACAAAACATACGGAGTGAAGCCAAGTTAATTAACTCAGTAATTGTCAACCTTCTTCAGACACCAGAATCACCCGTGGAGCCTTCCAAATGTGCCAGTGATGGGACTGCACACCCAGAGATCAGGATTCAGTTGGTCTGTGAGGCCAGAGCCGCATTTCTTGTGTGTTGTTTGTAGCTCCCCCAGGGGTTCAGTATGTACATAGCACTAAGACTACAGAATTGGCCAATGGACAAGCCTACTGCTTACCTACTCAGTGGTAGGGACTCTGCTTCACATACTGGTAGACGCCAGGAATGAATAAGACACTGAACCAGCCCTAGGAGTGGATATCTTCCAGGATCTGCAAAAGACCAAGGGGGAAGATAGAAACAGTATTAGGGAGCAGAGCAAAGGAGGTGAATTTAGCTAATGACTCAGAATTAAACCCTAGAGCCTGCTAGGAGAATGGGGGGGGGGGGGACTCAAGAAGGACAGTGTTTATACTAAAGAAAGCAGATAAGGAAACCATCAGAGATTGCCGTGTAAAGTTATGCTTCCTCTTTGGAGGTTAACTGGCATAGGCTTATTTGTCACCTTCTGCCTCCTTTCTTAGCAAGACGAGCTCTGAACGGTTTAGTATCCAGGCCTGGGTCAGGGTCTGGCGCCTATACTGCTGATGGTGGGACATGTCTTTCTCCTGGCCAATGAGAAAAGAAGGAAAACATTTCAGGAGCCGCTAAATGCCAGTGTCTTTATTTGAACTTCCCTGGACCAGGCAAGTTAGTGGTATTTATGGCTTAAAAGAATTTCCATCTGCAAGTTTATCTTCCTGTTAAAAATCAGCCACCCCCTACCCTAAACAACCAAAGACAATAAATCAGGGCTTAAGTAAAAAAAACAAATACTTATCTCCACAAATTGGAATCCCCATGGTTGCTAACATATTATTTTTTTTAGTATCAGACTTCCTAAGAGGTTAAGTGATTTGTGGACGGGAGTGAGTTTCCCTTCAACTGGGTACACAGAAGGCGTGGAAATGAGACCAGATGTTGTCCAAGCTAAAGGAGGAAGAGCTGGGCTAACATTTCCTGATGAGTCCCAGTGCTTAGTTAAGCTTTTACCTCTCCCGAATGAGCCACACTGGGGCTGCTGTTATTTTTAACCAATTCTGCCAATTGATGAATATCTTCGCCAGTCTGGTTCCCTTCTCTTTCACAGAAACAATGGTGTCAAAACAGGTACGTCTCATTCCTGCCTACTGAACTGATGTACAGCTCTGCCATTGTCACTGACGGAAGGACAGCACAGTATTATGCCCGTCCTTGTTCAGTTGTGTCCGACTCTTTGCTATTCCACGAACTGTAGTCTCCCAGGCTCCTCTGTCCATGGAATTTCCCAGGTAGGAATACTGGAGTGGGTTGCCATTTCCTTCTCCAGGGGATCTTCCCAACTCAGGGATCGAACCTGTGTCTCCTGCATTGATAGGCGGATTCTTTACCACTGGGCCAACTGGGAAGAGCATAGCATAGTGGCCACCAACTGGTGCAATAAACTACTACTATTTTTATTAAAATCTTTTTTTAAAAAGGTGTTATTTGTTGCCTACTAACCTCAAAATATCCTCTTTCAAGAAGGCTCTATACTTTTCATGTTCATACCTGGGCTCAAGCATAACATCAGTGATGGGTCCAGACAATAGCCTTTCTATCCTGACACCCAAATTGTACCCACTCCCCATCCACATTGCTGGAGGTGTCATTTTCCCCCTGTTCAAAGTCAGCCCTATTTAGAGGTACGATAGAAGGAACCCGTGTAAATAGAAGACCTTTTTACATCAACTATGTCTACTGATCTGTCAATATCACATTGTCTGAAATGTCTTCTTTTATGAAAAATTTCTGAACAGTCTTTGGCAATTTTGTTTTGGAAAACTTGGGACAATTTCTCACTCTCTCAGAACCTCACTTAAAATGTATATGATCTTTGGGGATTGGGGTTTCACATCTTCAGCCATTTTCTGTTATTTATTCCCCGTGACACAGTGAGTTTTCCAGTACTATATACTAAATGATAATACACACAACGGAGTTGTTGAGTTGAATTTGAAACCCACAAATCATGTTCATGGAAATTACTTGTTCTTTACAAACACTATTCCATGTGGGCAAACTGAGCCTTCACCTCTCCGTGTTAAAAGTAGCTGCCTGTCTCCTGGGAGTGCTCTGTGGTGCAGGGTGCAGTGAGAAGTCAAGAGAAGGGAAACCGCCTGTCATCAGAAAGAGCTTTTTCCAGGGAAAGTCCAGCATCCACTCAGCTTTTCTTCCTTTCACAAAGGGAAGTGCACATTGCTATGGTCCACCAAAGCTCAAAGGGAAATCTATACAATTCTTTTCCCCTGACAGACTTTTCTCCCACCCCAACACCTTTTCTTGGGAAATTTAAAAGACACAGAAAAGTTAAACTCTCACACTCACCCTTCCCAGAGTTAACAACTGTTAACATCTGGTCATACTTTCCTCCAGGGTTTTTTTTTTTTAAGAAATAATATGTTTCAGATTCCAAATTCCATCCTCTTTAGCCAGTCTGCTCCTCCCATACCAGCATCCATAGAAACAAAACCACTTTCATGAGTTGGGTGTGGATCTTTACAGTCCATTAAAAATATATGTTTTATATATATAAAACATATACATCCTCATCCATTAGAGGGCTGACAGAATGAAAACCACAACCACAGAAAACTAATCAAACTGATCACATGGACCACAGCCTTGCCTCACTCAATGAAACTATGAGCCAGGCCGTGTGGGGCCACCCAAGACGGACGGGTCATGGTGGAGAGTTCTGACAAAATGTGGCCCACTGAAGAAGGGAATGGCAAACCACTTCAGTACTCTTGCCTTGAGAACCCCATGGACAGTATGAAAAGGCATAAAGATATGACACCGAAAGATAAACTCCCCAGGTTGGTAGGTTGGTTGGTAGGTTGATATTGGTTGATCTCCAATATGCTACTGGAGATCAGTGGAGAAATAACTCCAGAAAGAATGAAGGGATGGAGCCAAAGTGAAAACAACATCCAGTTGTGGATGTGACTGGTGATGGAAGTAAAGTCCGATGCTATAAAGAACAATATTGCATAGGAACCTGGAATGTTAGGTCCATGAATCAAGGTAAATTAGAAGTGGTCAAACAGGAGATGGCAAGAGTGAACATAAACATTTTAGGAATCAGTGAACTATAATGGACTGGAATGGGCGAATTTAATTCAGATGACTGTTATATCTACTACGGTGGTCAAGAATCCCTTCGAAGAAATGGAGTAGCCATCATGGTAAACAAAAGAGTCTGAAATGCAGTACTTGGGTGCAGTCTCAAAAATGACAGAATGATCTCTGTTCATTTCTAAGGACTATTCAATATCACAATAGTCCAAGTCTATGCCCCTATCCAAAATCACTGCAGACGGTGACTGCAGTCATGAAATTAAGACTCTTACTCCTCAGAAGAAAAGTTATGACCAACCTAGATAGCATATTGAAAAGCAGAGACATTACTTTGCCAACAAAGGTCCGTCTAGCCAAGGCTATGGTTTTTCCAGTGGTCATGTATGGATGTGAGAGTTGGACTGTGAAGAAAACTGAGAGCTGAAGAATTGATGCTTTTGAACTGTGGTGTTGGAGAAGACTCTTGAGAGTCCCTTGGACTGCAAGGACATCCAACCAGTCCATTCTAAAGGAGATCAGCCCTGGGATTTCTTTGGAAGGAATAATGCTAAAGCTGAAACTCCAGTACTTTGGCCACCTCAAACAAAGAGTTGACTCATTGGAAAAGACTCTGATGCTGGGAGGGATTGGGGGCAGGAGGAAAAGGGGACAACAGAGGATGAGATGGCTGGATGGCATCACCAACTCGATGGACGTGAGTTTGAGTGAACTCCGGGAGTTGGTGATGGACAGGGAGGCCTGGCGTGCTGCGATTCATGAGGTCGCAAAGAGTCAGACACGACTGAGCGACTGAACTGAACTGAACTGATGGCCCTATCAATAATGCTGAAGAAGCTGAAATTGAATGGTTCTATGACGACTTCTTTTAGGAGAAGGCAATGGCACCCCACTCCGGTACTCTTGCCTGGAAAATCCCATGGACAGAGGAGCCTGATAGGCTGCAGTCCATGGGGTCGCTAAGAGTCAGACATGACTAAGCAACTTCACTTTCACTTTTTACTTTCATGCATTGGAGAAGGAAATGGCAACCCACTCCAATGTTCTTGCTTGGAGAATCCCAGGGATGGGGGAGCCTGGTGGGCTGCTGTCTATGGGGTCGTACAGAGTAGGACACAACTGAAGTGATTTAGCAGCATGAAGACCTACAAGACCTTCTAGAACTAACATCCAAAAGAGAAGTCTTTTTCACCATTGGGGACTGGAAAGCAAAAGTAAGAAGTCAAGAGATACCTGGAGTAACAGGCAAACTTGGCCTTAGAGTGCAAAATTAAGCAGGGCAAAGGCTAACAGAATTGTGCCAAGAGAATGCACTGGTCATAGCAAACACCCTCTTCCAACAACACAAGAGAAGACTCTACACATGGACATCACCAGATGGTCAATACCAAAATCAAATTGATTATATTCTCTGCAGACAAAGATAAAGAAGCTCTAGACAATCAGCAAAAACAAGACCAGGAGCTGACTATGGCTCAGATCATGAACTCCTTATTGCCAAATTCAGACTTAAATTGGAGAAAGTAGGGAAAAGCACTAGATCATTAGGGTATGACCTAAATCAAATCCCTTATGATTATACAGTAGAAGTGAGAAATAGATTCAATGGATTATATCTGATGGACAGAGTGCCTGAAGAACTATGGATGGAGGTTTGTGACATTGTTCAGGAGGCAGTGATCAAGACCATCCCCAAGAAAAAGAAATGCAAAAGGCAAAATGGTTGTCTGAGGAGGCCTTACGAATAGCTGAGAAAAGAAGAGAAGCTAAAGGCAAAGGAGAAAAGGAAAGAAATACCCATCTGAATACAGAGTTCCAAAGAATAGCAAGGAGAGATAAGAAAATCTTCCTCAGTGATCATTGCAAAGAAAGAGAGGAAAACAATAGAATGGGAAAGATTAGAGATCTCTTCAGGAAAATTAGAGATACCAAGGGAATGTTTCATGCAAAGATGGGCTCAATAAAGGACAGAAATGGCATGAACCTAACAGAAGCAGAAGATATTAAGAAGAGGTGCCAATAATACATAGAAGAACTATACAAAAAAAGACCTTCATGACCTAGATAACCAAGATGGTGTGATCACTTTCCTAGAGCCTGACATTCTGGAATGTGAAGTGAAAAGTGAAAATCGCTCAGTCATGTCTGACTCTTTGTGACCCCATGGACTATATAGTCCATGGAATTCTCCAGACCAGAATACTGAACTGGGTAGCCTATCCCTTCTCCAGGAGATCTTCCCAACCCAGAAATCAAACCAGGGTCTCCTGCATTACAGGTGGATTCTTTACCAACTGAGCTATCAGGGAAGCCCAACATCCTGGAATGCAGTCAAATAGGCTTTAGGAAGCATCACTATGAACAAAGCTAGTGGAGGTGATGGAATTCCAGTTGAGCTTTTTCAAATCCTGAAAGATGATGCTGTGAAAGTGCTGCACTCAATATGCCAGCAAATCTGGAAAACTCAGCAGTGGCCACAGGACTGGACAAGGTCAGTTTTCATTTCAATCCCCAAAAAGGTCAATGCCAAAGAATGCTCAAACTACCATACAATTATTGCACTCATCTCACACACTAGCAAAGTAATGCTCAAAATTCTCCAAGCCAGGCTTCAACAGTATGTTAACTGTGAACTTCCAGATGTTCAAACTGGATTTAGAAAAGGCAGAAGAACCAGAGATCAAATTGCCAACATCTGTTGCATCATAGAAAAAGCAAAAGAATTTCAGAAAAACATCTACTTCTGATTTATTGATTACACCAAAGCCTTTGACTGTGTGGATGACCACAAACTGTGGAAAATTCTGAAAGAGATGGGAATACCAGACCACCTGACCTGCCTCCTGTGAAATCTATATGCAGGTCAAGAAACAACAGTTAGAACTGTACATGGAACAACAGACTGGTTCCAAATTGGGAAAGGAGTATGTCAAGGCTGTACATTTCACCCTGCTTATTTAACTTATATGCAGAGTACATCATGAGAAATGCTGGACTGCATGAAGCACAAGCTGGAATCAAGATTGCTGGGAGAAATATCAATAATTTCAGATATGCATATGACATCACTCTTATGGCAGAAAGTGAAGAGGAACTAAAGATCAAGATGATGAAAGTGAAAGAGGAGAGTGAAAAAGTTGGCTTAAACCTCAACATTCAAAAAACAAAGATCATGGCATCTAGTCCATGGCATCTGGTCTATCATTCCATGGCAAATAGATGGAGAAACATGGAAACAGTGACAGACTTTATTTTGGGGGGCTCCAAAATCACTGCAGATGGTGACTGCAGCCATGAAATTAAAAGACGCTTACTCCTTGGGAGAAAAGCTATGACCAACCTAGACAGCATATTAAAAATCAGAGACGTTACTTTGCTGACAAAGGTCATCTAGTCAAAGCTATGGTTTTTCCAGTAGTCTTGTATGGATATGAGAGTTGGAGTATAAAGAAAGCTGAGTACCAAAGAATTGATTCTTTTGAACTGTGGTGTGGAGAAGACTCTTGAGAGTCCCTTGGACTGCAAGGAGATACGAGTCCATCCTAAAGGAAATCGGTCCTAAATATTAATTGGAAGGACTGATGTTACAGTTGAAACTCCAATCTTTTGGCCACCTGATATGAAGAACTGACTCATTGGAAAAGACCCTTAGGCTGGGGAAGACTGAAGGCAGGAGGAGAAGGGGACGACAGAGGATGAGATGGTTGGATGGCATCACCGACTCGATGGACATGAGTTTGAGCAAGCTCCGGGAGTTGGTGATGGATAGGGAAGTCTGGCGTGTTACAGTCCCTGGGGTTGCACAGAGTTGGACACAACTGAGCGACCTAACTGAACTGAACTGATACATTTTTGCATGCAACAATATATAATATTACTTCCTATATGTATTTTGCTATTTAAATGAATGACGTCATTATTTTTAGTTTCTGCAACTTGCTTCCCACCCCTGCCTTACTATTTAGCATTAGGTTTTTGGCCATCTACCCATGTTGAGGTACATAGACCTGTTTCACTCTTTCCATTATGCATATATCACATTTCTAGTTCACCACTGATGGATATTTAAATTCTTTCCTGTTTTTCACTATTTTCTGCCAGGCTGCAACAAAAATTCTTGTGCAAGTCCCTTTGTACACAACAACAGTTTTCGTAGGAAATATACTCAGTAGCAGAATCTATGGGCCTAGGATATGCATGATTTCTATTTTACTTAGGTTCTGCCAAAAGACTCTGAAAGAGACCACTGATTTACATTTATTTCCACCAGCAGAAGGTGATTGGACCAATACATACTGGACAATACATAATATTATAGGACATTTAATATTTTTCCAATTGAATGGTTAAAAAATAATGGCTAAGTATTGGTTTTATTTCTCATTTCCATGACTATTAGTAAATTAATTATCTTTTCACAGGTTTATTGGCAATAGTAGTTTTCCTTTATCATATTCTTTACTTATTTTTATTAGATTATTGTATTTTTATTATTATTAATAGTTTGTAAGGGTTTACATGTACCTTGGATAGTAATCTTTTGAAAATTATATACATCTTTTAAAAAATCTTCATTTCTCATTTTTCAATTGGTAATGCATATACATGGTAAAACCTAAAGAATTACAATCTAATCTGAATGCATATACATGGTAAAACCTAAAGAGTTACAATCTAATCTGAATGCATATACATGGTAAAACCTAAAGAGTTACAATCTAATCTGAATGCATATACATGGTAAAACCTAAAGAGTTACAAGAGTATATAATGAAAAGCATTTTTCTAGGTCTATTACCCTCTCTCCATTCATTTTACTTCCTTGAAGAAAAGTAATGTTCTAGTGTACCCTTCCAAAGAGTTCTATGCATATGCAAAAATAATAGTGTATAGTTTCCTCTACAATTACTTTTTATAAATTCATAAAATAGTATACTATACATTCATTCTGTATCTTGCTTTTTTTCACTTAAAGCTATCTTAGAGATCATCCTAAATCAGTTTATATTTCTTCTCTTTTCTATTTATTTATTTTTGGCTGCAGTCTTTTATTTTATTGATGGACCAAAATTTATTTAACTAGTTTCCTACTGATTGACCTTTATGTTTCTTCCCATTTTTATTATTAAAAATTGTGTTTCAATGGCTACTCTTATATATGTACATTATTTCATATATGTACAGATAGATGGAACAGTGGTAAAGAATCTGCCTGCCAATGTAGGAGACACAAGAGATGTGGGTTCCATCCCTGGGTTGGGAAGATCCTCTGGAGTAGGAAATGGCAACCCACCCTAATATTCTTGCCTGGAAAATTCCATGGACAGAGGAGCGTGGTGGGCTACAGTTCATGAGGTCACAGAGCTGGACGTGACTGAGAAACTGAGCATGCACATGTACAAATTGTCAGAAGTGAAGCATTATTTAAAGCTAAGTGTTTTAAAATTTTTAATAGGTATTACCAAATTATCCTCTGTAGAGGCCATGCCAAATCACACTTCTACCAGCAATGTGTCACTCGTCTTGTTTAAAGATTATTAGAATAATAACAGATAACACTTATCGAGTGTTTTTATAGGCTAGGCATGGTTCCAAATCCATTGCTTGCATTTTTAAGAAATCTTTATGGAAAATGTCAAATGTGAATAAAAGAAAAGAATGTAATGAGCTCTCATATACCCTTCATCCAGCTTTAGTAATTAAGAACATATCCACAGTGCTATATGTCAATTATGTCTCAATAAAACTATAAGAAAAGAACATATGGCAAATCTTTTATCTATACACCCACCCCCATTCTCTTTCTCATACCTGTTGGATTATTTTAAAGTGAATTCCAGCACTGTATCATTTCATTCATAAATATTTCAATAGCATCTCTAAGATATATGGATTTTTTAAAAAGTAACCACAGCATCATTATCGTGCCATAAACATTTACAATAATTTTTTATGATCATTTAATCACCAGTCAGGATACAGTTTCCCCCAACCGACCCACCAACATCTTTCTGTAATACATTTGGTTTCTTTGAATCAGAATTCAAACAAGGTCCACACATTTCATTTGGTTGCTACATCTCTTAAATCTCTTGGTTTCTAACAGCCCTTCTCCCTCTTGTTTTCTCACCATTTATTTATTAAAGAAAAGAGTGTCAAGGTGGTCAAAAGTTACAAACTTCTAGTTATAAAACAAATAAGTCATACTGCTATAACATACAGCATGCTGACTATAGTTACAATACTGTATGGTATATTTGAAAGGTGCTAATACAGTAGATCTTAAAATTCCCATTTCAAGAAAAAAATTGTAACTAAATGCACTAATGGATGCTAACTAGACTTATTATGATGATCGTTTATATACAAGCTTAAAAGGTTGAACACCTGAAACTAATATAATGTTATATTAATACATTAACTATATCTCAATAAAAAGTGTCATTTCTTCTGTTCAATTGTATTTTAACTTTATTTATAGTGGGTTTTATTTGTTGCCATATAAAAGTATTTTATATGGAATTTTGCTATAATCAAATTTAAGTACATTTTTCTCTATAGTGTGTGTTTTTTGTATCTTGTTAAAGAAAGTCTTTCCTAATCCAGGAAAAAAATTGTTTTCCACATAGGCTTAAAGCTATGTGATTTACATTTTAAGCCTTTAATCTTGTACTTTATACCATATGCAAATTATACATATGGTATAAAGTAGAGATCTCATTTTTTTTCCCCATGGGGTGGGTCCATTCTGTACCCTTTCTTCATTGATTTGCAATATTATCTCCAATACAGTGGACTTCCCTGGTGGCTAAGATGGTAAAGAATCCGCCTGCAATGCGGGAGACCTGGGTTCAATCCTTGGGTTGGGAAGATCTGCTGGAGGAGGGCATAGCAAGCTACTCCAGTATTCTTGCCTGGAGAATCTCCATGAACAGAAGAGCCTGGCGGGCTACAGTCCATGTAGTCACAAAGAGCCGGACACAACTGAGTGACTAAGCACACAGCACACTCTAATGCAACGCATGGCTCGGTTTATAGGCTCTGTCTTTTTGATTGATCTATTTATCTGATTTGACTCCAGTATCTCACTATTTAATGACTATAGCTTTGTAATATGACAGGCTATTGTTAGGACAAATCTGGTTTCAAATTTTTTTAATGTACAATAAAATAAGACTAATCAGATCCTTCATATTTTTTAAAAAATGATGGATTTTGGTTTAGGGGGATAGTGACATTTTACAGGTTGTTAGAATTGAGGTAGGAATCCATGTTGTGCTGAAAGATCACATTTAAAAGCTAGATTTACTTTGTAAAGGTTTCATGTAGTTCTTCCACAAGTACAGTACTTTCACAATGTCTTCTCAGATCACAGAGGATTTTACCCTTTCTTCCTCTTCTCCTCCGTCCTTATCCACACACGTGGGTAGAGAGAAAGGGAGAGAGAGCTCATGAATTCAGGAGGCAGGTGAAGGTAAACATGCACGCCTTTGGTTTATAGATTAAGAATAAGAGGTCCCAGAAGTGGGAGAGGGTCAAGCCCCAAGTCACAGGACTCTTGTTATTTACTGTCCTGACAACTACTAAATATAGTAGATTCCAGTGCCTCAAAGAGAACTATTAACTCATCAGATACTTCCTGCTTGAGCAATCTCGAAGATGTGGGAGGGGTGCGGCAGAGAATGTACTGATCAGCTCTCAGATGAGAAAGAAGTGTTCTTGCAACAAGGAAAGAACATGGAGAGCCCCAGACCCAGAAACCTGCCTCACTTCCTCCAGGGTGAACATCAACTGAACTTCTAGCTATTCTCCACATGGCCCCATGCTTTCCAATCCCTCCATGCTTTTGTTTATGCCATTCTTGCTGCCTGAATTGTCTCCTCTACCATCTCCATGAAACCAACTTACATGACATCTCTTCTATGACACCTTTAGAAATACCTCAAGTTAGGTATGTCTCTCTACTGCTCTCATCATAGAATCAAATAATTGTTTTCTCCAGGCTGGATTGAAAAGAATGCTAATGGACACCTGTTTCCCTACTGTCTCCTCTTCCAGGGAGTCCTGCACACTACTGCTGGATAAAGCCATACATTCTTCCTTCCATTTGCACTTTTCTCCGTTAGAGAAACTCCAGCATCCTTGCCTAAAATACGTGCCCTCCAGCTCTGCAGTCCAGGGATCCCATGGGTAAGTGACGGAAGCTGACTTTCCAAGCAGAGAAATCCCTCCCTTTTGTCAAATGGGCTCCATCTACATTTCCACCCATGTTTCTTGACTCTTCCTCTATGCTCAGGCCATTTTTTTAAACCCCAAATTCTTTCCCCTCTTTTCTGCTAAGAAATGTTTTATACTAGGAAGACTTTCTTAACTAAGAAGGCTGCTCTTTTTATTTTAGACTTCTTGATTACTTGGCCAGACAGAAATCAAGTGTCTGGCTCTGTAGTGATATGAATTATTTCCTAGCCGTTTGGAGTATTGACATTTTCTCTTCCTACTAGGAATACATATGCATGTGAGCATGTACGCAAGCACAGTTGCTCAGTCGTGTCCAAATCTTTGCGACCCCATGAACTATAGCCCGCCAAGGTTCCTCTATCCATAGAATTTTCCAGGCAAGAATACTGGAATGTGTTGCCATTTCCTTCACCAGGGGATCTTCCTGACCCAGGGGTTGAACCTACATCTCTTTCGTCTCCTCCACTGGCAGGCAGATTCTTTACTGCTGGGCCACCTAGAAAGCCCCACTAGGAACATGAGCTGCCTCATATTTCTTTTGCCCACTCCCACCCACCCAATGTATCTAGCACACAGGAGACAATAAACATTTGTTGATGTTCACTAAACAAGTTATATCTTATCAGCAGCTATCTCATCAAAGAGCAGCTTAAACTATATTTTGTGCTGAGAAGCAAAACTAAATAGAGAATTTTTTTAAAAAATTTAAAGATGTATTGCAAAGGGGAGATCAAGAAGAGAAACTGAATATTAGCAGTGAAACAACAAGGTTAAAGAAATCCTTAATAGCTTCCCAAAGGAGTAAGCATGACCACTTTAATTGAAGCAGAAAGACACGAATACCAGAGATGTGTTCATTTCACACCAGGAAGATGAATTAGAGAAGCTGCTCCAAATATTTTTTTTTTTTCCTGAGTGATGTATTATGTGATGAAAAGCTTATAATATGTTATGGTTGTACCCTTGACATAGGATTTAACCCATTGGTGCACTGTCTGGACTTCTTGGTTTGCCTCTGTCTGAATCTAGCTTTTGGAAAGGAGATTCTGAAATAAGAGCAGAAACAGAGCCTTATAAGGGTTTGATGTAGACAATAAAGTCTTTTTGCAGATTAATGCTGAGACTTCACAGTAGCTTAACAAGAATTGCGAAGCTAAACAGTCCAATATGAAAGTTATTCCTTAGAGACAGATCCCTCTGAAGTCTGGCTCCAAGTGGTCTTCTACTTAAGCTTCCAGGCTGAATGATGGCAGGCGAATATATTGCTAGAAATTGGAGATGCGGCATTTCACTCTTCCAAATGTTTCCAGAAAGGTAACTTTTATTGCAGGAATATCTTCAGTACAAAGCAACACTGAGCCACTGTGAAGATCCTCACCCTGACTCAGGCTGAGGGAGATGGCCAGTGCCTAATTGGCCCATCAGAATATTCTGAGAAGGAAGCTTCAGAACATTCTGACATAAACTTGGTGAAATCAGATCAGGAGTAGAGAAACAGGGGGTCCTCTCTGCATGCCTTTTATGTTCTGTTAACCCATACAACTCGTGGGCATGAGCTTAAAGCTACTAGCTTAAAGCTTATTTTCTTTCCCAGCAAAAGTCTTTTCAATATTTTAACAGAACACATGTTTTCTTCACTTTAGAGCTATGCTGCTAGCTCAGTTTTTAAGTGCATTACAATCCCTGAATGTTTTTCTGCCCTGCTTCCATGCAGCCAGCCCAGCTACATCTCATGTTTGGCAAGTTAAATGAGTTTCCTCTCCTATCTCTATTTTCCATCATGAAAATCATTCCTGAAGCATTTAAGCAAGAATGGACTCAGCCCAATACTCATAAACCTTGCCTTTTTCTGCCTTCTGCGTCATATTGACCCGGTCTTGGGATCACCACTCTGGTTATATTCTGTTAGCTGGTTGAACACCCATCTAACAGTAGTGTGGTCTACACAGCATCTTCCTCCAGATGATTGATATCTACGGTATTCAGGAGCACATTAAAACAAAACAAACAAACAAGAAAAAAAACAGAGCACAACAGAAAACAAAGTATGTAATCTGCTTCCTTTCAACCCATCAGGCCCACCTCATGGGCGTTGATCCAGGCTAGCTAATGAAACACTTTCTGACCGCCACCCTATTCTCAAAAATAATTTGCTATGACTTTGCTGAGTTAGAATCAGTGCCTCCTTGCATTTGCTAGACCTCTGAACTCCGTCTGTGGCAATTAGCCTTAGATAGTCACTTATGAAGCAGTCTCACCACAAATTCTATATCTCGGTTTCATCTGCACATGATTCAAGACTCCTCCTTCCCCTTGTCTTCCTGCTCCAGGTTACAGCCATAGGATAAACGCTAGGCTATTTATTCTCTGTGATCTCTCTTCCCTGTCCTTTGGCAAATGTGTAGCCCATCTTTTCCTCTAGGATTCTGCTTCACAGCAATGTATATGGATTAAACAATAACACTCCTCATCAGAGGGCTTGGCGAGGTGTGTGTGTGGGGGCGGGCGGGGGGGGGGTGTAAAGTGCCTGACTCAGGCTTACCCACAAATCTGAGAAATGAATCTAGAGTGTTCTGCTGTTCTTTTAACAGCTGTCTTTGGAGGGAGAGAGCGTGCAGAGAGAACAGATGTTCTGAGTCCACCTAACAGTTATTTCACTGAATCAGGTGTGGAGTCAGAAGCCCCAACAGAGCATCAGGCAGACATGACATAACAACATGACCCAAAACTCCCCCCAAGGATGGACAAACTGGATGTTTCCTTTTTTAAAAAGCTTCTCCTTTGAAGTGGATGTTCCAACAGCAGGTGGGACTCCTTAGCTCAGACCAGGAATCTAATTTTTGTCTAAAGTTAGGATCTCTATTGAGGGAAAAGAGAAGATAATAGATACTAGATTATCATATTCGACTGATCTAGCACAAAATCTTCAAGAATACTTTAGCGTCTCAATCCATCTAGGATTGAAACGACAAGTGGTAAATAAAAGATTGAACTGAGGAAAAGTAAGTTAGTGTACTTAAAACCTTTTGTTATTAACAGTAATAACAATTAATTACAAACATTAATTCTGATTTATGGACACCTGCTTAGCATCAACAGCACAGACCCACCCTTCCAATTATGCAGTGATACAATGGCACATTCATGTTGTAGGTCCACGACTTTTCTCATTTCCTGTGTAGCCACCTTCAGTTCTGTGTATATCTTCCTATTTTAAATTACCACCAGGCCTCAAACATATTTGCCTGGTTTTGAAAGCAGCAGGAGGTGCTTTTTGAAGTTTCTGGAATGCATACACATGGGTGTGTGCACTGGTGTGCGTGCACACACCCAGAGGTCATGCCATCCACCGACAACATGGTATGATCCCTTTCATACCAAAGTTTTCCAAGGACTTAATATCACTCAGATAACAAAACTTTTTTCCCCTTATTTGAGCGATCTATCACAATTAGCTGTATTTCTTGTTTATAACACTATTTTTGCAACAACAAAAAAATGTGGGATAAGTGATGATCAAAATGACTTTAGAAGTCAGCATAGGACATGATTTTCTGCTATTAGTCCTTACCAATGTCAAGTGCAAAATTTAAATTAACAAGCACTTCCCTTATTGGAATCACTTCAGCATTTCTGCTGCCTTCCATTGATTTCTATTTACTTTGGCAGGCACAGGCAAGAAGAACATATTTCTGTGCTTGAAGAATCAACCTAAGACTACATGAGGCAGTAGAGATGCGAATGTCAGGATGAAATGTTGCTGTGATGTTATTCTAAGAATTAACATGATACAGCAGGACCACTATTTATGTAGTGTTCCTGCAGGCCTTAACTTCCCGTTAGTGTTGTGTTAGAGTCGTCTCCCAGCTGTACTTCTCATATTAACAACTGGTCTATAGTTCTTTCACCTAGCAGTAAATACGATGTCAAAGCCATTTAAAAACTAAACAGCTTACCTGCAAATATGTCATACGCCAGCTATCCCCAACCAGAGGTAACCTTGACCCCAAACTAGCTCTTGGGGAAGAAGCCCATGTTGCCACTTCATCACTAAGTTACTGTTGGTAACTGGTGTCTACAAGGGGTTATTCTTCATTAGAGATGCCAATAATAAACATTTCCATGGTCCAACTTGGCCTCAGAAAGGTATAAAAATCTACAGAAAGGCCAAAATAAGCTTTAGACTTATTGTCCAGGTTTTTTTGTCTTTTAATCTGCTAGTCTCAGGGGTTTTTTTGAGTTGAAAACTAGGTGGAATAAGCAGTCAGAAGATATTCCCTCACATTTTTTTTCTCTTCTCCATCTTATCATCTGCAGTAAAAACTCCAGCCATACAATGATATCAGTTCAGTGCAGTCACTTAGTCATGTCCGACTTTTTGCATCCCCATGGACTGTAGCATGCCAGGCCTCCATGTCCATCACCAACTCCTGGAGTTTGCTCAAACTCACGTCCATTGAGTCAGTGATGCCATCCAATATCATCCTCTGTCATCCCCTTCTACTCCTGCCTTCAATCTTTCCTAGCACCAGAGTCTTTTCCAATGAGTCAGTTCTTTGCATCAGGTGGCCAAAGAATTGGAGCTTCAGCTTCAGCATCAGTACTTCCAATGAACACTCAGGACTGATTTCCTTTAGGATAGACTGGCCTCATCTTGAAGTCCAAGGGACTCTCAAGAGTCTTCTCCAACACCACAGTTCAAAAGCATCAATTCTTCAGTGCTCAGCTTTCTTTATAGTTTAACTCTCATAACCATACATGACCACTTGAAAAACCACAGCTTTGACTAGATGGACGTTTGTTGGTATACTATAGTATATTCAATTCAAATTCAGCTACCAAAGGTAACCCCAGGCAGAAATGTGAGTCACCTGATTTTCATGACCCTGTCTTCTTTATCCTGGCATTGCAAACATTTGCCAACAGCCAATAGTCGCCCCATCGTCTTTATAAATAGTGTAGAAATGAAGAAATAAAGTTAAGGTAAATTTGTAGAAGTTCGATCAAACCTAGAAAACTACAGAAGACATTTTTGCACTGTTTAAACTAAAAAAAGACTCTGTTGATCCAATATCAACCTCAGTCCTCCTTCCAGACCTGGTGGTAGCTGGACACAGCCCTGGGGACAGGACAGAGGACCAGAGGAGACACTAGCAGCCAGGTAGCTGCGGGGGAGGGGCGGTATTTGACCCGCCAGAGGCAGCTCATTCAGCGGCGCCTTAACCAGAGCGCCTGTGCTAACTCTCCCTCCAGGGTGGGAGAGAGGGGCCTCTGCTTCTTAATGACCCCGCAGAGTCAGGACCTCTGTTTTATGTCTTATCGCAATTACTGGGGTGCCGGGAAGGGTAAGTCAAAGCAGCTGCGGGCCCACGTGCGCATGAAGCACGGATGCGCGCCTCCTTCAGATCGCCCCACACAGGCACCGACCACCCCCAACTTGGGCCAAATCCATTTCCTTAAGGCGTTGTACACAAATGCTGCTTCTCAGAAATTCTGAGTTACTTTTGAATGCTGCATTGTGCTTATTATCTTCATCTCTCTGAAACATTGGCTAGTGATATACACGGGAAAAAAATCCACCAGACCCTACAGAAGTGGATAATAGGTAAGGAGGAAATTTCTATAGCAGAAATGTCTCACAGTGTCTCTTGCCATTTTAATAGGTGATTCCTACGCAGCTGTGCTAGTGGCCTGTCATCCATTATCCGGTCACTTTATTGACCCACCTTTGCTCTCCCTGAGCAGGTCAACACACCTGTCCCGACTCCTGTAGGAGCCAGGGCCTTGCTCTCATTCAGCTTCTAAGTCAAGGGACAGTTCGTTACTGTGAGGGGTGGTGAGTGTGCAGAAAATGAGAACAAAAACTATAACATCTATGAAAATGGAGGTTCTCAGGCCAGCTACACAGAGACCAACTTCTCTCTGTAAAGGTCAACTTTAAAGGAGGCAAAGAAAACTTTTGAATCACTTTGGTGTAAAGGAACATTTAGTATTTCAGGCCCAGATATGATTTCTGCCTACATTCTTAGAGAGGTTTTCCAGGTTAAAAAGTAAATCTAAATGTGAACTTCTGCCTCAGAATATAAGCAAAGACTGGACTTTGTTAAGTCTTGCATCCAGTTACCAATTTCTTTATAAGCTGCCTTCCTCATAGTCACTGGAAAGTAGTATTGGGGGATTTTGAATGCATTTATTTGGTAAACACCACTAGTTTTAACCCATTAAAGCCTCACTGGAGCCCTATGAGAGAGGTGCTGTTATTGACCCCGTTTACTGATAAGGAGACTAAGCACTGAAAGGTTAAGTAACAGCCACAGGGTCACACAGCAGGTGAGAGTAGTAACTCTCACAAAGTCTTTTTTAATCTGTCTGGACATCTGTCTGTCAGGGAAGCTCTCTGAGAATGACTGAACAGCTCATCCTCATTCCCAAGGCACCCCATTCTCTGCTACCTGCTGGAAATACTCCCACCTGAAACCTGTGTCCACAGAAAATCTGCTCCATGCCAGGAAGAGGAGGAGACCATCAATGCAAACCCCTTCAGGCCCTGAAGCCAGGGATGGAGGGACCAAAGCAGAGTCCACTCCCCTAGACTTGCAGGAGGAAAATCTTGTGCCTAAGAAATCTCAGGGGAAAAGAAAGTCTAATTATAAAAGTCTTAAAAGAGGCCAGGCAAAACCTCCAGAAGATCTGCAAGAGCCCCTGCTTCAAGGTAGAAGGGGGCAGTATGGCTCACACCCACCTTGGCACTCCAGTGCCTGGGTGCTCTGGCTCAGAGCGCCCTCCCTGCCCACCTGATGGCTCAGAGGATTTGACGAGGAAAGAGCAAGCCTTGGTTTCTTTCCTAGGAGTCTAGATATCATGTGTAACCTTGACCATGACAGTGTGATGGATACCACCAGTCAAACTCCAAGCATTTTGATGGAGAACTGCTCTTGCAATATAGGCAAGGGGCATTTGCAGTCTTGCACCACAAAATTAACCACCTGCAGTTAACAGAACAGAAGGCATCAACACTAAAAAGAAGACACAGGCTTTTTCAAGGGTGGCAAAGCGAGTTCCTTGACACTAAAAGTATTCAAGCATCACTTGGCCCATATGTTTCAAAGGGAATTCAGGCATCTAGGTGGTTCAATGAGATCAACAGCTTCCAAACCCAGACGTTCACCACAGTCTCTTGGAGAACTTTGAAAAAATACATATTGCCGAGCTCAGTGCCATATGGTCAGATTCATTAGGTCTGGAGTGGAACGTAAGGAATCTATAATTTTCATAAAAGTCACAGCTATTCCAGTGCTCCTGGGACTGGGAACCTTTGGACAGGATAACTTTGGTGGTTCCTTTCAACCTGAGCAACTATGATTTCTTGCCAAGTCTCTGAGCCTTACCCACCACATAATGACAGGTAGAAAAATGCTGGTGTAGGTTGCTTGTCACTGGGGAATGGTTTTTACCCCCACGCAATGCAGTGGTTTGCATATTTGCTGTTTCCCCCAAAAGCATGCGGGAATGAATCATTATTGAAACAATTTACTTTCAGTTAGTGCATGAATGCCTTCCCATAATGCTTCGATGCTTTGTTTGTCCTCCTATAAAAATTATTTATGACCCAAGTGTGATCTTTTAAATCAGAATACTTATTCCTGAAATCAAAGCTCTGGCATGCTAATGCAAGTATAAACCTTGATAATTTTTCAAAGCCATGTTGAATATTCAAAAGCTGGAACTGAAGGAAAGGAGTTAACATTAATTAATATTTGAAGCAGTAAAATAAAAGCAACAGTGAAGCTAATTTTGCAGGACAATTAATCATGAGTCTTGCTAATTACACATGGGATTTTGCAAATGATTTTTTTTCCCTCAGGTAGCAAAGTAAAAATGATAATCCGCTACCCATCAAAATCATTGGCTTCTCACCAATGTCCCCAGCAAGAGCAATTAGTGGGAACAGCAGAACCCTAGTAATTGCATGTCAAGAGAGGAGAATGTGAGAATTTTAATTGCTCTAAATAAAGACCACTTGCTCACATGTACACCTGATTGTCCAAAACAACTCTGCAAGCTGGAGCAAGTATGCCTCTACTTCCAGGTGCCCGCATAAAAATAACTCTGGGGGAGCAGTATTCTCCCAGCAACCTATGCAGTTTCTGGAAGAAAATATCAATATGCATTCACATTCTGAACTGCAGTGTCATCACTTGAATATAAGAACTGCAAAAAAAAAAAAAAATAGCACCCACTTGGGAAAATGTGCATATTCTTTATATTTGCCAAATATTTATTGCTGACATTTTTTTTTAAAGAACTTTAACTATCTACAAGGTGCCAAGGGCTTCAAATTTACTGAATTTTAGGATCACCAATAAAATGTTTTTAACAAGACATCTCAAGAGGGCATAAAATAAAAAATTACCATATTCATGAGTGTAAGCCTCTAAGATTGCAATGCTATAAACTGGATGCTTATAATTTGCTTGTGGCTTTCTTAATTAAAAACTGGTAATTAGAAACTCAAGTACTATTTTTACACTTCATCTTCTACACTTTCCATGCTACTGTTACTTTTCAGTTTAATATATATACACATGGATGCACACAATTGCAAATGATCAATAATATTTAACTGTGTGTCTAAAACCTAAATGATGATGGATACATTTAAATATTGCTTTCCAGGAGATTATTATTGCAATGGCCATGTCGTGGCTTAAACATTTAGTTTAAACAAGACAGCTACCATTTTTTGCTCTTCCAAACATGCATCATTTACTCTCATTTTTAAGCTGATTTGCTGAATTGCCTTCCATGTACTAGTGGTATCTATTGTCTGCACGCCTGGACTTGCATCTTTAAGTACACCATATTGAGGTGCTAAACCACTATGCTCTTCCCGCTATTAGCTTTGTCAGCTGGGTGTTAATCGAGGAGCAGTAACCTCAGCTTCTACCACATCTTCTTTCCAGACCCAAAATTGTACTCTACCATTTACTACACCAGGACATGGCAGGGCTGCTTCCTTCCCTGAATTGCCAGCAGATCACAGGTGTGTATCTGGCCCCCAGAGGTGATTCAGGTAATAACACTTGGATGGTGATTTAAATGGTTAGAAGCTTTTTCAGGGAAGATGGTCCTCACAGTCGTATCATTTTGCAGCTATTGCTCACAAATGCCAGATTATTTACCCAGACTTCTTAAGTGATTGCTTTTGATTTTTACTGTATTTTAAAAGAGAAACCTTTGAAGATGGATGCTTTCCTGTCAAGGCACAACCATTAAGCCATTCTTAAGTTAGAATTCCTTCTTTGGGTTATCATATATACATATCTCACGAGACCTTAATCTAATCCCCTCCTTTTTTCAAACATCAATTTGGGGTCAAAAAAGGATCTGAGTCAGAACAATCATTATTTACTTAGACGCTTTTTACTAAGACACAAACAACATGCTGTTTATTTTTGTAGGAAGATTTTTCTGAGGACCAGGAATGAATTGACAAAGAAAGCCATGAGGGCAAAAAAAGCTGACTGGGTAACATAGCCTTGTGGCTACATCTTAGGTGGCCCTAAAGAATCTGATCTGAATTATCAGATGATTTTTAGAAAAAGCATAGTTTTCACAGATCAAGATTACAAGGACATACCATTATACTAAACTTCTAAAGAGCAAAAGGAGTACGGTGCAGAATTCTCCAAGTTTCTTCCTTGGGCTGTAGAAGTTCTTTCAGCAGCATCTAGAATGCTCACATATGCATTTCGTTTCCTGGGTTGTTTGGCATTAACATCCAGGGATTGCTAAAGTGCTATTTATATTGGTACTCATTACTGGGAAGGAGAAGGACAAGGAAGCTTTTTGATCAAAATGTGTAATTTCCCAACATTAAATGTTTATAGAAGAATGTTACAGTAATAAGGGGTTTGGTGTGCCAGAAGTTTCCAAATCAAGTGCCAAACCACTTCAGAGCAAACTTGGCCTAAGTATTCCTAGATTCTAACTGCACAGTAAGGGAACAGAGTAGAGCTTGGCCTGACCTTTGCCCCACACGACCCTCAGGACCTTTTGTGGTTTTTTGTGATTATTGCATCTGCAGAGATGTTGGTAATTTTTAACACCATGGCCAACTACAATCGTAACAAAGCAAATCTATTGTATTAGCCCTTTCACAGAGTTTAAGGTACTACATCAATTAAAAGGCCCTTTCATAGAGTTTATGGTGCTGTATCAATTAAAAGAGACGGTGAGAAGACTTCCTATCACTCATCATTTGGGAAGATATTTGCAGGAAAATAAATTTTCTACACACCTATCAATTTAGCATCAGATCAAAAATAGACATATACATAAAAAGAAAGGAAGAGGATAGCAGAAAAAAATATGAAATTGGACAACCCAAGGCAGGTCACTTACACTTTGGGGCTTTAATTGCCACCTTTGGTCTTGGAGCAGATCAGAGGTTCTTAATCTGGGTTTCCAGTCTCCCCTAGGGGATCTGCCGATGGGCTTGACTGTACCCATGAATCCTTTGAAATCATGGACCAAATGTTCGTTTTCACATATACATATATTTCTAGATTTGGCTTTTATAGCTCTTATGAGATTCTCAAAAAAAGATCATAATCCAGATAAGGATAATGACTTCTGGAATAAATGGT
This sequence comes from Bos taurus, assembly GCF_002263795.3. Taxonomy (NCBI): domain Eukaryota; kingdom Metazoa; phylum Chordata; class Mammalia; order Artiodactyla; family Bovidae; genus Bos; species Bos taurus. Next base: position 20,040,552 of record NC_037329.1, on the reverse strand, counting down.
TGTTCAGGCCTCCTCCAGTTCAAGTTTTTATAGTAAGGGAGAATTTGATACAATTGTAAATTTAAAAAATTTAAAGCTTGTAGAAGGCAAAGACATCACTTTGCCAACAGAGATTCATACAGTCAGAGCTATGGTTTCTCCAATAGTCATGTACAGATATGGAGAAGGGAAGGGCAACTGGATTTCCAATCCAAGAGTACTGGATTTTCCAGTACTCTTGCCTGGAAAATCCCATGGACAGAGCAGCCTGGTAGGCCACAGTCCATAGGGTCGATAAGAGTCGGACGTGACTGAGCGACTTCACTTTCACTTTTCACTTTCATGCATTGGAGAAGGAAATGGCAACCCACTCCAGTGTTCTTGCCTGGAGAATCCCAGGGACGGCAGAGCCTGGTGGGCTGCCGTCTATGGGGTCGCACAGAGTCAGACACAACTGAAGTGACTTAGCAGCAGCAGCAGCAGCAGCAGCGTGTACAGATGTGACAGTTGGACCATAAGGAAGGCTGAACAGTAAAAAATTGATGCTTTTGAATTGTGCTGGAGAAGATTCTTGAGAGCCCCTTGGACAACAAGAAGATCAAACCAGTCAACCCTAAGGGAAATCAACCCTGAGTATTCATTGGAAGGACTGATGCTGAAGTTCCAATACTTTGGCTACCTGATGCAAATAGTCAACTCATCAGAAAAGATCCTGTTGCTGGGAAAGATTGAAGGTAAAAGGAGAAGAGGGCAACAGAGGATTAGATGATTGGATGGCATCACCGATTCAATGGACATGAACATGGGTGAACTCCAGGAGATGGTGAGGGACAAGGAGGCCTGGTGTGCTGTGGTCCATGGGGTTGCAAAGAGTCAGACATGACTTAGTGACTGAACAACAACAGAATTTGATAATCCTGTTTCTAAATGAAGACTTCCAAATGGCTCTCTCATACTCAAGAAAGCCCAGAGCTCAAACTCTTGTTTTAGTTGTATTGTTTAATATCATTGCTTTCTGAGGTTGGCATACATCTAGAAATTTGAGATCCCTCTGCAATATTTCACAAGGTTTCACGTTAGTCTTTGTTGTCCAACCCTTCTTCAAGGATGCAATACTTAATTGAGATGCATTAATTGCCATAAAGGAAGAAAAAGGAGACAAGCACTTTCCTCTACTGAGGGCCAGAGCCACTTGACTATCCAGATGGCCTGAGCAGTAGCAGGTCTTCTGTGGGTTGATAGCACCTATGGGGTTAGTGAGTTGGTTGAAGTTAGCTATATTGTTGTTACAATAACATTGCAAATTGTATTTGTCTATTTGATTGTTGAAAATGAGCTATTGCTCTAGCCTCTACACTGGATAGTAGTCTTGCTATATGCCAAGAGTTTCTATGGACTGTGTGTCATAGATTTTGAAAGGGTTTTTATTTATTTATTTTAAAATTTATGTATTTTTTATTGAAGCATAATTGTTTTACAGAATTTTGTTGTTTTCTGGAAAACCTCAACATGAATCAGCCATAGGTATACATATATCCCCTCCCTTTTGAACCTCCCTCCCATCTGCATCCCCATCCCAACCCTCTAGCTTGATACAGAGCCCCTGTTTGAGTCTCCTGAGCCATACAGCAAATTCCTATTGGCTATCTATTTTACATATGATAATGTAAGTTTCCATGTTACTCTTTTTGTACATCTCACCCTCTCCTCCCCTCTCCCCATGTCCATAAATCTATTCTCTATGTCTGTTTCTCCACTGCTGCCCTGTAAAGAAACTCTTCAGTACCATGTTTCCAGATTCTGTATGTAAGCATTAGAATATGATATTTATCTTTCTCTTTCTGACTTACTTCACTCTGTATAATAGGTTCTAGGTTCATCCACCTCATTAGAACTGACTCAGATGTGTTCCCTTTTATGATTAATATTCCATTGTGTATATATACCATGACTTCTTTATCCATTCATCTGTTGATGGACATCTAGGTTGCTTCCATGTTCTAGCTATTGTAAGTGGTGCTGCAATGAACAATGGGATAAACGTCCTTTTCAATTTTGGTTTCCTCAGGGTATATGACTAGGAATGGGATTTTGGGGTCATATGGTGGTTTTATTCCCATTTTAAATGGCTCATGTGTTAGTTGCTCAGTCGTGTCCAACTATTTACAACCCCATGGACTATAGCCTGCCAGGCTACTCTGTCTGTGGGATTCTCCAGGCAAGAATATTGGAGTGGGTTGCCATGCCCTCCTCCAGGGGATCTTTCAGACCCAGGGATTAAACCCAGGTTTCCTGCATTGCAGGCAGATTCTTTACCATCTGAGCCACAGCGAAGCCCAAGCGTCCCATATTTATGTTCAAAAATGAAGGGAAAGGGAATTTAAGAAGCTGCAAAGAGTTGAACGTGTGGATGCACAGGAAGTCTGGGATTCTCTTGAACTAACTCTTCAAACACAATCAAAAATGAAATGAAAGCACACACCATGGGTTATTCCAAATATACAGAGCTCTAAGGCTGCTTGCATAGTCTGACAGTGACGGAATTTGAAGGGGAAATCGGCAGCTGGAGAGAAACAGGTAATAAAATAATCTGCTGCTGCTGCTAAGTCACTTCAGTCGTGTCCGACTCTGTGCAACCCCATAGACAGCAGCCCACCAGGCTCCCCCTTCCCTGGGATTCTCCAGGCAAGAACACTGGAGTGGGTTGCCATTTCCTTCTCCAAGGCATGAAAGTGAAAAGTGAAAGTGAAGTCACCCAGTCATGTCCGACTCTTAGCGACCCCATGGACTGCAGCCCACCAGGCTTCTCTGTCCATGGGATTTTCCAGGCAAGAGTACTGGAGTGGGGTGCCATTGCCTTCTCTAATAAAATAATGTAACTGAATTCTTAAATGGCAGTTTCTAATTTTTAAAATGTAAATATGGGTGTCCATTTTCTCAACTAAATTGAAGAGGTTACCTAAAAGGTCCTCTTTAGCATTACTACCCTGAAAATATAATATTAAAGACAACATAGAAAATACTGCTCTTGAAAATTATGAGAAGAGGTTATAGGGAGGATTTTACAACAAAAAGTTATAACAGGAAGACGGAAACATAAGCAGGATATGGTAAGATGCCACAGGAGAGCAATCTTCCCTTCTCTCATGCTCACACACTCTGGGGCTCATCAGGGCTGGAAGCAGACAGTATCGGGTTTGGTGCTCAACAAGGACACATATTGCAAGCAAAAGGTGGCTCAGTAGTGAAGAACTTGCCTGCCAATGCTGGAGATGCAGGAGATGTGAGTTGGATCCCTGGGTCAGGAAGATCCCCGGAAGAGGAAATGGCAACCCACTCCAGTTTTCTTGACTGGGAAATCACATGGACAGAGGAGCTTGAAGGGTTACAGTCCATGGAGTTGCAAAGAGTCAGACAAGACTGAACCTCTGAACATAGGGTTTAGTGACTTTAAATTTATGTGGTCCTTAAATGGAAGTAGATACAAAATGGAACATGGAAATAGATACAAAAATGACATTTTATTGTGCAAAAGTCTGCATGCTGACCCAAATTAAATAAAGTTATTGGGCTTTTATTCAAACAAATGACCTCCAAGAGAAATTCCAGCAGGGAGAGAATATACTGTGTATACTAAGGCAAAAGCAGCCTCTCTGAAAGCCAAAGGTGTGGCATGTCCATGAGCTGCCCCAGGGAGCAGAGTTCAGCCCTTCCCAAGGGAGGCTGAGAAGTGTCTTGGGCCCCTCACCAGGCAGGCCCCACAAAGTCAGGCCTGTGCTGCCACCGCAATCTCTCCTTCCCAACCAGATGATTTTCCAAATGCTCTGAGAAAACATGCCCAGGTAGCTTTAGAGTCTCTGGGCTCTGCAGTTAAGTGAAAACACTGTTAATAACCCAGGAGTGTGATAAAGGGGTGAGTGAAGATATATGGAAAGTTAGAGCTCTTTGAACAAAGGAGGGAGAACCCTGTGATTCCACTTTCTCTGTCTTCTTAGTTCCAAAAAGCATCATCTTCACAAATTCAAGAAACCTCTTCCTCATGCAGTAAAGGAAGTCAGCCTGAGCAAATCATCATCTTTACAGACATTAATCACCCCCCCGCCCTTCTGCCCCTTGAACAAAACATACGTGCCTTCTCCTTTGCTCTGTTAAGTTGTCCTTCTTGAGAACTCCCTTCTTAAAAACAGCTGTTCCATGTCTCTACCATATTTCTGTTTCTCTTCTCTTCTTGACCTTGTAAACAAGCTATTGGCCTGGGATCAAATGGGGAGCACTGAGAAAGCATGAGGAAAGGAGAGGTGCAGAAGTGTTCAGGACACCAAAAAGAAATGGCCAAATAATAATGCCCATGGGAGCCTATGCTAACACCCATAAAGACTCTGACTCCAGAAGGAGCCTAACCATCCCTGCAATGCTGCTTTGCAGATCAGGATCTGATACCCTCCCTTCCCCCTTGCAGATTGTAAAACTGGTTAAGAGTCCTCAACACACCATGTGTGATACTAGGAATGTGGATTATGGAACACAAAGAGAGGTGAATTATTCTTTGACATAAAAATGTAATTTTTTTCTCTTTAGTTTTCTAGATACTGGATTAAATTTTCATATTTTTTCCACTTCACTCTGCCAGATATTATCTGGTCAGTGAAGTCTTTATAAAGCATTTAAAATAGTGCAGACTTTGCATGGCAATTTAAACAAATATGCATCCTATGAGACATATATGCCATTAATCAAAATATGTCTTATCATTTTGTTAAGAGTAAGGAGACCTCTTGGAGAAGGCAATGGCACCCTACTCCAGTACTCTTGCCTGGAAAATCCCATGGACGGAGGAGCCTGGTAGGCTGAAGACCATGGGGTCGTGAAGAGTCGCACACGACTGAGCGACTTCACTTTCACTTTTCCCTTTCATGCATTGGAGAAGGAAATGGCAACCCACTCCAGTGTTCTTGCCTGGAGAATCCCAGGGACAGGGGAGCCTGGTGGGCCACCGTCTATGGGGTCACACAGAGTCAGACACGACTGAAGCGACTTGGCGGCGGCAGCAAGGAGACCTCTAAGAATCTCAAAGCATTTTGTGATTATCACATTTTGAGAAGGGGACTAAAAAGATAATCTGAACAGCTAACATCAGAATTCTTCTTCAGGAGTAAACTATCTGCTTGGGAAAATCCCTCAATAAGCTGTGACTGGGAGATGATGAAACCCAGAGGACCCAGGAGCTAAGGTAGAAAAGGAGACATAAAGTTGCTCTTCAGGTGATGAAGGAGAAAGAAGAAAAGAAAACCAAAGGAGGACAGAGAAGCCAGGATGATGGCCTGAGACAGGGCAGGCAGAGATGATGAAACTAGTGAGAAATAATCTCCTATGGTAGGGAGGGTATGGGGGGGACTCTTTAGAAGAAAATGAATAAATTCAACTTGATGTATTCACTTAATATTATGATGTAAGTCCCTCCTGTGTCCCCAAAAGCCTCAAAGAAAGTGTATTGAATATGCCTTGGATTTTTTTTTCCTTTTGGTAGAAGTCAAAGAATGGATCCTATCCCATGTCACATTCTGAGGTGCTGGGGGTTAGGATTTCAGTAAAGGAAATTGATGAGGGAAAATAATTCTGCTTCAACGCATTGTTTCATGCAACATTGTACATGACTCTTAAATGCATATACAGAGTGAAAGACACCAGTCTCACAAGGCTATATAGTGTGTAATTCCATTCAATGATATTCTGGAAAAGCAAAACTGAAAGTACAAACAAAAGATCAGAGGTTGCAAGAAGTCAAAGGTGAGGAAGGTTACCCATTCTGCTAACCAGAAATGGGTAGCACACGGTAATTTTAGGGAACAGGGGGCATGGAGACCATTTGGTAACTTGATTATGGTGGTGTTTACATGACTCTTTGCATTTGGCAAAACTTACAGAACAGTAGACCAAATAATGAATATTCCTGCATGTAAATCAAAAATTAATTTTAAAAACTTGGGTTCCAAATTAGAAAAAGAAATGGTTTTAATTTAACAATCTGTCAATTTAGAGAAAGACCCACCTGTGGAGCAAATAGATGAGGTGTGGTTTGCCCCATGATAGCTCAGTTGGTAAAGAATCCACCTGCAGTGCAGGAGACCCTGGTTTGATTCCTGGGTTGGGAAGATCCCCTGGAGAAGGGATAGGCTACCCACTCCAGTATTCTTGGGCTTCCCTGGTGGCTCAGCTGCTAAAGCAACAACTGGTAAAGCCTGCAATGCGGGAGACCTGGGTTTGATCCCTAGGTTGGGAAGATCCCCTGGAGAAGGGAAAGGCTATCCATTCCAGCATTCTGATCTGGAGAATTCCATGGACTGTATAGTCCATGGGGTTGCAAAGAGTTGGATGCGACTGAGCAACTTTCATGTTCAGGCATGACCTTTCCACATCATTTTCATCTCTTCTCCTCAAACTGAAGAAATCATTATTAAGAAACAAGGTTCATTTTCTCTTTTCAGGGTTTCCTCCTAACACGAATTCTACTCAGAAAGTCAAGGTGTAGCTGTTTCCATAGGCTGGTCTCCATGGTGGGCTGGGAGCATGCATCCTGACTCTCACAGTCAGGAGAAAGGAACCACTGTCTGAAATCCTGAGCCTCAACTTCTGCTCTTCACCGAGGGGTGGGGCTCTGATTCCTGCTCTCTAGTTCCAGCTGCTCCCTTCTCCTTGCATCCTTTTTCCCCAAACTCCATAAATCGAGAAACTGTAGCTTTCCCATGCCCTTCCACACAGGGGAATCTGTTGTTTTGGTCATATTTATAGAAGGCAATGGCAGCCCACTCCGGTATTCTTGCCTGGAAAATCCCATGGATGGAGGAGCCTGGTGGGCTGTAGTCCATGGGGTCGCTGAGAGTCAGACATGACTGAGCAACTTCACTTTCACTTTTCACTTTCATGCATTGGAGAAGGAAATGGCAACCCACTCCAGTGTTCTTGCCTGGAGAATCCCGGGGATGGGGGAGCCTGGTGGGCTGCCGTCTATGGGGTCACACAGAGTCAGACACGACTGAAGTGACTTAGCTTGGCTTATAGTCACGGTTATTTCTAGTAAATCATTTTCTGTTCATTCAAAGCATTGATAGGGCCATCTTTTATTTACATTTATTCATTTATACCTTGTCTACTTCCAAAAAGGTTCTGGGTGAAGTTGCTCAGTTGTGTCCGATTCTTTGCAACCCCGTGGACTGTAGCCCACCAGGCTCCTCCGTCCATGGGATTCTCCAGGCAAGAATACTGGAGTGGGTTGCCATTTCCTTCTCCAGGGGATCTTCCTGACCCAGGGATCGAACCCAGGTCTCCCACATTGCGGGCAGATGCTTTAACCTCTGAGCCATCTGGGAAGCCCAGCTTAGTTTGATTTCATTAAATAAACATTTACTGAGTTCCTACTACATGCTAGGGGGCTGGGGATATGGGATGAAATCATAGTCCCTGCTCTCGAGATCCCCACAGACTAATTAAAGGACAAATGAGAGCACAGATGGAGAAGGCAATGGCACCCCACTCCAGTACTCTTGCCTGGAAAATCCCATGGATGGAGGAGCCTGGTAGGCTGAAGTCCATGGGGTCGCTAGAGTCGGACATGACTGAGCAACTTCACTTTCACTTTTCACTTTTCTGCATTGGAGAAGGAAATGGCAACCCACTCCAGTGTTCTTGTCTGGAGAATCCCAGGCACGGCGGAGCCTGGTGGGCTGCCATCTATGGGATTGCACAGAGTCGCACACGACTGAAGTGACTTAGCAGCATGGTCATAATACAGTGCAGTAAGGGTCCCGGCAGAGGAAGACACGGGCTGCTCCAGAACCTCAGAAAGTGAAAGTTGCTCAGTCATGTCCAACATTTTGTGACCTGATGGACTATACAGTCCATGAAATTCTCCAGGCCAGAATACTGGAGTGGGTAGCCAATCCCTTCTCCAGGGGATCTTCTCAACACAGGGATCGAACCCAGGTCTTCCATACCAGCTGAGCCACCACTCAGGGAAGGAGTGTAAATGCCTGCTTGGGAATCAGCAAAGGCTTCAGAGAGTTGGATCTCGAAATGTGAGCTGGAGTTAACCAAGAAGAGTGAAAGGGGGTGCAGAAAGGGTTGAAGTTGTTCTATATGGCTGGGACATATGTGGGACAAAGGAGGGAGAGGTTGCTGGGGAAAAAGGCAGAAACCCATCATGAAAGGCCTTATGCCTCTGTGAAGGAGTTGATCCAACAAGCAGGGGCATGGCGAGGTCAGATACAGAAAGGCCTCTCTGGCGGCTCTGTGGAGAACAGGTTGGTCCAAATGAACCTGGAGGCTTGGAAACTGGGGGACACATTTCTATAGCATTTCAGGTAAGAGAAAGTGAGTGGACCTACACAGATTCAGGAGATAAAGAAAAGACAGATTAAAGGCACAGCTGCAATCATTTGTACACTGTACTGAACAAGCCTGGGTGACAGTCATCCACTTTAGCTGGATCTAAATCTACTTATTGATCTAAATACAATAAGTAGCTATTACATGGACAGTTCTCCCTTTTGATAGGAATGCACATTTTTCATTGTTATGTTAGGTCCTCATTTTCTATTTTGGAAAAGAATTGTTTAATATGAATGTGAGCTTTTTATATATGTAAAAAGTTTAACAGAATTATTCTGGGTAATGGAATATTGCACGTAAAGATTTACACACTTCAAATAGAAGTGCATTAGACATGTTAATATGCCTAAATGCACAAAAGGAATTTAAATATGACGATTAATTCATCACCTGTTGACAAATAGCATTTTACACGTAATGTTAGAGGAAAAATATTTTTCATGAAATGGCCAGTTCTAATAAATATGCCAAATGTGCTTGTAAATTAAAGGTGATAATGTTAGGCAGCACGTTATAAACCCTCTGAATTCAATCTACTCAAAGTGCTGTGAGTGCAAAAGAGAAGGGTAATAACACAGTGACAGAAGAAAGAGCTACAGCTAACTTAAGGGGGAGACGTTCCAGGTCTGAAGACAAAGACACATGCATGGTTCGCCTCACCTGTTTTGCTTTCCTGATGCTGTAATTAATTTTCAGGAGGACATCACAAAACATGTGTTCCTGGGTAAAGCCCTAAATTCTTGGGCTTTATCACAGGCTGGGATAAAGGGTTTCTTTAGTCAGTGGCATTTTTCCTTTTAAGAGCAAGTTTATGTTTTACAAACTAGGAGGGACTTCCCTGGTGGTCCACTGGTTAAGAATCTGCCTGCAAATGCAGGGGACATGGATCTGATCCCTGGTCCCAGAAGATTCTACATGCTGCCGGGCAACTAAGAGCTGGAGAGCCACAACGACTGAAGCTCGTACTTTGCAACAAGAGAAGCCACCTCAATGAGAACCCCTTGCACTTAGAGAAACCCCTTGCAATTAAAGAAAGCCCGTGCGCAGCAACAAAGACCTGTTTTACAGCTTAGTAAAATAAATAGATACATAAATACAAACTTTTAAAATAATACATTTATTTAAAAAATAAAATTAGGTATAACTTCAAACATCTCTATATTTGAGAGAATTTTTTGATTATTAGTTGCTTTTAGCTGCTGCTGCTGCTGCTAAGTTGCTTCAGTCGTGTGCGAATTCCTGGAGAATTTCATGGACTGTATAGTCCATCAGGTCACAAAGTGTTGGACATGACTGAGCAACTTTCACTTTCTGAGGTTCTGGAGCAGCCCGTGTCTTCCTCTGCCGGGACCCTTACTGCACTGTATTATGACCATGCTGCTAAGTCACTTCAGTCGTGTGCGACTCTGTGCGACCCCATAGACGGCAGCCCACCAAGCTCCGCTGTCCCTGGATTCTCCAGGCAAGAACACTGGAGTGGGTTGCCATTTCCTTCTCCAATGTAGAAAAGTGAAAAGTGAAAGTGAAGTCGCTCAGTCATGTCCGACTCTTAGCGACCCCATAGACTGCAGCCTACCGGGCTCTTCCATCCATGGGATTTTCCAGGCAAGAGTACTGGAGTGGGGTGCCATTGCCTTCTCCTGCTTTTAGCTAGTGATTAATAAATCTAATAAACAAACCAATAAAACTGGTTCCTGGGCTATTTTTCTTTTTGAAACAAAGGACTTGCCATACACTGTTATGACCATTACGAGACCAAGTATACAATGCATAAACTATCACTATGAAATGGAGTTCAAAAAAAAAAAAAGGCGGGGGAGGGAAATTAAGCAGTGTTTTAATGTGAGCAGGTGACCTATTCTTTGATGTTAAGCTCACTACGTTTTCTTTTAAAATTCTTCACTGGAAGAACTTTAAAAAGATCTCTAACTCATCTTTTCTCTCTTCAGCTTCACAGAATTAAATTTGTTTAAAAGTTTATAATACACGAAGTTTGCTAGGATTTATCTGGATTTTTTTAAAAGAAAAATTTCTACTACCCAGCATAAGTTATATATACCCTTTTATATCCACAAGACAGGATAATTGGTTTTTCATAACAATAATCATAAAGTATAGTAAGATTTTTCAGAATTAAAAAAATTTTTTTTCTTTTCTTTTGGAATTGAAGGATAGTTGATTTACACTGATGCAAGTGTACAGCAAAGTAATTCAGATACAGATAAGATAGACGACTGATGGATATCAGGGAATATTTTTCAAATTCTTTTCCATTTTATGTTATTACATGATATTGAATATAGTTCCCTGTGCTATACAGTTCTTACTGTTAATCTATTTTTATTTATTTATTTTTTTTTTTTTGCTTTTTCTGCAATTAAAATTTTTCCTAAATTTTTTGCAATAAAAATTGGAATTATACTGGTTGAAAATTGAAAAAGAAAGGCAATGTAAAAAGCAGAATAAGGTAAACTGTCTTGAAGCGATTGAACTGTCTCTATATACATCTACTAATTTCCTTTTTTATTCTTTTTTTTTTTTTAATTTTTTATTCCTTTATTTCTCATGTGTTCCCCATCCTGAACCTTCCTCCCTCCTCCCTCCCCATACCATCCCTCTGGGTTGTCCCAGTGCACCAGCCCCAAGCATCCAGCATCGTGCATTGAACCTGGACTGGCATCTCGTTTCATACATGACATTTCACATGTTTCAATGCCATTCTCCCAAATCTTCCCACCCTCTCCCTCTCCCACAGAGTCCATAAGCCTGTTCTATACATCAGTGTCTCTTTTGCTGTCTCGTATACAGGGTTATCGTTACCATCTTTCTAAATTCCATATATATGCGTTAGTATATTGTATTGGTGTTTTTCCTTCTGGCTTACTTCACTCTGTATAATAGGCTCCAGTTTCATCCACCTCATTAGAACTGACCCAAATGTATTCTTTTTAATGGCTGAGTAATACTCCATTGTGTATATATACCACAGCTTTCTTATCCATTCATCTGCTGATGGACATCTAGGTTGCTTCCATGTCCTGGCTATTATAAACAGTGCTGCGATGAACATTGGGGTACACGTGTCTCTTTCCCTTCTGGTTTCCTCAGGGTTAGTAGAAGGGTTAGTAGAAGGGTTAGTAGAAGGAAAGAAATCTTAAAAATTAGAGCAGAAATAAATGCAAAAGAAACAAAAGAGACCATAGCAAAAATCAACAAAGCCAAAAGCTGGTTCTTTGAAAGGATAAATAAAATTGATAAACCATTAGCCAGACTCATCAAGAAACAAAGGGAGAAAAATCAAATCAATAAAATTAGAAACGGGGAGCATGTGTATACCTGAAATTTAAAAATGTAAAAAAAAATAAAATAAAATAAAATTAGAAACGAAAATGGAGAGATCACAACAGACAACACAGAAATACAAAGGATCATAAGAGACTATTATCAACAATTATATGCCAATAAAATGGACAACGAGGAAGAAATGGACAAATTCTTAGAAAAGTACAACTTTCCAAAACTCGACCAGGAAGAAATAGAAAACCTTAACAGACCCATCACAAGCACGGAAATTGAAACTGTAATCAAAAATCTTCCAACAAACAAAAGCCCAGGTCCAGATGGCTTCACAGCTGAATTCTACCAAAAATTTAGAGAAGAGCTAACACCTATCCTGCTCAAACTCTTCCAGAAAATTGCAGAGGAAGGTAAACTTCCAAACTCATTCTATGAGGCCACCATCACCCTAATACCAAAACCTGACAAAGATCCCACAAAAAAAGAAAACTACAGGCCAATATCACTGATGAATATAGATGCAAAAATCCTAAACAAAATTCTAGCAATCAGAATCCAACAACACATTAAAAAGATCATACACCATGACCAAGTGGGCTTTATCCCAGGGATGCAAGGATTCTTCAATATCCGCAAATCAATCAATGTAATACACCACATTAACAAATTGAAAAACAAAAACCATATGATTATCTCAATAGATGCAGAGAAAGCCTTTGACAAAATTCAACACCCATTTATGATAAAAACTCTTCAGAAAGCAGGAATAGAAGGAACATACCTCAACATAATAAAAGCTATATATGACAAACCCACAGCAAACATTATCCTCAATGGTGAAAAATTGAAAGCATTTCCTCTAAAGTCAGGAACAAGACAAGGGTGCCCACTTTCACCATTACTATTCAACATAGTTTTGGAAGTTTTGGCCACGGCAATCAGAGCAGAAAAAGAAATAAAAGGAATCCAAATTGGAAAAGAAGAAGTAAAACTCTCACTATTTGCAGATGATATGATCCTCTACATAGAAAACCCTAATCTATTTTTAATATGGTACTATGCATATGCCTTTTCATACTGTCCATGGGGTTCTCAAGGCAAGAATACTGAAGTGGTTTGCCATTGCCTTCTCCAGTGGACCACAGTCTGTCAGAACTCTCCACCATGACCCATCTGTCTTGGGTGGCCCTACCTGGCATGGCTCATAGTTTCATTGAGTTAGACAAGGCTGTGGTCCATGTGATCAGTTTGATTAGTTTTCAGTGATTGTGGTTTTCATTCTATCTGCCTTCAGTCAGGTAAGAGGCTTATGGAAGCTTCCTGATGGGAGAGACTGACTGTAGGGGAAACTGGGTCTTGTTCTGATGGGTGGGGCCAGGCTCAGTAAATCTTTAATCCAATCTTCTGTTGATGGGTGGGGCTGTCTTCCCTCCCTGTTGTTTGACCTGAGACCAAACTATCTTGGGGGTAATGAAGATAATAGCCACCTCTTTCAAAAGGTCCTATGCATGCACTGCCACACTAAGTGTCCATGACCCAGTGGCATCACCGACTCGACGGACGTGAGTTTGAGCAAGCTCCAGGAGTTGGTGATGGACAGTGAAGCCTGGCATGCTGTAGTCCATGGAGTCTCAAAGAGTCAGACACTTGCCATTCCCAACCTTCTAATTTTTCCTCCCTGATCCTTCCTCCTTCAGATCAGATCAGTCGCTCAGTCGTGTCCGACTCTTTCCGACCCAATGAATCGCAGCACGCCAGGCCTCCCTGTCCATCACCAACTCCCGGAGTTCACTCTGACTCACGTCCATCGAGTAAGTGATGCCATCCAGCCATCTCATCCTCTGTCGTCCCCTTCTCCTCCTGCCCCCCAATCCCTCCCAGCATCAGAGTCTTTTCCAATGAGTCAACTCTTCGCATGAGGTGGCCAAAGTACTGGAGTTTCAGCTTCAGCATCATTCCTTCCAAAGAAATCCCAGGGCTGATCTCCTTTAGAATGGACTGGTTGGATCTCCTTGCAGTCCAAGGGACTCTCAAGAGTCTTCTCCAACACCACAGTTCAAAAGCATCAATTCTTCAGCGCTCAACCTTCTTCACAGTCCAACTCTCACATCCATACATGACCACAAGAAAAATCATAGCCTTGACTAGATGGACCTTTGTTGGCAAAGTAATGCCTCTGCTTTTCAACATGCTATCTAGGTTGGTCATAACTTTTCTTCTGAGGAGTAAGAGTCTTAATTTCATGGCTGCAGTCACCATCTGTAGTGATTTTGGAGCCCAGAAAAATAAAGTCTGACACTGTTTCCACTGTTTCCCCATCTATTTCCCATGAAGTGATAGGACTGGAGGCCGTGATCTTCGTTTTCTGAATGTTGAGCTTGAAACCAACTTTTTCACTCTCCACTTTCACCTTATCAAGAGGCTTTTTAGTTCCTCTTCACTTTCTGCCATAAGGGTGGTATCATCTGCATATCTGAGGTTATTGATATTTCTCCTGGCAATCTTGATTCCAGCTTGTGTTTCTTCCAGCCCAGTGTTTCTCATGATGTACTCTGCATATAAGTTAAATAAACAGGGTGACAATATACAGGCCTGATGTACTCCTTTTCCTATTTGGAACCAGGCTGTTGTTCCATGTCCAGTTCTAACTGTTGCTTCCTGATCTGCATACAAATTTCTCAAGAGGTAGATCAGGTGGTCTGGTATTCCCACCTCTTTCAGAATTTCCCACAGTTTATTGTGATCCACACAGTCCAAGGCTTTGGCATAGTCAATAAAGCAGAAATAGATGTTTTTCTGGAACTCTCTTGCTTTTTCTATGATCCAGCGGATGTTAGCAATTTGATCTCTGGTTCCTCTGCCTTTTCTAAAACCAGCTTGAACATCAGGAAGTTCACGGTTCACATATTGCTGAAGCCTGGCTTGGAGAATTTTAAGCATTACTTTACTAGCATGTGAGATGAGTGCAATTGTGCAGTAGTTTGAGCATTCTTTGGCATTGCCTTTCTTTGGGATTGGAATGAAAACTGACCTTTTCCAGTCCTGTGGCGACTGCTGAGTTTTCCAAATTTGCTGGCATATTGAGTGTAGCACTTTCACAGCATCATCTTTCAGGATTTGGAATAGCTCAACTGGAATTCTATCACCTCCACTAGCTTTGTTCGTAGTGATGCTTTCTAAGGCCCACTTGATTTCACATTCCAGCATGTCTGGCTCTAGGTGAGTGATCACACCATTGTGATTATCTGGGTCGTGAAGATCTTTTTTGTACAGTTCTTCTGTGTATTCTTGCCACCTCTTCTTAATATCTTCTGCTTCTGTTAGTTCCATACCATTTCTGTCCTTTATCGAGCCCATCTTTGCATGAAATAGTCCTTTGGTATGTCTGATTTTCTTGAAGAGATCTCTAGTCTTTCCCATTCTGTTGTTTTCCTCTATTTCTTTGCATTGATCACTGAAGAAGGCTTTCTTATCTCTTCTTGCTACTCTTTGGAACTCTGCATTCAGATGTTTATATCTTTCTTTTTCTCCTTTGCTTTTTGCTTCTCTTCTTTTCACAGCTATTTGTAAGGGCTCCTCAGACAGCCATTTTGCTTTTCTGCATTTCTTTTCCATGGGGATGGTCTTGATCCCTGTCTCCTGTACAATGTCACGAACCTCATTCCGTAGCTCATCAGGCACTCTATCTATCAGATCTAGGCCCTTAAATCTATTTCTCACTTCCACTGTATAATCATAAGGGATTTGATTTAGGTTATACCTGAATGGTCTAGTGGTTTTCCCTACTTTCTTAATTTAAGTCTGAATTTGGCAATAAGGAGTTCATGGTCTGAGCCACAGTCAGCTCCTGGTCTTGTTTTTGCTGACAGTATAGAGCTTCTCCATCTTTGGCTGCAAAGAATATAATCAATCTGATTTCGGTGTTGACCATCTGGTGATGTCCATGTGTAGAGTCTTCTCTTATGTTGTTGGAAGAGGCTGTTTGTTATGACCAGTGCATTTTCTTAGCAAAACTCTATTAGTCTTTGCCCTGCTTCATTCCGTATTCCAAGGCCAAATTTGCCTGTTACTTCAGGTGTTTCTTGACTTCCTACTTTTGCATTCCAGTCCCCTATAACGTAAAGGACATCTTTTTTGGGTGTTAGTTCTAAAAGGTCTTGTAGGTCTTCATAGAACCATTCAACTTCAGCTTCTTCAGCGTTACTGGTTGGGGCATAGACTTGGATTACTGTGATATTGAATGGTTTGCCTTGGAAACGAACAGAGATCATTCTGTTGTTTTTGAGATTGCATCCAAGTACTGCATTTCGGACTCTTTTGTTGACCATGATGGCTACTCCATTTCTTCTGAGGGATTCCTGCCCGCAGTAATAGATATAATGGTCATCTGAGTTAAATTCACCCATTCCAGTCCATTTGAGTTTGCTGATTCCTAGAATGTCGACATTCATTCTTGCCATCTCTTGTTTGACCACTTCCAATTTGCCTTGATTCATGGACCTGACATTCCAGGTTCCTATGCAATATTGCTCTTTACAGCATCGGACCTTGCTTCACCAGTCGCATCCACAGCTGGGTATTGTTTTTGCTTTGGCTCCATCCCTTCATTCTTTCTGGAGTTATTTCTCCACTGATCTCCAGTAGCATATTGGGCACCTACTGACATGGGGAGTTTCTCTTTCAGTGTCCTATCATTTTGCCTTTTCATACTGTTCATGGGGTTCTCAAGGCAAGAATACTTGGTTTGCCATTCCCTTCTCCAGTGGACCATTCTGTCAGATCTCTCCACCATGACCTGCCCATCTTGGGTTGCCCCACAGGCATGGCTTAGTTTCATTGAGTTAGACAATGCTGTGGTCCTAGTGTGATTAGATTGACTAGTTTTCTGTGAGTATGGTTTCAGTGTGTCTGCCCTCTGATGCCCTCTTGCAACACCTACCAACTTACTTGGGTTTCTCTTATCTTGGGCGTGGGGTATCTCTTCACAGCTGCTCCAGCAAAGCGCAGCCACTGCTCCTTACGTTGGAGGAGGGGTATCTCCTCACAGCCGCCCTTCCTGACCTTCAATGTGGGATAGCTCCTCTAGGCCCTCCTGTGCCCGCGCAGCCACGGTGTGGGGTTGGTCCTCCTGCCCGCCCCCGCTGGCCTCAGGCTTAGGGGGATGGGGTAGCTCCTCCCGCCTGCTGCCCCTGGGCTCGGGTTTAAGGGCGTGGGGTATCTCCTCCCGGCCACCGCCCCTGACCTCGGACGTGGGGTAGCTCCTCTCGGCCGTTCCTGCGCAGTTGCAGTCTGGCACTCTTGGCCACTGCCCCTGACCTCGGACGTGGGGTAACTCCTCTTGGCCACGTCTCTTCGGCATGGGGTCCTCCCAGCTTCTGCCCCTGACTTTGGACCTGGGGTAGCTCCTCTCAGCCGTGCTTTAGCGCCTATCGCAGCCACCTGCGCTTTCCCTTCCTCCTTAGGTAACCAAAAGTTTGTTTTCTATGTCTATGAGTCTATCCCTGTTTTGTAAACAGCTCATTTGTATCATTTTTTAAGATTCCACGTGTAAGTGATATCATATGATATGTGTCTTTCTCTAACTTACTTCACTTACCATGAAATTGCTCAGTCATGCCCGACTCTTTATGATCCCATGGACTACCTACCAGGCTCCTCCATCCATGAAATTTTCCAGGCAAGAGTACTGGAGTGGATTGCCATTTCCTTCTCCAGGGGATCTTCCCAACCCAGGAATTGAGCCCAGGTCTCCCACATTGCAGGCAGACACTTTACTGTCTGAGCTACTAGGGAAGCCAACTTCACTTCGTATGATAATCTCTAGGTGCATCCATGCTGCTGCAAATAGCATTATTTCATTCTTTATATGGCTGAGTAATATTCTATTGTATATATCCTTGTTGTTCAGTTGCTAAGTGGTGTCCGACTCTTTGCAACCCCATGGACTGTGGCACACCAGGATCCTCTATCTTCCAATATCGCCCAAAACTTGCTCAAATTCATATTCATTAAGTAGGTGATACTGTCTAACCATCTCATCCTCTGCTGCCCCCTTCTCCTTCTGCCTTCAATCTTTTCCATCATCAGGGTCTTTTACAGTGAGTCAGCTCTTCCCATCAGGTGGCCAAAGTATGGGAGCTTCGGCTTCAGCATCAGTCCTTTCAATTAATATTCAGGACTGATTTCCTTTAGGATTGACTGGTTTGATCTCCTTGCTATCCAAAGGACTCTCAAGAGTCTTCTCCAACACCACAATTTGAAAGTATCAATTCTTTGGTGCTCAGCCTTCTTTATGGTCCAACTCTCATATCTGTACACGACTACTGGAAAAACTAGAGCTTTGACTATATGGACCTTTGTCAGCAAAGTGATATTTCTGCTTTTTGATGTGCTCTCTAGGTTTGTTATAGCTTTCCTTCCAAGGAGCAACTGTTTTTTTAATTTCAAGGCTGCAGTCACTGTCTGCAGTGATTTGGAAACCCAGGAAAATAAAATTGTCACTGCTTCAACATTTTCCCCTTCTATTTGCCATGAAGTAATGGGACTGGATGCCATGATCTTAGTTTTTTGAATGTTGAGTTTTAAGCCAGCTTTTTCACTCCCGTCTTTCACTCTCATCAAGAGGTTCCTTAGTTCCCCTTCACTTTCTGCCATTAGAGTGGTATCATCTGCATATCTGAGGTTGTTGATATTTCTCCTGGAAATCTTGATTCTAGCTGGGGATTCACCCAAACTGGCATTTTGCATGATGTACTCTGTATACAAATAAGCAGGGTGACAATATACAGCCTTGACGTACTCCTGTCCCAATTTTGAGCCAGTCCAGTGTTTCATGTCCAATTCTAACTTGCTTCTTGGCCCACATACAGATTTCTCAGGAGACAGGTAAGCTGGTCTGGTATTCTCATCTCTTTAAGAATTTTCCATAGTTTGTTGGGATCCACACAGTCAATGGCTTTAGCATAGTCAGTGCAACAGAAGTAGATGTTTTTCTGGAACTCCCCTGATTTCTCCATGATCCAACAGATGTTGGCAATTTGATCTCTGGTTCCTCTGCCTCAAGCTGTACAAACCCAGCTTGTACATCTGGAAGTTCTTGGTTCATGTACTGCTGAAGCCTGATTGAAGGATTTTGAACATTACCTTGCTAGCATGTGAAATGAGCACAATTGTACCTCAACCTAGACATCTCCTACTTGGCCACGTCCAATTTACCTTGATTCATGGACCTAACATTCCAGGTTCCTATGCAATATTGTTCTTTACACCATCGGACTTTAATTTTCACCACCAGGCACATCCACACCTGAGAGTCGTTTCTACTTTAGCCCAGCCACTTCATTCTTTCTAGAGCTATTAATAATTGCCCACCACTCTTCCCCAGTAGTATATTGGACACCTTGCAACCTGGAGTGGGGCGGTGGGGGGGGGGGGTGGTGCGGCATCTTCCAGTGTCATATCTTTTTGCCTTTTCATACCGTTCATGGGGTTCTCACAGCAAGAATCCTGGAGTGGTTTGCCATTTCCTCCTCCAATGGACCACATTTTGTCAGAAGTCTTCACTATGACCTGTCTATACTGCATGGCATGGCACATAGCTTCACTGAGTTATGCAAGTCCCTTCACCATGACTAGGCTGTGATCCATGAAGGGGCATTGTATATATATGCCACATTTAAGTTGTTTCGATATCTTGGCTGTTGTAAATAGTGCTGCTATTAACATTGGGGTGCATGCATCTTTTCAAATTAGAGTTTTCATCTTTTCCAGATATATACCAGGAATGGGATTGCTGGATCATACAGTAAGTCTATTTTTAGTTTTCAAAGGAACCTCCATACTGTTCTCCATAGTGACTGCACCAATTTACATTCCCACCAACAGTGTAGGAGGGTTCCCTTTTCTCCTCACCCTCTTCAGCATTTATTATTTGTAGACTTTTTGAGGATGGCCATTCTGACTGCTGTGAGGTGATATTCATTGTAGTTTTGATTTTCTGCAGAATCTTATAAAACATTAAAGCAATATATTATGGGAGGTACCATTTTAGAGTTAGCATATTTTATCATAATTTGAAAAGTGTCTGAGTATTGAATATATATATCAATGTTATTTTTCAGAACAATTGATTCAACAGGCATGCAAGTAATAAAGTTTGAGCAGCTGGTCAAGGACACATCTGTTAAGTGTGAGAGACTTGATTTGGAATTCCAGTCCTGATTTTTTATTAACAAGTGATTGCCTCAGTTTCCTCATCTGTAAAACAGGGTTACATTAGTACCTATCCTATAGTGTTGTCATGAGGGTACCAGATCATATAGTGGAGCATTTAGCACAAAAATAGGCACAAGATATACACTCTAAGGGAGTAACTAATATATTATTTTGAGTTTACTGACTATTGTGGGAAGCACATGATCATCAGGCATGTTGTTAGGGAGAAGCTGAGCAAAAATATTCTCCAAAAGGCTCAACACAAGAAGGGTCACTCTGAATTATCAAAGAAAGGAGGGAAAGAGAGAAGGAAGAAATGAAATGCTCATCTCAAGGCCTAAAATAATTAGAAAACAATGGTTGCTCTGAACAAAAGGATAAATTTCTCTAAAGGGAAGAGAGTATTACTTTAATATAGTATTAAAGAAAGCAACAGTCCACATAAACAAGTGTTTTGAAATGAGTTTTTAAAAAAAAGAAACTAAGAAAGGAAATGCCCAGTCCCAAATTCACCTAGAATTGCCAAGGTCACTGTGATTTTGGTGAGGAAAGCATCTGGGGTGTAGAAGGGAGCAGGGCAGGGCTGCTGTGCAATGCAGGTCCAAGGCACCATCCACAAAAGACACTACAGAGAGACCGTCTCCTCCTCTCGCTTCAGGCTGTTAAGTGAACAGAAATGGAAGAACCGCTGTCACTATAGCTTTTCACTAGCTTGTTTATTTACCCATCAAGAACCATAAGGACCTTTACTGCATAAAATGCCAAGTGTGGTGGTAATTGACATCAAACGATCCATGTCTACCAACAAATAAAAGACTAAAGTAATAAACATAGAGAGATGAGTGTTTAATGACCTTCAACAAATTTTTATTGTAAGATCCATAACAGTTAACTATATACACTGACATCTCTGGCCTCGAGCAGTCTCCGTTTTCAAAGTCAGAGGAAGAGGCCCAAATCCTGCTTCACTACAGTGGCTCATGAAAACTGGCTCAAAGGTATCAGCCTGGAATGGCTTGCCAAAACTGTTCAGGTCCCTGAGACTCCCATCATGTCCATAAAATTAGAATTTTTCACCTTGAGTGCCGCCTCCCACCATACCCTACCCCAAAACAATCCATTAACTCCTTCCATAGCAGGATAAAATACTACAGTCAGCAGATACTCTTTCACTTCCCCAAACTAAGATATTCATGCGAAACATAATAAATGCCATCATTCAAGATGCAAGAATGTTTTCTAATACAATAAATGCTTTCTAAATTCTTGTCTATGATAGCTGTTTTGGATACTAAATAGAAAAAAGATGGTTTTAATTTTTTATGTTTTCTAAGATATTAATTAAATTATAATGTTAGTTTAAAACAATTTCAGAGGCTATGAATTCAATTGACCATGGCAAAGAAGATTGGTAGGGGAATATCAGTTTAGAGGAGAAGACAAAATCAGCTTGGTACCTCAAAATCTTCAAAATCACTTTTATAATGATGTAAGCTTTGGGCTTAAGCATGACCCTAATTTCTTGTGATTAACAAGTTTCTATAATTCAGGGAAGGAACTCTCCAAACACTGGATAAAACTGAGGTAGAAGTTCAGAGTTCTGGACTTTGACTTTAGTTATTTTTTTTGTTTGCCAGAATAAGATGTTTCTTTAGGAAATGCTCCTTCTAATATGTGCTTCAAAGAGGAGTGGCTGTTTTCTAATAGATCATATGTCCCACATAATGTGGGTCTAGGACCAGCTATCCCACTAAATCTGAGCCAATCATTAAGCAAAGCCCTCTGGTCAGTGTTGGTCCAGGGGATGGCACTTAATCCTAACAGATCAATCAGAGTTCTTTCTGGGCTATTTTTACCTTGAGATAAGGACAAGTCTTAGTGCCTCTTTGCCTCTCTGGGACTGAAATGAAAAGTAGGCGTCTACTAGATACAGGTTAATAGGTCCAAATCATGTAAAAGAAACTGGTTTTCAGTAAAAGACGAAGATACTGACATTCAGAAAATAGCAGAGCAGGATAAGGAATGCAAATAGAAGATGCTGGTAACATCCCAATCACTGGATCCAGCTGTTCTCCTCCTTGTAATCTGATTATATTATATTTCCACTGAAATAAAATAATTGTGAAGAGATAAGTTGTTTTATATATTTATTACCTTGTTCTTAATACAACTTATTTAATTGCAAGTGTATATAATTTAATTTTTAATGATTGTTTTGTTTAGCAATGGGCTTCACTGATGGCTCACCAGGTAAAGAATCTGCCTGCAATGCAGGAGATACAGGAGACTCAGGTTCAATCTCTGGGTTGGGAAGATGGCAACCTACTCCAGTATTCTTGCCTCAAAAATCCTGTGGACAGAGGAGCCTGGCAGACTACAGTCCAAAGGGTTGCAAAGAGTCAGACCCTACTGAGAGACTAAACCTGCACGCACTGTTTAACAATCAGCTTGCAAATTCCTATTTAACCATCAGGTCTGATAAGAGATGGATGATGCAAGCACACACCTGGACCTTGGTAATCTTAATTAGCTGAAGTTTTTTTCATACTAAAATTTTAAATTCTTGTATAGTTAGAGCTATCAAAACTTTGTGAGTTTTGCCTTTAGTATTATATTAGGAAAGTTTTCTCTTAATAGAGGATTATAAAAACATTCATATTTTACTCCAGCATCTTCAGCTGTCCATGATAAAATAAAACAAAAAATCTTTATCTGAAATTCATGTACACATAAAGTATGATTCCCCAGGTGGCTCAGTGGTAAAGAACCTTCCTGCCAATGCAGGAGACATGGGTTTCATCCCTGGATCGGGAAGATCCCCTGGAGAATTGATAGGCCTAGAACAGGATGATCAAATAGTTGGCTTAGAAACCCCATTCGAGAGTTAGAGATAGAGAGGGAACTTTAGGGGGCTTTGGGAGACCACAATAAGATTAATGATCACTGAAGAAAGTAAAGGGAAAATTCTGAAACAATGTGGGCTTGCTTGACTCATAAAGCAAAACAAGTCACTTACCATCAAAGTCAGACTGGCCTGCTTAACCAGAAAATCAAGCTAACTTGCTTAGCAACAAAACCATGCAACAGACGCATGGGACATGTCCCAAGAACAATAAAACAATGGTGGCATGAGACCTACATCCTTCCCAGTGAGCTCAGTAAGTTAATAACCCCCAAGACATGCTCTTTGGCTCTTCAGGCATGTTCGTGGCACAATGCCTCCAAAACAGTAAAGCAATAATAGAAAATAAGGCCTACAACTTGCCCAGTGGTGTCATCAAGTTAATGACCCCCAAAGCATACTCTGTGCATACAAAAAAACAATCATTTATGCAAAGGTTGACTTTTCAAAATGAAAGACCCTCATTGTACTGAGACCTGAAAATATTTTTCCAAAGTTCTATGACAGTCCTGGGCCTGACCATATAGGGGCAAGAAAACTTCCCCACTCTACCTGGGAGAGGAACTGATGATGGAAACATGACATCTACTCAAGAAAGAAAAGGATCTTCTCCCTCTCCCCTATCTTCCTCTGATTATAAAAATGTAACCCACTGAGTACCCAGGGCAGTGCAATGCTTACCTGACCACTTGTGAACTTTATAAATATCCTAATAAATCACTTCTCATCTATCAGTTTGCCTCCTGCTGAATTCCTTTCTGCATTGAGGCATAAAGGACTGTGGTGCCAGAGCTCTTTGGAGCCCTGGAAACAACACCTAACAGTTTCAGAAGGAAATGGCAACCCACTCCAATATTCTTGCCTGGAAAACCCCATGGAGAGAGGAGCCTGGCAGGCTATAGTCCATGGGGTTGCAAAAGAGTAGGATACAACTTAGCAACTAAACAACAAGAACAATGAGATAAAGACCTAATCTTTTCCTCCTAAATGTTAAAATGTTGTCATAATACCTTTTATTTGAATAAACCATCATCCTTTACCTTTATAATAATCCTGATGAATACTTGGATGTGTTCCCTGGATTTCTGTTCTTGCCCATTGATTTATCTGTATTTTTAAAGACTAGAATCACACTGTTCTAATAAGTGAATCTTTACATTTTTATATCCTTTAAAATATCTCTTTCATTTCTCTTTTAAATCTTTCTGAGCTATTTTTGTATGAATTACATAATCATTTTTGTCAGGTTTCAAAAAAAATCCCATTAGGATTTTGACTGCATTTATATTAAACTTTTTGCCTCTTCACAATATTGAATCCTTCCAAGAACATGATATTTTATATCTACAGGTTTCAAAAAAAATCCCATTAGGATTTTGACTGCATTTATATTAAACTTTTTGCCTCTTCACAATATTGAATCCTTCCAAGAACATGATATTTTATATCTATAGCTATATGCTTATAATTATATCTCAATTTATTCAAGTCCCCTTTTATTCTTGCAGTTAAGTTTTATATATATACATAATACATACATATAAATTTTTAAATTTATGTTTTGTACTTTTCTTATTGCTTATTTCTACAAATTTTCTATTCTGTTGTTTCCATATTCTATTGTTAGTGAAATTTCTCATTTTAATCAATCAGAAATTTTTATTTAAAACTACAAAAGAGTCAATTTGAAAGGCGATTGTTTTGTTTTGTTTACATACTTATAACTCAGCTTTCTGGCTTTCGTACTAATGCTAATAGTTCTTATTTGGTTCTTATCTACAAATAAATATGCTTTTACTTTATCTCCAATTTTTATAGCTCCTTTTCCCTTGCCTTGTCTGATTGCATGGGCTATGACTGCCAAACAATATTGAATAATAATGATAAAAATGGACATGATTATCTTATTTTCTCTTTATGCAAATTTATATAGCTTTTGCCTTTAGATAAATACTTTTTATTATTTTAGAGTCATTTCATTATAATCTCATATAGCTAAAGGATTTTATTGATTGAATATTGATTTTTATCAAATGTTTTTCTGCCTTACGAGATTTATACTGTTTTCCCTTTATTTTTTAACAAATCTTATAATGTTGACATATTCTTTTATTCCTGAAGCCTCCTTAGCCTTAAGTTATTTTTTAATATTTGATTTAATTGTAGCATGATGACTTTCACAGAACAGATACAAAAAATACTGATTGATTTACTGGCTAATCAATTAGAAAATGAAAATCAAATTCACTGATCTTCTCTATTAATAGTAACTGAAATTGTCATGATGACTTTCTTTTCCTTAGGATTCTGAAGGAAACAGACTCAAATTAATGAGGTCCAGGAGTGATGAATGCCAAAGATGAAATTCCTCTCGGTAGTAAGTCTCAGTTTCTGGGAGAAGGTAGTTACTGGCTTTAAAGTATATTTTTATGCTAAAGTGAATTGGATAGGTTAACATCTGAAAAAGAGATCTGCTGTGGGAACCCTTAGGAGATATCACTCTGTCTGAAAAAGTTTAACTGGAATAACTAAAATAGTAAAAATTTCCTGTGGCACAGTGTCTGCCAATATGCTCTCTTTTGCACTCCATCCATGGTAAATGGTTTCTTCATCGCTTCCACTCTCCAGCTGTGGAATCTGAGCCCAGATGGGGGACCACCCCTTCCTCCCTCAACAGCCCTACTTCCAGTGAGAACTGAGTCTAATTCACATTACCCAATATTCAAAATCTGTACAGAAAGCTGGAAACATTGTCCTAAAGAGAATTTTCAGGTTTTCACAATCATCTTTGTCAAGAAAGTCTTCCTAACGTCTAGCCTCAATTCCTCCCACTCTCTTTCTCTTGTAATTGGCATTTCTTAATTTCTCTTGTCAAAATTCTGCCAGAATAGTTCTTGCCCTTCCAGGTAGTCTCCCTCATTAGGAATAAAAACTAACTAAGAAATCACTACAAAAAAACCCTGACTCTCCCAACTTCCATTTCCTCAGCATGGGCTTGCTTACTACCTGTTTTGTACCAAGTACCAAAGCAGATGCTAAAAGGAAGTAGAGAGGGGAAGACTGGGAAACTTGTAGCATAAAAAGGAATCAGACCTGGTCCTTGCCCCTATGAAGCTTGCTCCTTACCTGAGGAGCAAATCCGAGAAACATACTTTTATTCCCTGTGGGTACTTTCCAGGGCTTGTGACTTCAAAACGCGGATCTTGCTTATGGGAGAACATTACCTGCAAACATTCAAAACAAAGCGTTTCACACTATTTGATGTTTATATAGATCATTTTCCAAGAAAGTAGAAATGATTTATATATGTTTCCTCAATATTTACACATCCCCCTCACCCACCAAGGGCTCTGCTTCCCTTCACACACACTTAGGGCTTTTATCGACTTCAAAGGAGGCTTGGTGCGTAAGAGAGAGACCCACACAGGCTGAAATGGACACACACTGCCATTAATCTCAGAATACTTCTCTGAGCTGGGGAGTCAGGAAGTGCTGTTACAGGCCTTTAAAGACAAAGGAATTAGACACAAAGATTAAACAACTTTCTCAGAGCCCAAATGGTTGCTGGTGTTGAGCATGGTGGCAAAATGCTTTGGTTCTGATGTCAGATTGTTGGACTGTGAATTCTGGCCCTAATTCTTGTCACCAGTGCAAACTCAAGCAATTAATTAACTTCTTAGTGAAGGCAATGGCACCCCACACCAGTACTCTTGCCTGGAAAATCCCATGGATGGAGGAGCCTGGAAGGCTGCAGTCCATGGGGTCGCTAGAGTCGGACAGGACTGAAGTGACTTAGCAGTAGCAGCAGTGGTTTCTTTATCAGTGAGATGGGGATAAAAACAATACCTACCATGGTTTGAGGATTAAACAAGTAATGCATGCAAAGTATTAGAATACTGCTTGTCATTTATTAATTAATCATTCCTAAGCAGAGACATTACTTTGCCAACAAAGGTCCATCTAGTCAAGGACATGGTTTTTCCAGTGGTCATGTTGGACTATGAAGAAAGCTGAGTGCCGAAGAATTGATGCTTTTGAACTGTGGTGTTGGACAAGACTCTTGAGAGTCCCTTGGACTTCAAGGAGATCCAACCAGTCCATTCTAGAGGAGATCAGTCCTGGGTGTTCTTTGGAAGGAATGATGCTAAAGCTGAAACTCCAGTACTTTGGCCACCTCATGCGAAGAGTTGACTCATTGGAAAAGACCCTGATGCTGGGAGGGATTGGGGGCAGGGGGAGAAGGGGACAACAGAGGATGAGATGGCTGGATGGCATCACTGACTCGATGCACATGAGTCTGAGTAGACTCCGGGAGTTTGGTGATGGACAGGGAGGCCTGGCGCGCTGCGATTCATGGGGTCACAAAGAGTCGGACACGACTGAGCGACTGAACTGAACTGAACTGAAGCATCTGTAAACATTGTTCTGGCATAAATAGTACAGGTTAGTTTCATGTCTTCTGCATAAGTATTAAAGTCGCAGAAAACCCAGAAATTGAAACATTAAAGACAGAAGTCACTCTTAAGGCATCTCGCTAAATTAGAAATAATGGAACTAGGTCCAAACTAGTTCAGCAAACCCCAGACAAAATCGGGGTCTGTCCTCCCTGCCATCTTCCTGTAATGTCTTTCTTTCCATTATCCTGAGTATCCAAAACCAAAATTTCTTTCAGCTGAAATTACATATTTCCATTGCCCTGTTTCCATTTTTTATGGCAAGATCACAAAGATGACATAGAGCCTGAGAAGGTTCATTTTGCCTGAGGAAGATTACCTGGCTATTTCCAAAGAGACATTGCATACAAGTCTCGAGGAAGGAAAGAACATCTCATTCTTATGGCCAAGCTATAAAAATTTCTTATACCTAAATCAAATTGTCAGGTCATTCTTCATTTTTAGTTAGTTTCATATGGGAAATATTACTATATGGTCATGATTATAAGCTGTGCTTTTAAAACATCCATACACCAAACAAAACTGGATGTTAGAAACCCTGATCTGTAAAATCTTGTTTCCCATCACATATAGACATATAGTCCTCATATAGGAATCTATATTATAAATTTATTGTGCTATAATAGAAGCAAGATCCATACCCTCCCCTCAGCCCAGAAAAGCCCTAGGTTAACCTCCATTAACCAGAAGTAATGATTCATCAGCCTTAAGCAAAATTCAGAATTCCACCTTTATCTGAATCATTTACCTTGCCCTTTCACATGGTTACAGATGGGCACCACTGTCCCCAGCCTGACTGAATTCAGCTGGTGTTGAATTCAGGGCCTTGCTCAAGAGCCATTAGAATCAGACTAATTATGAATTCAGAAGGCTTGCCCAAAGCCCCACAGATAGTGTAAGCTTTAGTTCTGTGTGTCTGCTCCCTTACAAACACTTTAAGCAAC
Source organism: Bos taurus (assembly GCF_002263795.3). NCBI lineage: Eukaryota > Metazoa > Chordata > Mammalia > Artiodactyla > Bovidae > Bos > Bos taurus. Next base: position 20,012,377 of record NC_037329.1, on the reverse strand, counting down.
ACTATCCATTTCCATTCTTGGAAAAAAATGACATTTTGATCCAACTGATAATGCACTAAGCATTGGGGCTATTTAATTAAGAACATAGAAATATATTACTTATTTTTTTTATGTGCTTAAGTATAGAAGAGGTTTTTGAAATGTCTGCTCTGACTCCACTGACCAAGCTTGTCTGAGAGCTGCCTGCCTCACCCTCCAGGGTAAATCCTTGGCAGCTATGTTTATAGCTATATCACTTCCTTCAAAAACAGAAGTTTTGCACTGGCCCAAGTTGGACCAATCATATCTCCTTTCCTGAGAATTTGGGGTTGACTCAGCCCCTTTGTCTGGGCTGGACAAGATGCGAGTAAAAAAGATTCAAAGTCCTCTTTCCGGTCTCTCCTCAACAGGTTTGCAAATAGCATGAAGGGGACTGGGAAACCCAGTCTAGGGGGCTGCACTGTTGTCAGCAGAAGCCAGAATAATGTCGCCTTGTTGGAAGAATCACTTCCTGCCTGGGGAGTTGCCTGGTGGTCTAGTGGTTAGGATTCGGCGCCAAAGGATCACTTCCTGCAGGAAACAGTGTCAATGACTGGAGTCCTGCTGACATCACAGGAAAGTGGCCCTGGCGTCAGCAACTGAAAGCCAAGACAAGGCCAGGCTGTGGGACAGGCAGAGGACACAGCCTGTCACGTGAGAGGATGGCGTCCTTGCTTCAGGGTGGCTGGCAAGTTGCTCCTTCACTTTCTGAACCCCTTCCCTGGCGTGACCTCCGGCACTCTCTGGGTACCAGTTTCTTGCACACTCTCCAGGCATTTAGTCACAGAAGGTGGTGAGTTCACCCCTCTTAGGGAAGTCCCTATAAATAATTCTAAGTGTTACTTCCTTAGGTGTTAGTTGTTCAGTTGTGTCTGACTCTGTGTGACCCCGCCAGTCTCCCCTGTCCACAGTATTCTCCAGGCAAGAATACTGGAGTGAGTTGCCATTCCCTTTTCCAAGACCCAGGAATCGAATCCAGGTCTCCTACATTGCGGGCAGATTCTTTACCACCAGGGAAGCCCAAAAATAAGATTTTTTTTAAACAGAAGTCAGTATTGGAGTTGGTTATCGTTTCCTTCTCCAGGGGATCTTCCCTAGCCAGGGATCAAACCCACGTCTCCTGTGTCTCCTGCATTGCAGGTAGACTCCTTACCAACTGAGCTATCAGGGAAGCCTTTAAAGGATGTTTATATTTCTCCAGGCATTACTACTACTGCAGTAGTAGTAGTGATATTAGGACTTGTACTCCACTACTAGTAGTAATGATGATGGATAACAGTTTGAAGACTTCTCCTAAGGTACCGCAAGCCAGACATCCCCTGTATGCTCTGCTACTCCCCTCAAGCACTCTCTCCTACACGGATACCCGCCCTATCCCAAGGAGGCCCTGTGAGCTCCAGAAGTCCCGGTGAAGTCTCTCACAGTGACTTCCACCTTGGATTAGCTCCTTAATTGATTTTATTCAAATGTTTCCGAATCCAACACACACAGGGAGACAGGCAGAATGGGATCTGGGATTGGGAATCATTTCCTGAGAATGGAACCCTCAGAGAAAGAGGATAGAGTAGGAATAAAGCCAAAGACTGATTTCTGGAGAACACAAGATATAAGGGGCAGGGGGCAGAAAAGAGGAACTAGAGACAACAAGGAGGAACCAAGGGAAATATCAGAAAGGTGAAGGTGGAGAGAAAGTGTTTAAGGATGGAGGCTGGACAATTAGTGCTGTAGGTGGAGAAAGATGGACTGGGAGGAGAGTCAGCACCTGAGAGGCAGTGGGGACCTGGACTCTCCCATCTCAGGCTGGCACAGGATGACGAAGCAAGCACTGGCCAGCTCGCGTGGTCAGAATCTGCCAGGGAGGAGGCAAAACCCAACAGCAGTAGGAGGCCAGAGACTAATTGGCTAAAACTAGTCCCAAGGAGTCACAGATATTGAAGTTGCTAACCTGAGAAAAATTAAGTCAATATTATATAGAAAATACTTTAAAAGACTATTCATCAATGTCACTCTCCTCTCACCACCACCAAAAAGGCATAGTGTGGGCACGTCACACTGTCCCAGAGGAGTGCCACTATGCCTGGTGACAGTAATGAGACCAATATATTGACCAGCTATCTGGAACTTTAATGACCCAGATTTTATCCATCTGTCCTCCACTTCTAAAACAGGGAGGAAAGGTATTTTTTTTTTAAAAAGTACTACACATTTTAGAGATTTATTCAACAAAGAAATATAGAATCTGTACAGATTCAACTCAAAACCCTCATGCCTCTTCCAGCCATACAAGAACAGATGTTTGGGATAATAACCCTGAAATAAAAGATCCCAATCACTGAAAAACTACTTATGCTCATATACTTTACTTAACAAAATCTTATCCTTCAAAAAGTCCTGTTCCACTTAATCTTGTCAACAACTCTAAGAGGTATTACCTAAGATATTACCTCATCAGGATTAATCAAACTCAAGTGGAGTTACCATTGGTTGTAGAGATTCACGGTAAATTTATTTTGACAATATTATAGAGTGTTGGTGCTCCTATGAGTTTTAGAAATCAAAAATTAAATCACTTATGAAGAAAACAGCCTCATTTGTTCTGAGAAAACACTTTTTGAAATATTCCATTCCTTTCTGTAACTATTTTTAAATTATTGAGATATGAAATGAAAAAAAAAATTAAAAAGCAGTATGTTTGGGAGGTTTCCTTGTATTCCCTAGGCTCAAAAATAACAAATTTAATAGGATTTTAAGTCTCTAACTTGGGTGAAGGGGCTCTACTGAAATATCTGTCCCCCTTGACTATTTTACTGACAAATTATTAGAAAAGTAGGAGAGGATATTAAACCGGTATATAGAGAAGCCAAGTTTTCACTCATTTTGCCCAATATCCTTTCTTTTCTCTTTTATTTCACTCTATTGTTTTCTCATCCATAGACTCTCTAAACTAACGGCAGACTCTTACTAGAAAAATTAAGATATGTTACTCTAATATGTTAATCAATGAAATGTTGCATATATCAAGACTGACCCCAATGCCCAGATGCTTCTGTCCATGGTTAGGAATCATCATATTCAGCTAGAATGCATGGTGCCTCTCATATTCTCTCTCTCCTCAGTCAGCCTTTCTGACTAGGATGCCTTGTGAAAAGTTATTGGGCTGTTGACTGACTGTTGACTGACGGATCCCTCTGGGTACCCAGTAACAGCTGACTCATTCTCCTTTTCCACTGGCCAAGCCATGTAGTCAGAGGAAAGATGGCCAGCTATGAGAAAAGAATTGCTCCAGGAAAGGGCATATGTGCTAAGGGCAGCTGTTTCCCTTCTCTCTCAGGACATCCAGGTGCCATTACTAAATTTCCTGTATGTGGGGCCCTGGAAAAGTTCCCTGGCCTCAGACAGGGATGTAGGGAGGGGCAGGGAACACTCTTCCCTTTCAAACTGTCTTTCTTTACCCATTGTAACAAGAGGATCACTGCTCACTACGTTGTCTTATAAATTATTCCTGTAAGATTTATAGTCATTTCTATGCTTCAAGTCAAACATTCTTTTAAGGCCAAACAGAGTAATTTACTGGATTGTGTCTCTGAACAATCTTATAAATAGTTGCTCTCTAGTTCAAGGTGAATAACAGTCGGTGGCAGGCTGGTATCAAAGAATACTGATTGCAATTCAATTTTATTACCTCTGAGGTTTCACCCTGAGGAATAGGGCAGACTGGTCAAAAATCTATAGGCTGATCATTGTGGGTCTACATTAGAAAATCCTTTTCAAGTAAACACCTCTTATAAGGATTTTTGCCTTCTCTCTTCATCGATGACCATATATATTTTTTCTTTCCTAGAGACGCCAAGATGACAGTATTGCTAATCACACCTGCAGTTATGGCTGAGACGGGCAGTGCATATTCTTTCCAGCTTGCTTGCACACAAAGCCTAATCTCTAGGTTGTGGCTGCAGATGCTTGTTTAGACCCTGACACACCCCATAAATGCCCTCTATCCCTGACATCATTGCAAGTGGCAGTGAACACAATGTTAACACTCATTAAGCTTCTCATTCTTGGTTATTTCACTTGCAATGTAAAGCTCAGATAGATGCTGGCAAGATTTTCAGGAGACTAGATATTCTGTCGGCATATTTAACTCTCACGGTTCTAGATATATTCCTATTAGCCTATGCTTTTTGATTTGGCATGCAGTTTGATAACACATTGGTAGCATTTTCTGCCTGTATCCCTACCAAAGAATACACAAACCTCTTTTAACTTTCCCCAGAATTATATGGAATATTCCAAAATGTGCCACTGGACACAGTCACCCCAGGAAAACTGTGGTAAGGAAGTGCAATACTGTGAAAAAAAATCTAGAATATGAAACTCAATTCTGGTGGTGATTTTAGCCTAAAGGAACACAATAAGAGTAAGTCATGCTTACATCTGTTTTGTTTCATGTCCTTACAATCCAGAGAACACTTAGCCAAAGTAAAAATTTAACTTTTTATCAAAGATTCCTCTCTCTCATTATCTCACTTTTCAAGTCTGAAGCATTTCAGACTTCAGTGCTTCTCCAGGGCCAAACTCGGTACTCAGTAAACAAGATTTTGCCAGATGTGCGTGTGCGCTGCCTTAGCAACTAGATGTCAAGGGTAAATCAAAGGTGAGGAAGAGGAAATGAAGTGCAGATGAAATTGTAATGTCTTGCCATTGGTGATGTCTGTGAGATAGGAACCAAGTCATCATTGTGAGGTGCAAAGGATTTGTGTTAATGTTACAAGTAGGTAAACTTTATTGAAACTACCTTTCAGCTTCCAAAAGAATGCTACTGCATTAAAGCTAGCTACCTTAATGTTCATCCTGTTATATTGCTGGTTGCTATGGCAATATCCTCCTAGGTATTTGTAAGGTCACAAAAGGAAGAGCTAACCCTCTTACTCCTGGAATAACTAATGCGGTTCTGTTACTTGCTTGATGTAAATGGTCTCAAGTGACAGTGAACTGTACATATAGTCAATTACAACTGCTCAAAGGAAATGATTTGTTGTAACAGCCGCTGTTCAACCTCTGTGACATCAATGTTTCTATGGAAACAGTTGCCTATTGCACTGCTTTGAATTGAGTATTGATCAAACTAGGACCAACACTATTTCAGAGACTTGCTACTTTACTGTGTGGCAATTTACGATAGGAACTCATAACATCACTGTATATTTCAAGCCCCAAGGAACCAATTTAGCAGACAGTTACAGTAGAATATTAACAGAGGTCAATAATGGAAGTCTGATTATAGTCCTAGGACAATTATTCAATGCTTTTGTTGTCTGCCCTTCCAAATTCCAGCAGCGATTACAGTTTTCAAATAATAATATTCATGCCTGAAGAAAGTGCTATATTCATTCATCTCCTATTTTAAACTTTATTTTTCATTGTTATGTTATCTATCAATAAAATTATTTGGCTATATTAACCAAGCTGTGACCCCTCAGAAGTAAATAACTATTGATCAAGGAGTAAAGATCTACTGGTGCACAGCACTGTTTTCCATTAATGATCTTATTGGCCCAGCCGATAAGATGGTCATCCTCAAACAACTGAAAATGCAAAAGCAAAGAATAATATAGGGATAATTTCCATAAAGAACAGCTAGGTTTGAACCCCTATCCTTGTTAAAGAATGGATTCTTCCACCTCAGTTGAAGGAGTAGTGAAAATAAAAACAGTGTCATGCTGAATCCTTCTGCAAGCCTTTTACTCTGTGCAGTATTTCCTTTGTCTGTGGATGTTTCATTCAATGTGCTTTGGAAACAACCTTCATGATGGTCTCATCCAACCCTCGTCCTTTACAGATAAGGAAACAAGGTGACATGGCCTCTCTGGTGTCTTTCATAAGATAAATGTTCTCCTTTCAAATATGTGTGATATTTTATGTTGAAAAAAATTCATGATTTACTCATCTGAATGAAAATACATGCCAATTATCTCTACTCTGAGACTGATTTATCAAGAATCTCAGTCAACAAATTCTATAAAATTATTTATTTCTATCCTTCCTTATCCTGCAAAAGGTCAGTTTTCATTCCAATCCCAAAGAAAGGCAATGCCAAAGAATGTTCAACTGCTAAGTCACTTCAGTACTGTGTGACTCTGTGTGACCCCATAGACGGCAGCCCACCAAGCTCCCCTGTGCCTGGGATTCTCCAGGCAAGAACACTGGAGTGGGTTGCCATTTCCTTCTCCAATGCATGAAAGTGAAAAGTGAAAGTGAAGTCGCTTAGTCGTATCCAACTCTTAGCGACCCCATGGACTGCAGCCTACCAGGTTCCTCCATCCATGGGATTTGCCAGGCAAGAGTACTGGAGTGGGGTGCCATTGCCTTCTCCAAAAAATGTTCAAACTACCACACAATTGCACTCATCTCACACACTAGCAAAGTCATGCTCAAAATTCTCCAAGCCAGGCTTCAACAGTATGTGAACCGTGAACTTCCTTCAGGCTGGATTTAGATAAGTCAGAGGAACCAGAGATCAAATTGCCAACATCCCCTGGATCATTGAAAAAGCAAGAGAGTTCCAGAAAAATATCTACTTCTGTTTTATTGGCTATGCCAAAGCCTTTGACTATGTGGATCACAACAAGCTGTGGATAATTCTTCAAGAGATGGGAATACCAGACCACCTGATCCACCTCCTGAGAAATCTGTATGCAAGTCAAGAAGCAACAGTTAGAACTGCACATGGAACCACAGACTGGTTCCAAATCAGGAAAGGAGTACCTCAAGGCTGTATATTGTCACCCTGCTTATTTAACTTCTATGCAGAGTGCATCATGTGAAATGGCAGGCTGGATGAAGCATAAGCTGGAATCAAGATTGCTGGGAGAAATATCAATAACCTCAGATATGCAGATGACAACACTTTTATGGCAGAAAGTGAAGAAGAACTAAAGAGCCTCTTGATGAAAGTGAAAGGGGAGAGTGAAAAAGTTGGTTTAAAACTCAACATTCAGAAAACTAAGATCATGGCATCTGGTCCCATCACTTCATGGCAAATAGATGGGGAAACAGCGGCTGACTTTATTTTCTTTGGCTCCAAAATCACTGCAGATGGTGACTGCAGCCATGAAACTAAAAGATACTTGCTCCTTGGAATAAAAGCTATGACCAACCTAGATGGCATACTAAAAAGCAGAGACATTACTTTGCCCACAAAGGTCCATCTAGTCAGAGCTATGGTTTTTCCAGGAGTTATGTATGGATATGAGAGTTGGACTATAATGAAAGCTGAGCACCAAAGAATTGATGCTTTTGAACTGTGGTGTTGGAGAAGACTCTTGAGAGTTCCCTAGACTGCAAAGGAGATCAGGCCAGTTAATCCTAAAGGAAATCAGTCCTGAGTATTCATTGGAAGTACTGATGCTGAAGCTGAAACTCCAACACGTTGGCCACCTAATGCGAAGAACTGACTCATTGGAACAGACCCTGATCTGGGAAAGATTGAAGGCAGGAGGAGAAGGGGACGACAGAAGATGACATGGTTGGATGGCATCATCAACTCAATGGGCATGAGTTTGAGTCAGCTCCTGGAGCTGGTGTGGACAGGGAAGCCTGGCGTGCTGCAGTCCATGGGGTTGCAGAGTCAGACACAACGGAGCAACTGAAATGACTGACTGATCCTTCCTTATTCCAACAGAATTTGAGGCAGATAGCCAACCACTTTATTGCAGTGACATTGACCACAGCACAGATTGTGAAAATTAATTTTTGCAGCTGAAGTTATAAAACTTCAGAAAGCACTTGAATAACATGGCTACATGCCAAAGTAGGGCAGGTATCTATGAATGAAATCTGTTTCAATACCTAGATAGAACCACTAACTTTTTATTACCATAATTGAAAAATTATGGCTTGGGGAATGATTCTTGTCAGGTAATAACAAATTCATCCACCTGCTTGAAAGAAGCTGCTCCTTAAATAAGGGAAAAGAATATTCTCCTAGCTAGCTATTGATTTTTAAAATCCTATATGGATAACTTGAAAATAAAAATCAGTTTAAAAAATCAGTCTAAGTCAAGTATAAAATAGTAGCTAAATCAGTCTGGATCTCATCACACATTTTTAATCACTAAGACTTTGAGTATTCTTGGTAATAATTACTGTCTGTTTTAGGAGATGAGCTTTCCTTGTTCATACAGAAAGTATTTATTGAGCACTCACTGGACGCCAGATACTGGTCTGAACATGAAGATACAGGGCTGAATGAGGCTAGTTCTCAGTAGTAAGTGGTAAGAGTCCTTAGTCATGTAGAGTAAGGAGTAGGAAAGACGTGGTCTCTGATCCCTTACTAAATGTTCTCCCTTTGTCTCTTTTACCATATTTTAGCACCATTTTTGCCTGCTTATATATTTATATTCTGCTTTGCTATAGAAAGGATTTGAGGTGGATCATAAATTTGATTCTGAGCTTCCCAGCAGGCAGCACAAAAAAGGAAACATAATCAGCCACGTGATTCTACATCTGGAAGATTAAAACAAAACTAAGCAAAACAAAAAGCATGTGTGCAAAAATGTACAACTACACTTTGTGTTGAGACCAGAGAGAATTATCTCAGGTCCTTAGAAACCAAACCTTGACCATGTGAAACAGCATCTTCTTCAGCACAATTCCCATAAATATACCACTGTGTTTTGTAAGGCTGGAAGTGTACAGCTTTCCAAAGTCCGTGAACATACACCAAAGTGCAATTCAATAAACATAATCCTGTAGGAGAGCCAGATAATGCCTTTTCTGAAATGCTGTTTTCTGTCAACATATAGATCTTGAGGAGTCATAAAAAGTGAAACTATTATTAAACCATCTATATAATACCTAATTTTGAATAATGTACCTTCCTAGTCTACCCTGAAAGTCAAGCAGGTGCCAATATTTACACCTAAATATTAACAAAGAGATGAGTTGGCTTACTCTTCAATCCCTCTGTCTATATCCATCGTGTGCATCTGTAATGTTTACTCTGTAAGTGAAATAATGTAGAAGAGCTTTTACCAAAATGTTAATTCTGGTTTTAGTCTATGGATCTCAAACTGTTTTGACTTGGACCATTCCTAGCTTATCCAAACTAGATCATCTGTATTGAAGAAGAAGGAGAAGGAGGAGGAGAGAGAGAGGGGAAGAGGGAGAAGGAAGAGGATGACAAGGACAAAGGACAAGGAGGAAGATAAGGAAAGGGGGAGAAAGAATTATATGAAATAATCCTGGATCTAATCCTGGATCTAGCTAATCCAGTGGTGGCATGAAGTTATTTAAAAGCATATTAAGCAGGAAAGGCTGGAACACAAGGCTGCTTTATCTCCACTGAGTCATCAAAAGGCCCTACATTGAATTCATGTTGCTTAATCCATACATAGAGGAAAAGCAAGAGAAGGGCTCAGCAAAATTCCACCATAAATCTAACGGATCACTCTGTGGAGCAGTGAAACTCACATCAGAGGTCACAGAGGAATAGCATTAAAGCCCCCTTCCTCCTCATGCTCTTTGTGACTTTTCAAAAAGGAAACTGGCTTGCATTTGACTTACACATTTACAAGTCTGTAATCCAGAAGAACCCACAGTTAAGGCAGCTTGAGAGTTACAAAGTCCAAGGTAGTTAAATAGGGAATAGTGAGTTTCTTAGGTGTCGCTGGAAACTGACTTTCACTTACAACCAGTGTACCTGATCAGGGGTTAATATCCAAAATATACAAAGAACTCATAAAACTCAACTTAAAATAAAAAACCAAAAATAAAAAACCAAAAACCTGATTTTATTTTTTTATTTTATTTTTTTTTTCAATTTTAATTTAAAAAAATTATACATGTGTTCCCCATCCTGAACCCTCCTCCCTCCTCCCTCCCCATACCATCCCTCTGGGTCGTCCCAGTGCACCAGCCCCAAGCATCCAGCATTGTGCATTGAACCTGGACTGGCATCTCGTTTCATACATGACATTTCACATGTTTCAATGCCATTCTCCCAAATCTTCCCACCCTCTCCCTCTCCCCCAGAGTCCATAAGCCTGTTCTATACATCAGTGTCTCTTTTGCTGTCTCGTATACAGGGTTATCGTTACCATCTTTCTAAATTCCATATATATGCGTTAGTATACTGTATTGGTGTTTGTCCTTCTGGCTTACTTCACTCTGTATAATAGGCTCCAGTTTCATCCACCTCATTAGAACTGATTCAAATGTATTCTTTTTAATGGCTGAGTAATACTCCATTGTGTATATATACCACAGCGTTCTTATCCATTCATCTGCTGATGGACATCTAGGTTGTTTCCATGTCCTGGCTATTATAAACAGTGCTGCGATGAACATTGGGGTACACGTGTCTCTTTCCCTTCTGGTTTCCTCAGTGCGTATGCCCAGCAGTGGGATTGCTGGATCATAAGGCAGTTCTATTTCCAGTTTTTTAAGGAATCTCCACACTGTTCTCCATAGTGGCTGTACTAGTTTGCATTCCCACCAACAGTGTAAGAGGGTTCCCTTTTCTCCACACCCTCTCCAGCATTTATTATTTGTAGACTTTTGGATCGCAGCCATTCTGACTGGTGTGAAATGGTATCTCATAGTGGTTTTGATTTGCATTTCTCTGATAATGAGTGATGTTGAGCATCTTTTCATGTGTTTGTTAGCCATCTGTATGTCTTCTTTGGAGAAATGTCTATTTAGATCTTTGGCCCATTTTTTGATTGGGTCATTTATTTTTCTAGAGTTGAGCTGTAGGAGTTGCTTGTATATTTTTGAGATTAGTTGTTTGTCGGTTGCTTCATTTGCTATTATTTTCTCCCATTCTGAAGGCTGCCTTTTCACCTTGCTAATAGTTTCCTTTGATGTGCAGAAGCTTTTAAGGTTAATTAGGTCCCATTTGTTTATTTTTGCTTTTATTTCCAATATTCTGGGAGGTGGGTCATAGAGGATCCTGCTATGATGTATGTCAGAGAGTGTTTTGCCTATGTTCTCCTCTAGGAGTTTTATAGTTTCTGGTCTTACATTGAGATCTTTAATCCATTTTGAGTTTATTTTTGTATATGGTGTTAGAAAGTGTTCTAGTTTCATTCTTTTACAAGTGGTTGACCAGATTTCCCAGCACCACTTGTTAAAGAGATTGTCTTTAATCCATTGTATATTCTTGCCTCCTTTGTCAAAGATAAGGTGTCCATATGTGCGTGGATTTATCTCTGGGCTTTCTATTTTGTTCCATTGATCTATATTTCTGTCTTTGTGCCAGTACCATACTGTCTTGATAACTGTGGCTTTGTAGTAGAGCCTGAAGTCAGGTAGGTTGATTCCTCCAGTTCCATTTTTCTTTCTCAAGATCGCTTTGGCTATTCGAGGCTTTTTGTATTTCCATACAAATTGTGAAATTATTTGTTCTAGCTCTGTGAAGAATACTGTTGGTAGCTTGATAGGGATTGCATTGAATCTATAAATTGCTTTGGGTAGTATACTCATTTTCACTATATTGATTCTTCCAATCCATGAACATGGTATATTTCTCCATCTATTAGTGTCCTCTTTGATTTCTTTCACCAGTGTTTTATAGTTTTCTATATATAGGTCTTTAGTTTCTTTAGGTAGATATATTCCTAAGTATTTTATTCTTTTCGTTGCAATGGTGAATGGAATTGTTTCCTTAATTTCTCTTTCTGTTTTCTCATTATTAGTGTATAGGAATGCAAGGGATTTCTGTGTGTTGATTTTATATCCTGCAACTTTACTATAATCATTGATTAGTTCTAGTAATTTTCTGGTGGAGTCTTTAGGGTTTTCTATGTAGAGGATCATGTCATCTGCAAATAGTGAGAGTTTTACTTCTTCTTTTCCAATTTGGATTCCTTTTATTTCTTTTTCTGCTCTGATTGCTGTGGCCAAAACTTCCAAAACTATGTTGAATAGTAATGGTGAAAGTGGGCACCCTTGTCTTGTTCCTGACTTTAGAGGAAATGCTTTCAATTTTTCACCATTGAGGATAATGTTTGCTGTGGGTTTGTCATATATAGCTTTTATTATGTTGAGGTATGTTCCTTCTATTCCTGCTTTCTGAAGAGTTTTTATCATAAATGGGTGTTGAATTTTGTCAAAGGCTTTCTCTGCATCTATTGAGATAATCATATGGTTTTTGTTTTTCAATTTGTTAATGTGGTGTATTACATTGATTGATTTGCGGATATTGAAGAATCCTTGCATCCCTGGGATAAAGCCCACTTGGTCATGGTGTATGATCTTTTTAATGTGTTGTTGGATTCTGATTGCTAGAATTTTGTTTAGGATTTTTGCATCTATGTTCATCAGTGATATTGGCCTGTAGTTTTCTTTTTTTGTGGGATCTTTGTCAGGTTTTGGTATTAGGGTGATGGTGGCCTCATAGAATGAGTTTGGAAGTTTACCTTCCTCTGCAATTTTCTGGAAGAGTTTGAGCAGGATAGGTGTTAGCTCTTCTCTAAATTTTTGGTAGAATTCAGCTGTGAAGCCATCTGGACCTGGGCTTTTGTTTGCTGGAAGATTTTTGATTACAGTTTCAATTTCCGTGCTTGTGATGGGTCTGTTAAGGTTTTCTATTTCTTCCTGGTCGAGTTTTGGAAAGTTGTACTTTTCTAAGAATTTGTCCATTTCTTCCTCGTTGTCCATTTTATTGGCATATAATTGTTGATAATAGTCTCTTATGATCCTTTGTATTTCTGTGTTGTCTGTTGTGATCTCTCCATTTTCGTTTCTAATTTTATTGATTTGATTTTTCTCCCTTTGTTTCTTGATGAGTCTGGCTAATGGTTTATCAATTTTATTTATCCTTTCAAAGAACCAGCTTTTGGCTTTGTTGATTTTTGCTATGGTCTCTTTTGTTTCTTTTGCATTTATTTCTGCTCTAATTTTTAAGATTTCTTTCCTTCTACTAACCCTGGGGTTCTTCATTTCTTCCTTTTCTAGTTGCTTTAGGTGTAGGGTTAGGTTATTTATTTGACTTTTTTCTTGTTTCTTGAGGTATGTCTGTATTGCTATGAACTTTCCCCTTAGGACTGCTTTTACTGTGTCCCACAGGTTTTGGGTTGTTGTGTTTTCATTTTCATTCGTTTCTATGCAAATTTTGATTTCTTTTTTGATTTCTTCTGTGATTTGTTGGTTATTCAGCAGGGTGTTGTTCATCCTCCATATGTTGGAATTTTTAATAGTTTTTCTCCTGTAATTGAGATCTAATCTTACTGCATTGTGGTCAGAAAAGATGCTTGGAATGATTTCTATTTTTTTGAATTTACCAAGGCTAGCTTTATGGCCCAGGATGTGATCTATCCTGGAGAAGGTTCCATGTGCGCTTGAGAAAAAGGTGAAGTTCATTGTTTTGGGATGAAATGTCCTATAGATATCAATTAGGTCTAACTGGTCTATTGTATCGTTTAAAGTTTGTGTTTCCTTGTTAATTTTCTGTTTAGTTGATCTATCCATAGGTGTGAGTGGGGTATTAAAGTCTCCCACTATTATTGTGTTATTGTTAATTTCTCCTTTCATACTTGTTAGCATTTGTCTTACATACTGCGGTGCTCCTGTGTTGGGTGCATATATATTTATAATTGTTATATCTTCTTCTTGGATTGATCCTTTGATCATTATGTAGTGACCTTCTTTGTCTCTTTTCACAGCCTTTGTTTTAAAGTCTATTTTATCTGATATGAGTATTGCTACTCCTGCTTTCTTTTGGTCCCTATTCGCATGGAAAATCTTTTTCCAGCCCTTCACTTTCAGTCTGTATGTGTCCCCTGTTTTGAGGCGGGTCTCCTGTAGACAACATATGTAGGGGTCTTGTTTTTGTATCCATTCAGCCAGTCTTTGTCTTTTGGTTGGGGCATTCAACCCATTCACGTTTAAGGTTATTACTGATAAGTATGATCCCGTTGCCATTTACTTTATTGTTTGGGGTTCGAATTTATACACCATTTTTGTGTTTCCTGTCTAGAGAATATCCTTTAGTATTTGTTGGAGAGCTGGTTTGGTGGTGCAGAATTCTCTCAGCTTTTGCTTGTCTGAGAAGCTTTTGATTTCTCCTTCATACCTGAATGAAATCCTTGCTGGGTACAATAATCTGGGCTGTAGGTTATTTTCTTTCATCATTTTAAGTATGTCTTGCCATTCCCTCCTGGCTTGAAGAGTTTCTATTGAAAGATCAGCTGTTATCCTTATGGGAATTCCCTTGTGTGTTATTTGTTGTTTTTCCCTTGCTGCTTTTAATATTTGTTCTTTGTGTTTGATCTTTGTTAATTTGATTAATATGTGTCTTGGGGTGTTTCGCCTTGGGTTTATCCTGTTTGGGATTCTCTGGGTTTCTTGGACTTGGGTGATTATTTCCTTCCCCAGTTTAGGGAAGTTTTCAACTATTATCTCCTCAAGTATTTTCTCATGGTCTTTCTTTTTATCTTCTTCTTCTGGAACCCCTATGATTCGAATGTTGTAGCGTTTAATATTGTCCTGGAGGTCTCTGAGATTGTCCTCATTTCTTTTAATTCGTTTTTCTTTTATTCTCTCTGATTCATTTATTTCTACCATTCTATCTTCTAATTCACTAATCCTATCTTCTGCCTCTGTTATTCTACTATTTGTTGCCTCCAGAGTGTTTTTAATTTCATTTATTGCATTATTCATTATATATTGACTCTTTTTTATTTCTTCTAGGTCCTTGTTAAACCTTTCTTGCATCTTCTCAATCCTTGTCTCCAAGCTATTTATCTGTGATTCCATTTTAATTTCAAGATTTTGGATCAATTTCACTATCATTATTCGGAATTCTTTATCAGATAGATTCCCTATCTCTTCCTCTTTTGTTTGGTTTGGTGGGCATTTATCCTGTTCCTTTATCTGCTGGCTATTCCTCTGTCTCTTCATCTTGTTTAAATTGCTGAGTTTGGGGTGTCCTTTCTGTATTCTGGCAGTTTGTGGAGTTCTCTTTATTGTGGCTTTTCCTCGCTGTGTGTGGGTTTGTACAGGTGGCTTGTCAAGGTTTCCTGGTTAGGGAAGCTTGTGTCGGTGTTCTGACGGGTGGAGCTGTATTTCTTCTCTTTGTTCAGTCGCATTGTGGGGAGGGAGGGAGGGATGCTGCAAACAAATAACACTGGCATACGCTCGCAGTGCCTCAGCCACACTGGGTCTGCCCCTGCTCACGGCGCGTGTAGCCTCCCTGCCCACACTGCTCGGGCTCTAGGTTGTTCCACCGGGAACAATCCGAGGCTGGTCCTGGGTTGCATGTACCTCCCAGGTCCAAGCCGCTCTGGTTCAGGCACTCGGGTAGTCCTCAGAGGCGCAGACTCAGTTGGGCCTGAGTTTTGTGCTCTTCCCAGGTCCGAGCAGCTCAAGTGATGAGGTGTTTGGCGAGCGCCAATGCTGCGACTTATCGCCTCCCCGCCACTCGGTTATCTGGGTGTAAAACCGGCGCACCTTCTCAGGCAGATGTTAACCATCCAGACCCCCAAAAAGTTTTAGTTAGCAAAGAAGCCTGCTTACAGTTTTATAGATAATGTCTCTCTGGGGCTTCGATTGCCCCCTTCCGGCTCTGGCTGCCTGTCACCGGAGGGGGAAGGTCTGCAGCCGGCTATCTCTGTTCAATTCTTTGTTCCGTGCGCGGGCTTGGCGGTGTCTTAGGTTGGGGCTGGCTTTTCGAGTGGTAGATATCCCACAGTCTGGTTTGCTAGCCCAAATTATTTCGCTCAGATAGTGCTCAGGGTATTCAGGCCAGATTCTTACTCTAAGCGATGCAGCCCGCGCTGCGCCTCCCTGCCCAGCCCCCGCTTGCTAATGGCGCGTGCAGGCGTCTGCGCTGCTTCTCCGCTGGGGGAGTTACCGTAGGACTCGCAATCTTCGAGTTTTAATTGTTTATTTATTTTTTCTTCCTGTTATGTTGCCCTCTGTGCTTCCAAAGCTCGGCGCAGATTCGGCAGTGAGAAGGTTTCCTGGTGTTTGGAAACCTCTCTCTTTTTAAGACTCCCTTCCCGGGACGGAACTCCGTCCCTCCCTCTTTTGTCTCTTTTTTTGTCTTTTATATTTTTTCCTACCTCCTTTCGAAGAGTTGGATTGCTTTTCTGGGTGCCTGATGTCCTCTGCCGGCATTCAGAAGTTGTTTTGTGGAATTTACTCGACGTTTAAATGCTCTTTTGATGAATTTGTGGGGGAGAAAGTGTTCTCCCCGTCCTACTCCTCCGCCATCTTGGCTCCTCCCTCCCAAAAACCTGATTTTAAAATGGGCTGCTGCTACTGCTGCTAAGTCACTTCAGTCATGTCCGACTCTGTGTGACCCCATAGACAGCAGCCCACCAGGCTCCCCCGTCCCTGGGATTCTTCAGGCAAGAACACTGGAGTGGGTTGCCATTTCCTTCTCCAATGCATGAAAGTGAAAAGTGAAAGTGAAGTCGCTCAGTCGTGTCCGACCCTCAGCGACCCCATGGACTGCAGCCTACCAGGCTCCTCCGTCCATGGGATTTTCCAGGCAAGAGTACTGGAGTGGGGTGCCATTGCCTTCTCCGTTAAAATGGGCAGAGGACCTGAATAGACAGATGGCCAACAGACACTTGAAAAGATGTTCAACATCACTAATCATCAAGGAAATGAAAACCAAAACCACAGTGACATATCACCTCATAACCATAAGAATCATCAAAAAGATAGAAAATAACAAACGTTAATGAGAATAAGGAGAAGAAGGAATCTTCATGTACTGTTGGTGGGACTGTAAATTCATGTAGCCCTTCTGGAAAACCATTTGGAGTTTCCTCAAAAAATTAAAAACGGAACTGCCTTATGATCCAGCAATTTCACTTCTGGGTATTTATCCAAAGAAAACAAAAATACTAATTCAAAAAGATATACACATACCAATGCTTTTTGTAGCATTTTTTATATTAGCCAAAATATGGAAGCAACTTAAATAATATCCATTACTAGATTAATGAATAAAGAATATATGATACATATACATATATATGTATGCATATATACACACAATGGAATGTAGGCTCAGTTGCTCAGTCGTGTCCAACTCTTTGCAACCCAATGGACAATAGCCTGCCAGGCTCCTCCGTCCATGGGATTTTCCATGCAGGAATATAGAAGTAGGTTGCCATTTCTTCTTCCAGGGAATCCTCCTGACCCAGGGATCGAACCCACATCTCCTGCATCTCCTGCATTGGCAGGTGGGTTCTTTACCTCTGAGCCATCAGGGAAGCCCCAATGGAATACCACTTAGGTATAAATAAAATGAAACCTTGTCATGTGATAGCATGAATGAATCGAAAGGTTATTATGCTATGGAAAATAAGTCAGACAGAAAAAGACAAACACTATATGATCTCATACATGGAATCTAAAAAAAGAAAAACACAAAACAAAATGAAAGCAGACCCTTAGATACAGAAAATAAACAGGCAGTTGCCAGAGGGGAGCCTTTGCAGCTGTGTCTGAGTCCTGACCAGATACTGCCAGCCTCCTGTTTGCTCCCCCCAGCAGTGTTGAAAACTCAAATTTGCGTGCTCTCTCCCAACCACTCTGACTCAGGCTGGCTTTCTGCACGTGCTCACTAGTCATCTATAGAGGCTCGCCCTTGCTGCCTTCGGGGTCGGGCTCAGGGAGTTAGGCACAGGGTAGAGATGGAGGGCGATTGTGTCATGCTCAGAGCACTGGGGGTGCCTGTGGGCCAGGTGAGGGGATCCCCAGAAGCTCATGGACAGGCTCCTTGTTGGACTCTGTGAAGTGGTTAGCAGGCTTGGTGTCCTCTGATGCTCTCTGACAGAGCTCGCTGCTGTTCTCCCAGTTCTTCCTGCCCCCCTGGGCAGTGCAGCCCAGCGTTCTGGATTGGGCAAGACAGAAGTGGACCTCTTTGAAAACATCCCACAGAACCAGAGAACCCAGATGCTCAAACACAGGCTCTGATTTTCCCTCAGCGGAGTAGCGTGGGCCATGAAGGTCTCTCTTGGCTCTCACTTGTGCTGTCTTGGAAGAAGGGAGATGTGAGTAGAATGAAGCTGTCCCTCTTACCCTCTTCAATGCATTCAGTCTTGACATTTTTCCTTCAACAATGTGCTGGAACTTCTCTAGTAAACCCCCAGCATTCCATAAAGTCGCCCTCACCCACTGGAGTTGGTCAAAGGCAGCGTCCTTTGGGGGAAAGACAGTAGAAAGTGGTACGCCACCATGTTGGCGTCACTCTGCTAGCCCCTGCCCTTCCCTGCCCTTTCTCCTCAGCGAAGGGGAGCTGTGGGTACAATGAAGGAACACCGGGACTCAAGCCCCACCTCTGCTTCCTACTGGTTACCTCACCTCTGACAGTTGTAGCAAGTGGCTTTCAAAGTCTCCTAGTCGAGTCAACACATCATATATACACATTCTCTCTTCCAAAGGGATTTGAAGATTCATTGAGATACTATATGTGAAACTGTCTTGTAAACTGCAGAACATTATTTAAATAGGAAAGGATACTTTATTGAGCACATTTTTTTTTTCATGGTCTGCCTAAATCTCAGAACAACTAGGTGGTACTTTGGAGTTTCTGATCTCTTCTGATATATTTTAAGAAGAACTGCTGGAAACAGATTAATACAGAGAGGAACAATTTAGCTAGGTAAGAGGAATCCATATACTGTCATGGGAAAACCACAAGTCTCAGACTCTGATGTTTCCAGTGGGCTCCGGCCTCATCACTCTCCCATGTGAGAGCAGGCTTGGTGCTTGGCCCTCTGAGCTTGTAGACTCAGGTTAATGACCCCCAGCCTGAAGAAGCCTTGTGATGATTAGTAATGAAGGACATTCAAGGGCACCTGGCCGGTAGCAGGCGCTCGTAAGTGAGAGCTCTTACAGTTTTACAGAGAAAGGAAACAATAAACTGGAGAGAACTATATATATCCTGTTCATA
Source organism: Bos taurus (assembly GCF_002263795.3). Lineage (NCBI taxonomy): Eukaryota > Metazoa > Chordata > Mammalia > Artiodactyla > Bovidae > Bos > Bos taurus. Next base: position 19,993,446 of record NC_037329.1, on the reverse strand, counting down.
ATATTATTCTCTCTCAGGGAGATTTGGAATAGGGAGGTTTTGTCTTGGAACCCATCCAGGCAGCTTTAATCACTAGGGTGCCACGTTACCTCCAGGAGTCTATTTCAACAATGTTCACTTAGTAGAGGAGGTATTACCTTCATTCTCATTTTACAGGTGAGAAAAATAAAATGGTTCTATTAATTAGTGGGACATTAGAACAGGACAGGAATCAAGGTCTTCTGATCATCATAGTTTTTGTGTCCTCCACAGTCCGCTCCCATGTACCCTGTAAGGCAGCCCCAGGACAAGCAATCCCAAAGCATAGATAACATCCTAACAAAATGCCAGCACTAGAGGGAAGTACAGAGGGATGCTACCTGTCAACTTGGGGTATTAAGTTTTAGCTGGCAAAAAATCATCTAAAGAAATCCTAAACAGGGCATATCCTTCGCCCAGTCTTGAAAGAAACTGTTCTAAAAATGCCAAGTTTTAGTGTCAGTCTAGAAAACAAGAAGGCCCTGTCACAAGATAGGTAATTACTTCATCTACTTCAAGGTCTTCCAGCACCCCTGATCCTTGTATTATCAAATCTGGGCCATCTGAACAATTCCCACCAAATCTAATGTCATCCTAGACATGCTCATTGGGAAAGACCATGATGCTGGAAAAGAACGAAGGCAGGAGGAGCAGGGGACAACAGAGGATGAGATGGTTGAATGGCATCACCAACTCGATGGACATGAGTTTAGGCACATTCCAGGCGGTGGTAAAGGACAGGGAAGCCTGGTGTGCTGCAGTCCATGAGGCCGCAGAGTCAGACACAACTGAGCGACTAAACAACAGCAGACAAGGCTTTAAGGATCTCTGATGGCCAAAAACCCTGCTGGTTTGGATTATCCAAGGCTTTGGGAAAGAAATATGGGAGAGGACAAGAAAATTATTAATAGCCTAAAGCAAAAGATTTCAGCTAAATGCCACTGCACATTTGTTCTTCGGGACCCCAGCACCAGCTTAGAATTCAAGCATAGAGGTCATAGACCCAAAGGGCTGTCAGTATACACCTTAGGTCATGAGCTCCCCTAGCCTGACAGTCGGAAAATAGTCACAACTATAACCACTCCATCTAAAACCAGCTCCATTTCCCCATCTCTCCAGTACCTCCTACAGACTTAAAAGTTGCCACTCTCCTTTGAAAAAACTATTGCTAAGATGTGCCCTAGAAATTCACAATGAACTTAGTGAGGAGGTGCTATCAATTCTGGCTGATTTATTAATCAACTAAGGAAATTATATATATAACATATAATAATATATTATTACACAATAGAAAATTTCTTTAAGCAAAGACTTCAGTGGAAATTTGGACTAGCTGAACTTTTCAATTGGATACCTAATATTAATATTTTGTGGCTATTCCATATGCCTTGATTTCACAATTATTTTACACATTTTCCCAATATCTTTTCCCACCCTCTAACTGTCCCCATTAGGAAGGTCAACATGACCAATCTTGAACTTTGAAGTAAGAGGAAGGTGGTCGTATATACCCCAACATTTATTTGTTCCAGGCTTCTGAAACAAATAATGACTTGAAAGACCTTTATGTTTTTTTCTTAGGAAACTGGTGAAGTTATTGGATTGGGCTGGGAAGATGCCTTCTCCAAAAACTGAAATTTATATTGAAACTATCTCTGGAAATACAAAATCCTTGAGAGTATACCATTGCATAATTTTCTGCTTTCATTGCCGGCATGTAAAAAATGAGTTATTGATGTTCTATGAATCTCCCTGCTGCTGCTAAGTTGCTTCAGTCGTGTCCGACTCTGTGCGACCCCATAGATGGCAGCTCACCAGGATCCCCAGTCCCTGGGATTCTCCAGGCAAGAACACTGGAGTGGGTTGCCATTTCCTTCTCCAATGCATGAAAGTGAAAAGTGAAAGTGAAGTCGCTCAGTCGCGTCCAACTCTTAGCAACCCCATGGACTTCAACATACCAGGCTCCTCCGTCCATGGGATTTTCCAGGCAAGAGTACTGGAGTGGGGTGCCATTGCCTTCTCCCTAGCCTCTGACAATTTTGCACTCTATCACATCCTAAGTTTAGCAGAGTAGGTAGAGCCACCTCCCTGGAATTTATAGGTCCTTCATGATTGAAGAGCAGCTACAGTAGGAAGGATGACCTACTCCAGTGCCCATGACCCGCCTTCCTGACCTGATCTTGTTCTTTCTCCTGGGGACGTACACAGAGAACTGGAATCCCTGGGCTGGGTGCACAAAGACTGCAGTACTGGGGGAGGGGCTAGCACAGGGGGATGGGTAGGGATCAGGCTGAGAGCTGACGGCAGAGCAGGGGATTCTCTCAAATGCTGAGGATGTGGCGGAGGGAGCCTGCAGCCTGTTTCACTTCATGACAGTTCACCCACAGATATTCATCACTTCCTGTATTCCAACCTCAAACTCGGCACACAATGGACATTTTGCCACATACGTACCACGTGGCTCAGACATGTGGCTTCCCTGATGGCTCAGACAGGAAAGAGTCCACCATGCAATGCAGGAGACCTGGGTTTGATCCATGAGAGGCGTCTTTGTCAGGGCTACACATCATAAGCACACAGACCAGGAACAGGAAGCCCCCGAGTCAGAAGCCCTTGACAGTGAGCTTAGAATGCTCGGTCCTCCCCTTGGGTCATCCCTTGAGCGGTGCATGGGAGCACCTGTGTCCCACATCCTAGTGCTGCCCTTGGCTTTTCCTTCACTCTGGTCTGGGTCACCTCATGAGGAGGACAACTTACAGCTCAGTAGTGCATTCCTGAGTTGCTCTTATTTAGTCCTCAAACACAAAAGCCCGGATCCAGGGACGGCACTATAAACCTCCTTAAACCCAAAAATAAAACTTGATATTTCCATAAGGCCACAAAGAAAAAGCATTGGGTCTGACTTAGCTATTCCCCTGAGTTCTCTCCAGAAGTCAGGGGTAAGGAAAGCTATATTTCCCAGCATGGACACAGCATACACCTTTATGACTGAAAGAGGATGTTTTTATTTGCACTGCATTATACTCATAAATTCCATCCACTCAGCAAGTCAAATTATTGCTGGCCTCCAAAATACATTAAGTTTGGGTTTAAATCAGTCACTTTTGAAGATATACTGCAGCCCACTTCCTAGCCATATTTGTAATATATTCACCCTGCAAATGTTCTTTAAAATGCATTGTTTGTGGAGTTGTCTTCCTTCAGTCAGCCATGTGAAGATATAAGGAATACAAGCTCTAATTGGCAGTTTCTTTGTGTGTGCGATTGCTCATGATCCCTGCTCATGGAGCTAATGGCTGCCAAACTGCTTTCGTGCTATGAAGAGAAAGAGCTAGCTGAATCTGAATCAAATTAGAATTAGTGGTATGATAGTAAACAGCAATGGAAAAATATGGAGCCCTGAGCAGTTTATGTTAGATTTTGGTAACAGCAGACAAGCTTTTCCAGAAAAGACTGGGAAGGGGAAAGCCAAGGAGTTATTTGGAATGCTTAATGGTGTGTGACAAGATTAAGGTATGCTTAATGGCGATGCTCCAAGTTTCCTTTCTTTACCTAGAATTACTATTTTACCACATTTGACTTCCTCATCAATTGTTATTCAAATAATTCCAACACAATGAACTGATTCAGAGAGTACAAAAGCCAGATCGATGATCATTTTAAGAGGCGGAGTAAGAGAGATATAAGGTTTCCATGGTTCTCTTGGGGAAGAAGACCTGTTTTCTCTGAACTTTGTCGAGTTGATCTATGCTTGAAGGGGTGGAGATGGGCTCCATGAATGGGCGGGGGGGGGGCGGTGTTAGGGTGGAGGGGTGAAGAGGGGGCACCTAGAGATGCTCAGTGTTTCTCTGAGCTGAGTAAGGAACTTGGAGCTTTCAAGCCTGGGAGAAGCAGCACATTTGGATAGTTTTGCCCCTGCCCCTCTTGTTTATGCCACCTTATTTCAGAAGACTGGTTTTTAAAGATAAAACCTGCTAACTCCTCACCAAGAAGGCAGACGCGACACACATTATCCACGTTGAAGGTAGCATCTTTAAAATAATATAGCATGGAGGGTTCTTTGTCTTTCTCAGAAATCAAGCACATATGTTTTTCCTTTTCAAGGTTATTTGTGAAGCATTTCCCGTCTAGGTACACAAGCCATAATTAATATCTGGCCAATATTAAGATGTGTATTTCCCATAACCCAAATGCCAGGACCAATTGATATGTATAATATTCCACATTACCTGATAATCAAAATATTTCACAAAGGTTTAGGGACTGCTATATGTAATCTAAAGATATAATAATACAAATAACAATCACCATTTTTGATAACTTACAAGCCAAGGTCCTTGCTGGGTACTTTCTTATCTCCCTCATACAGCCTATCTACTTTATGATAGGTATTATTTCCATTTTGCCACTGAGGAGACTGAGAATCAGAGAGGTTAAACAGCTGGCTAGAAATCACAGAGCTGGGAAGAAGCAGAGCTAGAATTTAACCTTGGGTATTACTCACTCTAGAGCTACTTCAATCACTCCCCATGTCTTTCACCGTGATTATTGTACACTGGGGACCAGGGGCTTGCTGGAGCCACTTGCGTCACCTTGGAAAAGCTAATTCTTAAATTTTCAAGAAGTCTGTGAGCTGGTTGTTGTCATGTTGGTGGCTTAAAATTGGCCACAGAGGGAGTATTTACACAATGGAAGTAGGCAAACTGAACAAATAAGGGCTTTTTTTAAGGGAATGAGAGCATGAGTTTTTAAACATTTACCAACATGGCACAGCCAAGGAAGAACATTTCCAAGTACCATAGAATTATTTGGCCCTTTCTTCCCCTCCATATTGTTGTCTCCAAAACACATAATATGACCTAGTCAGCAATAAAGCAGGACTAATACCCTGAAGGCAATGGCACCCTACTCCAGTACTCTTGCCTGGAAAATCCCATGGATGGAGGAGCCTGGTAGGCTGCAGTCCATGAGGTCGATAAGAGTCGGACACGGCTGAGCGACTTCACTTTCACTTTTCACCTTCATGCATTGGAGAAGGAAACGGCAACCCACTCCAGTGTTCTTGCCTGGAGAATCCCAGGGACGGGGGAGCCTGGTGGGCTGCCGTCTATGGGGTCACACAGAGTCGAACACGACTGAAGCGACTTAGCAGCAGCAGCAGCAGCAATACCCTGAAAACTGGTGCCAGTTTCTAGACCACGTATGTCCCTACGCAGTCTCAACATCAGGGCCCAGTCAGACCTGATTCTGCCAGTTCTCTTCAACTACTTTCTTCCCTCACCTCACCTGTGAAACCACAAGGGGATTGGCAGAGCAAATAGAAACATTTGGTACAGTTGTTTTGATGAAAAGTTCTGTCAGCCAAATTCAGTTCTTGGACTCAAAATTAATAACCCCAGCCTAAGGCACTGATTAGTTCTTTCTCAGCTCTTTCTTTCCATCAGATGACTATAGCGTAAATCCAAGGAAAGATACATTCTCAACACAGAGGGCATCCCTTTATGTCCACAACCTGATTTTCACCAGGGAGTCACGCTCAATGTTCTTTATTATGACACAGTTAACATTTATTGAGTGTTAATAGTGAGCTTATATATAACACAGGACCATGACTATACCTGGCTTCCTGGCAGATTGTGGGAACAGCATGTTTTTGATATCTTGGATGGCACTATGCTCACTATAATTTCCCAATGAAGTCAGTTGCTCTTAATTTCCTGAACATCTGTGCATCAAATTCATTAAATGGCTAATGAATCCAGACATAGAAGGTTCATAAAAATATTTATATCTGACATTAACAAAATGGCACCTCTGCTTTGTTCCTCTACGTGACACTCTTAAGACAATCGAGTTTTTGTCACTGGCTGGAACTTGGTAGAAGAAGGCAAATGACTGAAATCAGTCATTTGCTTTGTTTCTTCCATGGAAAGAAAAGATAGAGAAGCCAGGGCTGAAAGTGGTTGGTGAATAAAGAACAAAGAAGACGGAAATAGGAGCCAGGGGTGCAAAGTCAGAAGATGTCCACATCCCATAGAGTCAAGTATGTGAAGATCCCAGAACACATGGATTGAAGCTTCACTAGGGGTAGAGCATTGTGTGGGTGTAATCAGTGATTACACACGTGACCCCCCCCCATGCTCTACAACCACCAGCCAAGTCCGGGGTCTCCAGGCTAAGCCTCTACTTACAAAAAATTAATAATCATAATGCTCTATTCTTAGAACTTTAAGTATTCTGGCAAACACTTCAGAGACACTATTTGCATGAACACTGAGCTAACAGTCAAATGCTGGGGTTCTTCTCTGAACACTGACATTCCCTGACTAGGTAACCTCGCACCTGCAATTGGATTCCTCTGTTGCCTCAGGCTCTTCCACCCCCATGCACAATGGGTGTGTTGGAGGTTAGATTCCCAGCTCCTTCCAAATCTAAAAGTTTTAGGCTTGTTCTACGGAGGCAAGTAGAAGGCTGGCAATTAATGTTTGCCACTAGAACTTTAGCCCAAAGTTTACAAACATTGCTCATTTTTAGTTTGCACACCCTAAGGAAAGGGCTTCATCAGAGCCTGGCAGGAGAAACCTGCAATTTCATATCCTCTCTGCAGACAGCTTTTCACTTCCCACTGGAAGTCAAGTTTGCAAAACAAAAGCAAATTTGATTGGGAAGAGAAAACCAGAAACTCAGAGATCTGTGAGCTCCAAAACATCTTTCCCTGGTTCACAGAGGAGCAATGCTTGCCAAAAGCATCAAGTTAGGTGGTGGGATTGGGCAGCACATCGCCTAATGCGGGGACCTGTAACCCTTAACACAGAAACAGGACCCACTAAAGGGCCTTATTTATCACCAGGACCATCCACGGCAGAAGGAGTTAAGGAGAAGTCTTCCAAATTTTATTTGCTTAAGCAAAACTATCTCAGGTTGAAAGTATACATGTGTTAATAATAAATGCTGGAGAGGGTGTCGAGAAAAGGCTTCCTACACTGTTAATGGAAATATAAATTGGTGTGGTCACTATGGAAAATAGTATAGAGGTTCCTTAAAAAACTAAAAATAGAGTTGCCATATGATCCTTCAATCCCAATCCCAGGCATATATCTGGAGAAAACTCCAATTCTAAAAGATACATACACTCCAATGTTCATAGCAGCATTATTCACAACTGCCAAGACATGAAAGCAACTTATGTGTCCATTGACAGATAAATGTATAAAGAAGATGTGGTACATATATACAATGGAATATTCCTCAGCCATAAAAAAGAATGAAATAGTGCGATTTGCAAAAACATGTATGTAAATAAAGATTCAGTTCCGTTCAGCTCAGTTCAGTTGCTCAGTCGTGTCCGACTCTTTGCGACCCCAATAAGTCAGAAAAAATATACCATATGATGTCACTTATGTGTGGAGTCTAAAAAAATAACACAAATGAACTTATTTACAAGGTAGAAGTAGACTCACAGACGTAGAAAACAAATTTATGGTTATCAAAGGGGAAAAGGGAGAATAAATTAAGAGTTTGGCTTTAACAGATACACTCTGTATAAAATAGATGAACAATAAGGTCCTATTGTATAGCACAGGGAACTATATTCAATATCTTGCAATAACCTATAATGGAAAAGAATCTAAAATTTATACACACACACACACACGCACACATATATATACAACTGAAGGGCTTCCCAGATTGCTCAGCAGTAAAGAATCTGCCTGCCAATGCAGGAGACACAGGTTCAATTCCTGGGTCAGGAAGATCCCCTTTCTTTGTGACTCTGAAAGTCACAAAGAAGGAAATGGCAACCAATTCCAGTATTCTTGGGAAATCCCATGGACAAAAGAGCCTAGTGGGCTACAGTCCATGAGATTGCAAAGAGTCAGACACAACTTAGTGACTAAACAACAAAAATATATGACTGAATCATTTTGCTGTAAACCCAAAATGAATACAATATTGTAAATCAATTATACTTCAATTAAAAAAAATATGCTGTGCTTATATGCTGATTAATTCTGTTAAGTACTGAACTCTCAGAAAATGTTCCTCACTTATTTTTTATCTTAAGTTATGAAATGGTGAAAGAACTTAAACAGAGAAAGAAAAAGTATATAAGGAGGAGTGAGACTCAGAACGCCCAGGGGGCACATTTGCAGCTTGTGACTCACCCACAGTGTCAGTGCCTGGAAGGGCCCCCAATACCTTGCACCAGCCCTTCTCCCACACAACTCCGCCTCCACCTATGCTCTTCACTCCTTGAAACTAACTCACCCCAAGGAGTCACCTCCTCGTTCTCAACTTCTCCAAAGCAATCCATTTTATAATCAAGTACTGCTTTGTGATACTGCTCTTCACAGTTTATTGTTCTGATTTGATTATAAATTCCTTAAGAGAAAGCCTTGTGTCGTTCACTCACAAGACCCTGGTAAGTGGCTCTCGTCGGCTCTGTACCTTAGTTTTTTCATTTGTAGAATGGGGGATAATGATGGTACTTACTTTACAGACCTATTGTGAAGAGAAAGGGAGACTGTGAGGAGGAAATTATGACTGATTCAATCATTGTCGGATAACATATTTTATTAGTATTATCAATATTCCATTAGGGCAAAAGGAAAAATACAGCGCTAGAAATGAGTAAAACTGAAACCTCATTCCACTTCTATCAAAGAGTAGCTTTGTGACTTTCAGAGTCAATTAAATTATCCAAACCTCAAATCTTTCACTCAGAAAAATCAGAAATGCTGATTTGGCATTTCTGTTGGCACTCCCTGCCAACATCCCATTGCTGTGAAGATCAAATAAATACTTTGAAGGTGTTTTACACATGTACAATTTATTGTTACTCAGTAAATATTATTTGATTTGAGAGTTATGTTGTCCTTACTTTATCACTCAAACAGCTTATTTTCACCCCTTTGAGGTTGACAGGGCACCAGTCTAGCATCTCACAGGCTCAGAGCAGAAAATGGGGAACTTTGGATCCTCTGAATTCCCAACAACTAGTTTTGTGTTGCATGATTCTCAGCATCTTGGCCTCCTAAGTTCATAGCCCAGGCTTCTCAGTGTTTACTTTAAATGGATACTTCTATAACATCAGAACAACTGAAATAAAAACGTAAAATGCCTGCCAGCTATAACCTGTCATTTCGTTAAAAACAAGTAACACATAGTTCTAAACAGCCAGTTGATCAACTCTTGCTTGATTGTTTACACCTGTACACTCACTTAAACGAGAATCCTAAGAGAACCAGAAAGCTCCGTGAGCCCCAGGGATGGGCCAGGGTGCCTCCCTTGGGGACAAAAACCTCCTCCAGCCTGGGCACAGAGGAGCCTCAGCACAGACACAGAACAAGGTTCCTAGCCTATGCCTAGACAAGGCCGTCAGTTTCAGGAAAAGCCAAATGCATCACTGCTTCCCTGGCAGCTCAGATGGTAAAGAATCTGCCTGCAATGAGGAGGCCTGGGTTCGATCCCTGGGCTGGGAAGAACCCCTGGAAAAGGGAATGGCTACCCACTCCAGTATTCTGCCTGCAGAGTTCCATGGACTGTATAGTCCATGGGGTTGCAAAGAGTCGGACACAACCAAGAGACTTTCACTTTCACTTCACTAAACGTATCACAGTTTAAAATTTCACGATTTGATTTCTTAACTTCTTATGGTCTAAACTTACTCCTTTACCTGCAAACCATAAATATGACCATTCTTTCCTTTCCAACCTCATGTTATTAGGTGTTAGATGCCAGAGGTCATCTAAGTTATAGTAGCAACACACCAAATATTCATTTATTTATCAAATAATTATTTAACATGACTATGTACAAGGGACACACAAGATGAATGACAACCTTTTTTTAAAAAAGAGAAAGTATTATTCAAGTAACAACATATGGTTAAAATACTTAGAATTTAGTGTTCTTATCCATTCTTTAAAGACAATGAAAGGTGAAAGATTATTTGAGAAAAGTATTTGATATTCTGAAATGCTCACCTTCATTGCTTCCTGTTTCACTGTACAAGTGCATTTTTACCAGGTATAACAAAACAACCCAATAAAAAGGTAAAGTATGGTTGAAGTATACAGGCTTTATGATATTTCTTGAAATTACTCTGCCTTTATAGAGGATGATATTCATGCTAGCAACAGCTATAAAAATATGGAAATGTAAAAGAAGAGAGATTAAATATGGGATTTATCTATAAGCCCTGGTACATTAAACCCTTAACATACTTGAAATATGATAACAACCTAGACCCTCAATATCAGGATCATAAAGGGAATTGTAACGGTGACCCGTGTCTTCTCTTCCAAGATTTTAATTTTTGTTGTTTTAAAGGTGTTTTACATATATACTCAACTTGTACAATCACAGACATTTGTCAGTTTAACCAACAGGATTGAAACCATTTGACATTTGTGTTGTCAGGTTTTCCATCTTGATCTGATAGGCAACAAGTAGAAACCGGTCCTTGGTTTCCCTTTGCAGAAAATGGGAGTCTCCCTTCCCACAAAATGAGAGTCTAGGCTACGCCACCAGGGTAGACATCGTGGCAGCAATCACCGCCGTGGGAACAGGCAGGATGCCCAGTTCCAAATCCTCTGCTCATGAAACACGCCATACCTGTGCATCAAAGTGGGGTCAGTCTTGAATCTGCAAGCTACTGGGAAGCAAGGCTGTCATCCCTCCACCTGCTACCTGTAAGGGCCTCCCAACCAAAGAACCAGCTGACACATTAGAGTGGGAGGAAAAGGCAAGTTCACCCGCATATACTGTATCTGAACGATTGAGAACACGATCATCAGGGTCTACCAAGATCTTGATGAATAAAACCAGATGAAAAAAACCTTGGGGAGGCAACAACAGAATGAACATAATGCCTGTATTAAGTAGACCTGAGGGAATGGCTGTAAAATAAGGTTTTAATCCAGGCTTGGGAAGAAGAGGAAGCAAGAAGTGATAACAAAGAGAAGTCATGGACATCAGGGGACAGCTGGAGAGTAAAAGCAACCTGGCAATTAATTTTTAAAATAAAAAGACGCCAAGGAAATTCAATTTAAAATGACATCTGGCTAATAGCTGTGATATAGTCTTTTACACACACACACACACACACACACATATTCACTAAAAGGCAAATATTTACATTGCCACCAAAAATTGAGATTGACAGTCAACTCCTTACCACTAACTGTAAGGTCAATGAACCTGGATATTTAAAGGCAATTAGTGGCCCACCTGTGCTTGCTACCAGATTTAGAGAAAACCCACGTGTCTGAATGAGAAAGGCCCATTATACCTTCCCCACTGTCTGCCACCTGGCTCATTAAATCAGACAACCATCCTTCTACTATGCAAGAGCTCTAAAAGCTGGAGTGTTATTTTCTTTCCATATCCAACCCCTCAGCCACAGCTCTGGTCAAGAAAACAGTGAAGGCAGTGAACCGGAAAGAACTGGTCAGCAAGAGGGAATGGGAGGAGGGGCTCATTCAAACCAGGAAGGTGTCCGCATGAAGAAAGTACATACGAGAGAAGAGAGAACAAAAATCTCTGGCTGCCATTCATACTGAATATTACAGACTTCACATCAGAAAGAAATGTAATGGAAGTATGACAAGAGCTAACACTGGGTGGGCATTAATGGAATGAAAGCAAGTCAAACACCAGAAATCGAGCAATCAACTTGCACTCTGGATAGAGCTCTGGAAAGGGAATTGAACTCATTTTTGAGTGAACATAAAATAGAACCCGCTAGAAACACCAAGTCTGGATAGATCTTTTGTGTTAAGAAAAATGACAAGAAGAATAACTAACAGGTGTATTTTGATAAATAACAAAGAGAAAGAGATAGAGACTATTGTCCTAAGACTTAGAGGGAATGCAAACCTCTGAAAACAATTTACCACAGGAATTGAAAGACATTTTCAGAGTAAGTTCATCTTCCGTAGAACTCAAGAAGTAATGCCCTTTATGGGACAGGAGTAGATATCCATGAGAAGAGACGAGGTCACAAGAAACAGCCATGCGAGATATAAAGAACATGTGTAAATAAAAGAGGATTGCTATTATTTTAAATCAAGTATACTTTATACTTGATTATAACTAAAATAATTCATAATTTTAAAAGAACTCTTAAAACTCAATAACAACAACAACAAAGAACTTGAATAGACATTTCTCCAGAGAAGATATATAATTGGCCAAGAGGCATATTAAACGATGTTCAACATCACTAATCATCAGGGAAATGCAAAGCAGAACCTCACTGCAATATCACCTCATATCGATTAGGATGGCCTCAATCAAAAAAGCAGAAAATGACAAACGTTAGTGAGGATTCGGAGAGCCTGGAACATTTACACACTGTTGGTGGGAATATAAAATAATACAGCCACTATGGAAAACAGTATGGAGGCTCCTCAAAAAATTAAAAACGGAACAACTGTATGACCTAAAAGTCTCAATACTGGTTATATATGTATAGAGAAGAACTTAAAATAGGATCTTGAAGAAATATTTGTACACCCATGCTCATAGCAGCACTATTTGCAGTAGCCAAGAGGTGGAAGCAACCCAAATGTCCATGGACAGACAAATAGATAAACAAAACGTGGTGTATATGTATACTGGAATACTATGCAGCCTTAAAATGAAGGAAATCCTATCTAATGCTACAACATGTATGAAGCTTGAGGATACTGAGGGAAATAAGTCAATCACAAAAAGACAAATACTGAATGATTCTGCTTATCTGAGGTATCTAAAGTAATCAAACTCTTAGAAGGAGAAAGTAGAATGGTGGTTGCCAGGGCGTTGGGGAAGTGAAAAACAAGGAGTTGTTCAATAGGTAGAGAGTTTCAGTCATGCGAGATGAAAAAGTTCTCCAGATCTGTGTTACAACAGTGTGCATACAGTTAATAATACTGTACTGTGCACTTAAAATTTTTAATCTTATGGATTTTCTTAACCACCACCACAACAAATTTTGATGGCCCTAAAGCATAGCAGATTTGAAAATACAAATTTTTTTATGTACCAAACAGCAGAGCAGGAGTTAATAAGTGATGCCCATATATCAGACCATAAAAGGCAACAATTAATTCCCAAAGCAGAAATTCTACATGTTTCTAACCATTAAACAATCAAAACAAAAACTATTATCACATATTTAAACAAAAAAATCATAAATAAGCAAAACCAATAACTTTGAATTTTTGGAAAACACTCTTCTATACTAAGTTATAAGGGATATCGAATGCTTCATCATAGACTAGATTTTAAATAGCATAACTAAGAAATAACAGGACTAAAAATACTAATAAAAATTACAGGATGTGGCCAGAATTCTAATCAAGAATGAATTCATATTGTCTAATAAATTTTTAAATCAAGCATAAAAATAGGTAATATGATAAACTGGTTAATCTGATAATTGATAAAAATAAGTTGAAAATAAAATGATAATGATAAAGATGTTTGAGCACTGATCATGAGTCAGGTACTGAACCAAATACCTTATACAATTATCTTGTTGAACTCTCACTTTATTCCGGAGAGATAGGTATTATTAATTGTATTTTATAAATTAAAAAATTAAGATTTCAGCACATTAAGTAATTTGCTCAAGATCACAGAGTCAATAAATGACAAAAATCAAGATTTATTCCAGGTTTATCTGACTCCAAAGTCTTTGCCTTTAATCACTGCTATTATAGGATTAGAAAACAACAAAGAGTCTAAATGATAAATACAAACAAAATCTGGCTCTTTGGAAAAAACCTGGCAAACCTAATATAGAAAACAGATAAAAAGAAAAAACAAAAAGCATTTCAGTAAAAAGAAATAGAGTATATCAGATACATTATAATTTTAAATGAATTATTCTTTATGTTAATAAATTTATAAATATTGATAAACTGGTCTATTTCATAATAATATATAAATCATTGATTGTGTAGAGAAAGAAGTAGATAATCTGAACAAATACTAATAGCTGTGGGGAAAATGGAAAATTATCAAAGGTACAATGGTTAGAGTGATTTACCAGTGAATTTTTTTAAGTTTCAAACAAGAATAATCTTTAAAACTCAGATATAGAAACAAAATGAACAAATGTCACATTTTATCAAGACACAAAGAAAGATGTGAACAAATGTTCCTAAATAGGAAAACTCAATTTTATAAAGATGTTAAAAAAATTTCTTCTAAAATTAATTTGAGGATTTAACTTGATCTTCATGGGGATAATTTTCAAAATTCGGCAAAATATTTCTAATGTTTAGCAAACAAAAAAAAAGAATAAAAAAATTTTTGGAAGATTAAATGGGTAATGAAGTGATTAAAATGTCTATAAAGTTTGCACAATTAAACTATAAAATAAACTGTAAAAAGCTGCTACAAAAATCACTGGGTAGATTGATGGAATGGAATAAACACCTAGAAACACACATGATACATAAAGGAATTAGCATGTTAAAAAGGTTCCAATATAATCAGAAGGATAACTACAAAGGACAGAGGGAGGACAGGAATTAGATCCTTTGCTTACACAACACACATGCACACACAGTTTAAAGACATAAATGTAAAACTGAAGAAATTAAAAATTATTTCAAAACCTTTCAAAGTAGATGAATACATAATGTAAGGATTAGGGGAAGGTTTTCCAGGCATAAACATGATGGAAAATATCAAAAAGGTAAAAAGCCCATAGGCTTGACTGCATCAAAACAGTTAAATGTCTCTACTTCAAAGAGAAATATAAATAAGGTTTAAAAGCAAGCAAAGTGGTAAAGTATTTTTTGTTATGTGATAGACAATAGGTTGATACACTTTGTGTATAAAAAGCTCACACAGCTGTTTCTATAGTTTAGGTGCCCACTTCCAACACCCCTCTAATTTGGAGGAAATTCCCCTATGGACAGGCTGCCGTCCTTGCCCACTGGCCAATGGTAGGAAGCCATGTGATCTAAACACAGCCAATCATATGCTGCTGCTGCTGCTGCTGCTAAGTCGCTTCAGTCATGTCCGACTCTGTGTGACCCCATAGACAGCAGCCCACCAGGCTCTGCCATCCCTGGGATTCTCCAGGCAAGAACACTGGAGTGGGTTGCCATTTCCTTCTCCAATGCAGAAAAGTGAAAGTGATGTCGCTCAGTCGTGTCCGACTCTTAGCGACCCCATGGATTGCAGCCCACCAGGCTCCTCCGTCCATGGGATTTTCCAGGCAAGAGTACTGGAGTGGGGTGCCATTGCCTTCTCCAAATCATATGCTGAGTCTTCCCCTTTTTGAAGGTGAGACAGAAACATAGAATCTACTAGAGATTATTCACAGATGCTGTAGTGGAATTCAAAGGCCAGAGGATTTGTTGTCACACAACCATGGTGCCAGTGGTCATGGTGCCAACCATTGTCCAGTTACAGCCCGTGGTAGCTGTGATGACTTAATTGTTCTTGTGGCAGAATGTCAGTTGTTCCTGGTCTCTCTTTGGCTACTGCCCAAGCCTGTTTCTCAGCCTTCCTCTCAGTTCTGTGAGCTACTCAACACCCTTAGCAGCCAATTCTTCTTCTTAAGTGGTATCTTCTAAAGTTAACTGAAAGTTCCTGCCATTTGTAACCAAGAATCCTGGCTAGTACACCTCTCTAAATAAATGGTCAAAGACACAAAATGGAAAGTCACAGAGAAAGAAACACAAATTCTTAATGTTTTTAAAGTATTCAATCTTACTATATCAAATAAATTATTTCTAGAAAATGAAAGCCATAAATTGGGGTTAAAATTGGCAAGCTTCTTTTTAATGACAATACTTTGAATTAGCAAACACATGGAAAATGATAGGTGCACAAATTTATATGATCTTTTAAGAAAGAAATTTGATTATATACACAAAAACCCTTCAAGATGTCCATAACTTTGTTTTAGATAAAACAATTATTTTTCCCTAAGGATTTAAAAAAATTCATTCGTTCGTTCATTGTTGGCTCTGCTGGGTCTTCATTGGTGGGCACAGGTTCTCTCTAGTTGTGGGGAGTGAGGGCCGCTCTCTAGCTGTGGAGCACAGTCTACTCATTGCAGTGGCTTCTTTTGTTGCAGAGCATGGGGCTCTAGGCACACAGGCTAATAGTTGTTTCTAGTTGGCTCTAGAGTGTAGGCTCCATAGTCGTGGGGCACAGGCTTAGTTGCTCCAAGGCAAGCAGGATCTTCCCAGACCAGGGAATCAAACCCCTGTCCCCTGCATTGGTAGGCAGACTCTTAACCACTGAAGATGTCCATAACTTTTGGATGTATCAATTCTTATTCTAGGAATTTATCATAAAAAATATTTATGCAAAGATTTACATATAAAAACATTAATTCTAGCTTTGCTTTTTTAAGGTTAAAAAGTTTAAGCAAAAATTTGTTCAATAATGTGAAAATGAAAATGGTTAAGAACATAAAGTGGAAGCGTTCTCGATGTGCTTCTACTTAACTAACTTGCCTGAATGGTCAGTAGTCTATCGATTATTGTCACTTATTAGGACTCTGTTAAACACACTGAATATTCCTCATTCATAAACCCATGTACTTTCCCTCCCCACAATTAGGTGGACATTTACCAAGAGTGGGATGCGTTTGTGCCTAGGCCTTTGCACAGACTTGGAACCTGCTATTGTTGTTATGAATGCAAAAGAAAGACAATAGCTATTTCCATGAAAGTTGAGTGCTTTGCAAAACTTAGCTAAAAGCAGATTGCTAAAAAAGAAAAGAAAAAAGGAAGGAAAGGAAGTTACTGTTACAGACAACAGAGGAAAATCAACAAAATCTAGAGCAGTCATTCTCAAGATTTTTGGTCCATTTATACTCTTTTGCAAGGAACCTAGAATGTTAGGTCCATGAATCAAGGCAAATTGTAAGTGGTCAAACAGGAGATGATGAGAGTGAACATTGACATTTTAGGAATCAGCAAACTAAAATGGACTGGAATGGGTGAATTTAACTCACGTGACCATTATATCTACTACTGTGGGCAAGAAACCGTTAGAAGAAATGGAGTAGCTATCTTAGTCAACAAGAGAGTCCGAAATGCAGTACTTGGATGCAATCTCAAAAACGACAGAATAATCTCTGTTCATTTCCAAGGCAAACCACTCAATATCACAGTAATCCAAGTCTATCTCCCAACCAATAATGCTGAAGAAGCTGAAGTGGAACGGTTCTATGAAGACCTACAAGACCTTCTAGAGCTAACACCCAAAAAACATTTCCTTTTCATTATAGGGGATTGGAATGCAAAAGTAGGAAGTCAAGAACTACTTGGAATAACAGGCAAATTTGGCCCTGGAATACAGAATGAAGCAGGGCAAAGGCTAATAGTTGTGCCAAGAGAACTCACTGTTCATAGCAGACACTCTCTTCCAGCAAAACAAGAAAAGACTCTACATATGGACATAACCAGATGGTCAATACTGAAATCAAATTGATTATATTCTTTGGAGCCAAAAATGGAGAAGCTCTATACAGTCAGCAAAAACAAGACCAAGAGCTGACTTGGGCTTAGATCATGAACTTCTTATTGTCAAATTCAGACTTAAATTGAAGAAAGTAGGGAAAACCACTAGGCCATTCAGGTATGACCTCAATCAAATCTCTTACAATTATACAGTGGAAGTGACAAATAGATTCAAGGGATTAGATCTGATAGAGTGCCTGAATAACTATGGACGGAGGTTTGTGACACTGCACAGGAGACATTGATCAACATCATCCCCAAGAAAAAGAAATGCAAAACAGCAAAATGGTTGTCTGAGGAGGCCTTATGAATAGTTGAGAAAAGAAGAGAAGTGAAAGGCAAAGGAGAAAAGGAAAGATACACTCATTTGAATGCAAAGTTTCAAAGACCCAGAGGGATGGTATGGGGAGGGAGGAGGGAGGAGGGTTCAGGATGGGGAACACATGTATACCTGTGGCAGATTCATTTTGATATATGGCAAAACCAATACAATATTGTAAAGTTAAATAAAATAAAATTTAAAAAAAAAGAAAAGCAAGGAGAGATAAGAAAACTTTCCTCTGTCATCAACGCAAAGAAATAGAGGAAAACAATAGAATGGGAAAGACTAGAGATCTCTTCAAGAAAATTAGAGACACCAAGAGAACTTTTGATGCAAAGATGGGCTCAACGAAGGACAGAAATGGCATGGATCTAACAGAAGCAGAAGATATTAAGAAGAGGTGGCAAGAATACACAGAAGAACTATACAAAAAAGATCTTCATGACCCAGATAATCACGATGGTGTGATCACTCACCTAGAGCCAGACATCCTGGAATGTGAAGTCAAGTGGGCCTTAGGAAGCATCACTATGAACAAACTAGTGGAGGTGATGGAATTCCAGTTGAGCTATTTCAAATCCTAAAAAGATGATGCTGTGAAAGTGCTGCACTCAATATGCCAGCAAATTTGGAAAATTCTGCAATGGCCACAGGACCGGAAAGGGTCAGTTTTCATTCCAATCCCAAAGAAAGGCAATGCCAAAGGATGCTCAACTTACCGTACAATTGCACTCATCTCACACACTAGCAACGTAATGCTCAAAATTCTCCAAGCCAGGCTTCAACAGTATGTGAACCGTGAACTTCCAGATGTTCAAGCTGGTTCTAGAAAAGGCAGAGGAACCAGAGATCATATTGCCAACATCAGTTGGATCATCGAAAAAGCAAGAGAGTTCCAGATAAACATCTACTGCTTTATTGACTATGCCAAAGCCTTTGACTGTGTGGATCACAACAAACTGTGGAATATTCTGAAAGAGATGGAAATACCAGACCACCTGACCGTCCTCCTGAGAAATCTGTATGCAGGTCAAGAAGCAACAGTTAGAACTGGACATGGAATGACGGACTGGTTCCAAATCAGGAAAGAAATGTATCATGGCTCTATATTGTCATCCTGCTTATTTAACTTCTATGCAGAGTACATCATGAGATATGCTGTACTGGATGAAGCACAAGCTGGAATCAAGTTTGCTGGGAGAAATATCAATAACCTCAGATATGCTGATGACACCACCCTTATGGCAGAAAGCTAAGAAGAACTAAAGAGCCTCTTGATGAAAGTGGAAGAGGAGAGTGAAAAGTTGGCTTAAAACTCAACATTCAGAAAACTAAGATCATGGCATCTGGTCCTATCACTTCATGGCAAATAGATGGGGAAACAGTGACAGACTTTATTGGGGGGGGGGGGGAGGCGGGGCTCCAAAATCACTGCAGACATTGACTACAGCCATGAAATTAAAGGACGCTTGCTCCTTGGAAGAAAAGCAATAAGAAACCTAGACAACATACTAAAAAGCAGACATTACTTTGCCAAAAAAGTCCGTCTAGTCAAAGCTATGGTTTTTCCAGTAGTAATATATGGATGTGAGAGTTGGACTATAAAGAAAGCTGAGCACCCAAGAAATGATGCTTTTGAACTGTGGTGTTGGAGAAGACTCTTGAGAGTCCCTTGGACAGCAAGGAGATCCAACCAGTCCATCCTAAAGGAAATCAGTCCTGAATATTCACTGGAAGGACTGGTGCTGAAGCTGAAACTCCAATACTTTGGCCACCTGATGTGATGAACTGACTCACTGGAAAAGACCCTGATGCTGGGAAAGATTGAAGGCCAGAGGAAAAGGGGACAACAGAGGATAAGATGGTTGGACGGCATCACAGACTCAGCGGACATGAGTGTGAGTAAACTCCGGGAGTTGGTGATGGACAGGGAGGCCTGTCATGCTGCAGTCCATGGGGTCGCAAAGAGTCAGACACAACTGAGTGACTGGACTGAACTGAACTTACACTGTTAAAAATGATTGAGAACCTTAAATAGCTTCTCTTTGTGGAAATATCTATGGACATTTGCCATATTAAAAATTAATGAATTATAAACTTCTAATTCATTTTAAAAATAACAATAATAAATCCACTGAAAGTGAAAGTCACTTAGTTGTGTCCAACTCTTTGCAACTATACAGTCCATGGAATTCTCCAGGCCAGAATACTGGAGTAGGTAGCCTTTCCCTTCTCCAGGGGATTTTCCCAACCCGGGGATTCAACCCAGGTCTCCCGTATTGCAGGTGCATTTTTACCAGCTGAGCCACAAGGAAAGCCCAAGAAAACCAGAGTGAGTAGCCTTTCCCTTTGCCTGCACATCTTCCTGACCTAGGAATTGAACCAGGGTCTCCTGCATTGCTGGTGGACTCTTTACCAAGTGAGCTATCAGGGAAGCCAATAATAAATCCATTCAGTTCAGTTCAGTTCAGTCGCTCAGTTGTGTCCGACTCTTTGCAACCCCATGAATTGCAGCACACCAGGCCTCCCTGTCCATCACAAACTCCCAGAGTTCACCCAAACTCACGTCCATCGAGTCAGCGATGCCATCCAGCCATCTCATCCTCTGTTGTCCCCTTCTCCTCCTGCCCCCAATCCCTCCCAGCATCTTTTCCAATGAGTCAACTCTTTGCATGAGGTGGCCAAAGTATTGGCGTTTCAGCTTTAGCATCATTCCTTCCAAAGAACACCCAGGACTGATCTCCTTCAGAATGGACTGGTTGGATCTCCTTGCAGTCCAAGGGACTCTCAAGAGTCTTCTCCAACACCACAGTTCAAAAGCATCAATTCTTCGGAGCTCAGCTTTCTTCACAGTCCAACTCTCACATCCATTCATGACCACTGGAAAAACCACAGCCTTGACTAGATGGACCTTTGTTGGCAAAGTAATGTCTCTGCTTTTGAATATGCTATCTAGGTTGGTCATAACTTTCCTTCCAAGGAGTAAGCGTCTTTTAATTTCATGGCTGCAATCACCATCTGCAGTGATTTTGGAGCCCAAAAAATAAAGTCTGACACTATTTCCACTGTTTCCCCATCTATTTCCCATGAAGTGATGGGACCAGATGCCATGATCTTCGTTTTCTGAATGTTGAGTTTTAAGCCAAGCTTTTCACTCTCCTCTTTCACTTTCTTCAAGAGGCTTTTTAGTTCCTCTTCACTTTCTGCCATAAGGGTAGTGTCATCTGCATATCTGAGGTTATCATTACATGTTAAATTAATAACATAGTTTTATAATAAGTAAGTACATTCCCAGAAATATTTAGAGTGGTGAAACTGTTATAAATTTCTAATACCTGGCATAATTGAAGGCAATTGGCTATTCACATTGCTTCAGTTTTCAATCTACTGTGGTATATTGAGTCATGTTGCCTTTAGAAAACTTTGCTGAATACTCACAATCAGATGAGAGTGAGAGAGATAAAAACACCTTAGTGTTATAGGTCAATCATACTTCACATACAAACAAACAAACAAACTCATTAGAAAAAGAGATCAGATGTGTGGTTACCAGAGGCAGGGCTGGGAGAGGTGGGGGAGTTGGATGAAGGTAGTGAAAAGGTACAAACTTCCAGTTATAAGTAAATACTAAGGATTTAATGTACAACATGATAAATATTGCTAACACTGCTGTAAGTTATATATGAAAGTTGTTAAGAGAATAAATACTAAGAATTCTCATCACAGGAAAAATATTTTTCTTTTGTTTTGTATCTATATGAAATGAAGCATGTTTACTCAACTTTAACATGTTAATCATTTCGTGATATATGTAAGTCAAATTATTATGCTGTACTTCTACAGAGTTGTATGTCAATTTTATCTCAGTAAAACTGGAAGGAAAATAAATAACAAAGCGGGGGGAGGGAAGAAGCATGTGCATTTTAAGAATAATTCCACATCATTTATTTTACTGCTCCCATCAGCTGTTTCACTTTGGGCCACAGTTAGTTAAGCACTCATTATTTCACACAGGAGTCTGAAAGCATGTGGTTCCAAGGTTGATTAATCCAGCGACTAGAACACAGCAGGGCTCTGAGTTGGCATCCCTGAGGTGCTCTTAGCTTTCCCCTCAGTGTTCACAAGATGACAACCACAGCTGCAAGGAGCCGATGGCAGGAGAGCTGGAGACTGGAGATGGCGAAGTTTTGCCTCATGCTTCTCTCTCCTTAGCAGGAGGAAACCCTTTAACAAAAGCCCTTAGCAGACTTCCCCTTGTCTGTCCGGCAGAACTGGATCACATAGTAACCCCTAGACTATTCACTGGCAAAAAGAATGAGACCGTCGGGACTGGCTTAGAACAATCATAGGCAGCTCAACGTTGGGGCTTACATGGATATCCAAGTTTATCCTCCCAGCCTAGAGAATGTGCACCTTCTCTGAACAAGTCCTTTCTACACATCTGAACAAAAGCAGAGTCATTTCAGCTAAGACAAAGAGGGGAAGTGTTTTGGCAGGAGATGACAACAGTGTCTGCCTCACTCACTTTAAACCAAATTTTTCAATTACTAACCAACAGCCTGAAAGAAAGTGAACGTGAAAGGTTCTCCGTCAACTCTTTGTGACCCCACAGACTATACAGTCCATGGAATTCTCTAGGCCAGAATACTGGAGTGGGTAACCTTTCCCTTCTCCAGGGGATCTTCCAAACATAAGGATCAAACCCAGGTCTGCCACATTACAGGCAGATTTTTCACCAGTCTGAGTACACAGACTAAAAGGGTATATCCATAACCAGCTACTAAAATTATTTTTTAAAGCAGAACTGTTGCTGTTGTTCAGTCGTTCAGTCATGTCTGACTCTTTGCAACCCCACGGGCTGCAACACGCCAGGCTACCCTGTCCTTCACTATCTCACAGAGATTGCTCAAACTCATGTCCGTTGAGTCAGTGATGCCATCCAACCATCTCACCCTCTGTCGTCCCTTTCTCCTCTTACATCCAGTCTTTCTCAGCATCAGGATCTTTTCTAATGAATCAGCTCTTCACATCAGGTGGCCAGAGTATTGTAACTTCAGCTTTAGCATCAGTCCTTCCAATGAATGTTCATGACCAGTCCTAACAATGAATATTTAAGATTGATTTCCTTTAGGATTGATTGGTTTGATCTCCTTGCAGTCCAAGGGACTCTCAAGAGTCTTCTCCAACACCACAGTTCAAAAGCATCAATTGTTCTGTGCTCAGCTTTCTTTATAGTCCAACTCTCACATCCATACATGACCACTGGAAAAACCATAGCCTTGACTAGACGAACCTTTGTTGGCAAAGTAATGTCTCTGCTTTTGAATATGCTATCTAGGTTGGTCATAACTTTGCTTCCAAGGAGTAAGCGTTTTTTAATTTCATGGCTGCAATCACCATCTGCAGTGATTTTGGAGCCCAGAAAAATAAAGTCTGACACTGTTTCCACTGTTTCCCCATCTATTTCCCATGAAGTGGTGGGACCAGATGCCATGATCTTCGTTTTCTGAATGTTGAGCTTTAAGCCAACTTTTTCACTCTCCTCTTTCACTTTCCTCAAGAGGCTTTTTAGTTCCTCTTCACTTTCTGCCATAAGGGTGGTGTCATCTGCATATCTGAGGTTATTGATATTTCGCCCGGCAATCTTGATTTCAGCTTGTGCTTCTTCCAGTCCAGCGTTTCTCATGATGTACTCTGCATATAAGTTAAATAAGCAGGGTGACAATATGCAGCCTTGACGAACTCCTTTTCCTATTTGGAACCAGTCTTTTGTTCCATGTCCAGTTCTAACTCTTGCTTCCTGACCTGCATACGAATTTCTCAAGAGGCAGATCAGGTGGTCTGGTATTTCCATCTCTTTCAGAATTTTCCACAGTTTATTGTGATCCACACAGTCCAAGGCTTTGGCATAGTCAATAAAGCAGAAATAGATGTTTTTCTGGAACTCTCTTGCTTTTTCCATGATCCAGCGGATGTTGGCAATTTGATCTCTGGTTCCTCTGCCTTTTCTAAAACCAGCTTGAACATCAGGAAGTTCACGGTTCACATATTGCTGAAGCCTGGCTTGGAGAATTTTGAGCATTACTTTACTAGTGTGTGAGATGAGTGCAATTGTGCAGTAGTTTGAGCATTCTTTGGCATTGCCTTTCTTTGGGACTGGAATGAAAACTGAGCTTTTCCAGTCCTGTGGCCACTGCTGAGTTTTCCAAATTTGCTGGCATATTGAGTGCAGCACTTTCACAGCATCATCTTTCAGGATTTGGAATAGCTCAACTGGAATTCCATCACCTCCACTAGCTTTGTTCATAGTGATGCTTTCTAAGGCCCACTTGACTTCACATTCCAGGATGTCTGGCTCTAGGTCAGTGATCACACCATCGTGATTATCTGGGTCATGAAGATCCTTTTTGTACAGTCGTTCTGTGTATTCTTGCCATCTCTTCTTAATACTTCTGCTTCTGTTGGTATGGACCTAACATACCTAACAGACCATACCATTTCTGTCCTTTATCGAGCTCATAGTGCCTAGTAAATAATGAGAGTTTGTAAATGCATGCTGTTAGTGTTATTTCACGTTTACTTGGTGACATAGGTAGGGCAGGACTTACTATCTTCATTTTATATATTAGGCAACCGAGGCTAAGAGAAGTGCAATGCCTTCCCCAATATCATACTGCTTGCCAAGATTATTGTTCCTTTCAATTAAACTATCGCTACCATCACCCATGGTATAGATGAGAGACAAGAAAATTCTGTTCCTAATGCTTGAGAATGTTTCTTATGATAGATTTTTAAAATATACATATATTTTGTTGTTGTTGCTGTTGAGATTAACATACCATAAACTCACCCTTTTGAAGTGAACAATTCAGTGATTTTGTAGTATATTAACAAGGTTGTGAAACTATCACCACCATTTAATTTCGAAATATTTTCAACGTTCCCTCCCTCCAAAAACAACAACAACAACAAAAAAACGCATGTCCATTAGCATTCACTCCCTCTTCCGTTCTCCCACAAGGCCCTGGAAATCACTAATCTCTTTTCTGTTCCTATGTTACTATTTGCCTATTCTGAACATTTCCTATATACAGAAGCATAGAATACGTGGCCTTCTATATCTGACTTCCTTCAGTTAGCACAATGTTTTTAAGAGTCATTCACGTTGTAGCATGTGTCAGCTCTTCATTCCTTTTTATGGCTAAATAATACTGCATTATATGGCTATACCACATTTAAAAAATTCATTTATCACTTATATATTAGATTTCTGGACACAGCCATTTGGCAATTTAACCAACTAAAACAAATAGCAAGTAAATCAGTAAAATTCAGTAAACCAGAAAAATGACTGAATAAAATGACCAGTAACCAAAAACAAATCAGTAAAATTCAGCTCATCTAGCTCATCCAAAACTTTTTTACTTTATTTGTTAAAAGATTAGAAATAAGAGTTTTTCACCTTTTGTTGGAATCATTTCTTGTTTGTTTTCTGTTTATTTACCAGATACCAAGAATATTTCAATTGTTTCCAGAATTGTTTGTCCTTCAACTCACTTGCAAATCTTTCAGTCTAGATTCCTTCAGTCATAAACTATAAAATACACACATCTCTGATACTCAGGTAAGATGCCAATGGGAAGCCTAATCCCCCCTGTCCCCCACCAAGCCCGGGGCTCTTGAGCCTGTGCTTATTTTCTCTATACATAAATGGAGAAAATATTTCTCCTGAAAGAGATGACCTGTGTGCTCCTATGCAGTTCCAGGCGCCTATGACTCCGGTTCCCTGTCTGCGTGTGTAGCCACCACGGTCTCCACCGCCACTCCACTCCAGTCCACCTTCACCTACCACCGCTCTGTTTCATTCAAGTCGAGGAATTTAGATAGGACGAAACTTCCTGTGGCTCTGGTGGCAGGAGGAAATAGAGCAAGCTGACAGTAGCATCGCATGACAACAGCCTCAGAGGTTTATATAGCCCTCTACAGTTGACAAAGCAATTCTCCACGCAATTTCTCATACAGGTCCCCACGACAGGCCCTTGAATAAGTCAGGCATTTTATCAAGGGAGAAACTGAGATCTGGAAAGTGGCCAAGTTCATATTGTCAAGTGATGGACCCTGAGGCTCTTGTCTCCCAGTCTGTGGTCATCACACCGTCTCACGGCACCACTCCACCTCCGATGGCATTAGGACAGTGAAGAATGAGCAGCTGAGGCCAAGTATCGACGGCTTGTAGTTGCTTACAGTGGTCCCAGGATGACTATTCACTGACATGCCTGTGCTGAGTATGAGTAAAGGAAAGGGTGAAACAGGAGTAAAGGGAGAGTCAATGGAACTAGTGAAAAAATACATGAGTATACTGAAGACCAACACATGAAGAACACTTACTAGCACTTATGGAAAGTTTTTAAGGAATGAGGGTTTCCAAACAGATTGTGCAGGGTCACTTAAACTTAGCACTACTCATCCAGTCCCAGACTTCCCCCTGGAACACTGCTGAGTGATGTGATGGTCTTCATGCTGAGCTTTGAGTGGGTAAGTTGCTACTAGGGACCTGGAGGCAAAGAAGAACACACTACCAGGTGTAAACCATTCGGAGAACAAACTGCCTAGTTTGGCCTTTCAATCCATTTCAACATCCATCAGGCCCCCCCAAAATTTTCAACAGATTCCAAGACCTACATTTTGCTCCCACTCTTATTAACACCATTCCCTTATATACATCATCTATAGGTGTTTCACATATAATATTTCATTGCATCACACCTGTGAGTTAGGCATTATTATCCCCTTTTTACAGAAGGACAAATTGGGCTCATAAATATGAATAAATTGCTCCAGCCGCTTGGGGATAGAACTGTTGTTTAAATTCAGGTCTCTGTTGTTTCAAATCTCTTTTCTTTCTGATAAAATGCAGTACCTCTATTCTAACTCTCTATTAGAATTTCAATTGAAATCTTGCCTGCAGTTAAACTGTATGAAACATTTTGAGGAAGATTATATTAGTATAAATCTGTGAACATTCTAATTTCTAAATATGCTGATAATATATTTATTATAAAGTCAATTAATGAAATAATGAAACTGCCTTGATAAACACAGCTGCAATGGGCATTCTAGCTAGGCCTCTTACTTCAAGCTATATTTTATTTAGAGTGCATAGAATGGAGAAAATCATGGTTCAGTAGGTACAAATGTCTTTTAATAATAGTTTTAATAGTCTCAGTAGTGGTTTGTGATCTCAAGTCATATCTTGACTAAACAGATATGACAGAAAGAGCTTATTATGTCTTCAAAAAAAGTTGCTAAGCTCGTTGCAGAAACTGACATTCATTTTTGCCGGGATGTTAAAAACTGTTACATGTGACATTTTAGTGTGCATGTTGTACTTATTACAATTTTAGTAATAGTTTAAAGTGTATTTAATATTTCAGAATGAATTCTCCCAAATTGATCTAAACATTAAATTTAACCCTAATTAAAATCCCAAGTCACCTTTGAAGAAACTGACAAGCAGACACTAAAATTTGTTTGAAAACGCAAAGGACCTGGACTAGCCAAAACCATTTTGAAAAAGAATAATAAGGTTGGAGGATTTACCCTACTTGATTCTGAGACTTATAGGAAAGCTACTAAAATCAAGAGAAAGAGAGTTAGAGCGAGGATAGACTTGCAGATTGCTTGAACAGAATGGAATCCAGAAACAGAACCAAACGTACATGGTCAACTGGTGTTCTGACAAAGATGCCAAGGTAATTAAATGAAAAAATCAGCAAATGGGATATCCAGCTAAAACAACTGGGTATCTGTAACAGAAAAATTTTAGCCTCTACCCATATCTTATATCACATACAAAAACGAACTCAAAATAGATCATAGATTTAAACACAAGACCTACAGGAGGAAATGTTTGTGATATCCAGTTAGAAAAGGCATAAGGGCACAAATCATGAAAGAAAATATTCATTAAATTAACTTTTCCAAAATTAAAAGCTTTTTTTCTTAAAAAAAAAAAAAGAGCTAAAAAGACAAAGTTATGATTTCACAGTACAATATATATAAATCAAGTCATTATGTTGTACATCTTAAACTTACAGACTGCTGTATGTCAATTATACCTCAATAAAACTACAGGTGGGGGAGGGGAGGCAAGCAAAAAACTGTGATATGCAAAACATATATCTAACAAATGTATCTGGAATATATAACAAAGTTATACAACTCAGTAAGAGGGTGTGCTTAGTCTCTCAGTCGTGTCCGACTCTTTGTGACCCCATGGAGCCCTTCAGGCTCCTCTGTCCATGGAATTCTCTGGGCAAGAATTCTGGAGTTGGTAGCCATTCCCTTCTCCAGGGATCTTTCCGACCCAGGGATTGAACCTGGGTCTCCTGCCTTGCAGGTGGATTCTTTACTGTCTGAACCACCAAGGAAGCCCCAATAAGAAGGAAACAACACAATAAAAATAGGGAAAAGATTTGAACACTTCACAAAAGAAGATATATAAATGCCAATTAGTATATGAAAAGATGTCCAATATCACAAATTATGAGAAAAATGCCAATTAAAACTACACAAACTATTTATCACATGTGCATGCAGGCTAAGTCACTTCAGTGGTGCATGCATGCTAAGTCACTTCAGTGGTACATGCATGCTAAGTCACTTCAGTGGTGTCCGGCTCTTTGCGACCGTGTGGACTGCCGCCCACCAGACGTCTCTGTCCCTGGAATTCTCCAGGCAAGAATACTGGAGTGGGTTCCCATGCCATCCTCCAGAGGATCTTCCCGACCCAGGGATCGAACCCAGTCTCTTATGTCTCCTGCATTTGCAGGCAGGTTCTGTACCACCAGCGCTGTTCATCAGTTTACCAATATTATAAATTTAACATACCACTGGGAAGCCCCATATGACACAGAACTCTCACTCCTAGATATTTACCCCAAAGAAATAAAAATATGTCTACGCAAACACTTATACATGAATGTTTATAGTAGTATTATTTATAATAGTCAAAAGCTGGAAACAACCCAAGTACTGATTAGTGAATGGAAAAACAAATTTGGTACATACATACCACGGGATACTACTCAACACAGAAACAATATATTGTATTTATATGTATTAATACACTCAACAATATAGATGAATGTCAAAAACATTAAGAGAAAAAAAGTTACACACAAAGGACTGAATACTATGGTTCAATTATATGAAATCCAAGAGAAGGCAAAACTGTAGTGACTGTAAATCAGCAGTTGCCTTGACGGCAGGAACTGGGGGAGTGGATTGATTGAAGAGGGGCACTTTTTAGGGTGATGGAAATGTTCTGTCCTGATCATGGAAATGGTTAGACAACCACATATAATTACCTGAATTTATTAAACTGTACACTTAGAATTTTATCCTATGTAATGTATACCTCAATAAAACTGAGGCAAATAGTTCTTTTAAATACTAGGGCTTCACAATCCCTAAAAAAAAAGAAAACAAAAATTAGCATTAGAACTAAGTATGTAAACTTCTGCAAAATAATACCAAAGAAATATACATTAAAGTTATTCAATATATGTAAAAGATTGACTTTTTGAAGCTGTTTTTAATTTTTTTGTTCCTCTAATCTCCATCTGAATAAAAATTAGAAATAAATAAGCTACATCTTAAATAATTTTGGCTGACTTTAATATATACAAAACTACTTGTATGTTTAAATATATACAAAACTGCTTAAATAGATTACCAAATAAAAATCTTCGTTACAGGAGACTTTTTCATTGGACCATGGCTCCTTAAGGCATTTGAGAAACAGAATGTTTCAGTTTGTTAGTTTTGGGTGTTTGAGAGGTTTTGTTTTTTATTTTTTGGTTTCCAGGGTGTGGTGTTTTGTTTTTTTCTTTTTGGCAGTGCTTAGCCAGTTCATCATGCTTTCTTATTGTCACAAAGTGTTTTTATGATTCATCAGTCAATATCCAGGGTCAGATAATTAGCCATTAACATACTTCACCTGTACTGTGATGAAAATGATATCACAATTTGCAAGAGATCCCCTTGAAGATGAAATTGAAAGAAATTGTGGCCACATGTTGTTTCAAACCTGTATTCATTACACCTCCTGACTGCATGTCATCCAAGAGAGGCCAAACAGATGTGTAAAAATAGCTGTTTAACAGGGGGGAAAATACTGTAAAATTGTTTATGGCAGGACAGCGGGTTCTTATAGGCAAAGTAAATTACAAATAGATTTCTCAATTACTTTTTAAAGCCTGGTATTTGATTCTTATATAACAGTCAAAAATCAATTTTGCATGGAATTTATGTGAATACCTCATTATTAATAAAACAGCGGTTGGCGGCTGCTACTTGCTCCCCACAAAAGCGGCACGCGGTGGGGAAGCATTCACGTGCCAGGCTTTGCAATCGTTTATCTTTTTATCCCCTGCTTTAGCATCATAAAAAAAGGAAAGGGAAGAAATGAATTCCAAGCAAATTTTAGACATTGCTTCTGGCAGCCCCTCATTCAAGGGGGCCAGGAGGGGTGCCCTGAGAGTACTTACTGGCAGGTGTTAGAGCAGTCCTCATGCCCCACTCCCTGCTCATATTGTGCCTCAAAGGTCTTTTTTAAAATAAACATCTTAAGCAAATAACTCTAGTTGTTGGAAAAGACATTGAACTCCACCACTCATTTTATGCCTAGCATATCTCATCTCAGTCCTGGAGCTCACTGTTGACCAAGTGAACTGGTTTATGATTAGCCAGTGGTGCTTTTTTCCAAATCGCTTAATGACAGTTACTAATTTTTAAAAGAAAAGAAATTGTTCCTGACTCAAACATTCTATGCACATAACAAACATATTTATCTCCAGTTCATAAATAGGAAAATTGAATTCCGTGAATGTCCAGGACCTATTCTGTGCTTAATTCATCAAACCATGAATACTCCCCTCCAAAAGGAAAAGTGTAGTATAATGACCAAGCTAGCTTCTCTGGTTGGCCTTTCTTTTTTTTATTGGAGTATAGTTGCTTTACACTGCTGTGTCATTTTTTGCTGTAAAACAAAGTGAATTAGCCGTACAAATGCATATGTCCCCTCTTTTTTGGATTTCCTTCCTATTTAGGTCACCACAGAGCATGGAGTTCCCTGTGCTATACAGTGGGCTTCTCTGGTGGCTAGAATGGTAAAGAATCCACCTGCAATGTAGGAGACCTGGGTTCAATCCCTGGATTGGGAAGATCCCCTGGAGGAGGGCATGGTAACCCACTCCAGTATTCTTGCCTGGAGAATCCCATGGATAGAGGAGCCTGGTGGGCTACAGTCCATGGGGTAGCAAAGAGTAGGACATGATTGAGCGACTAAGCATGGCAGTCCCTTCAGTCATGTCTGATTCTTTGTGACCCTATGAACTGTAGCCCACCAGGCTCCTCTATCCATGGGATTCTCCATGCAAGAAAACTGGAGTGGGTTACCATGTCCTCCTCCAGGGTATTGTCCCAACCCAGGGATTGAACCCTCATCTCCTGTGGCTCCTGCACTGTGGGTGGATTCTGTATTGCTGAACAGCCTGGGAAGCCCCAGGTTCTCATTAGTTATCTATTTTATACATAGCAGTGTATATATGACAATCCCAATCTCCCAATTTATACCACTTCTCCTTTTGCCCCTTGGTATCCATACATTTGTTCTCTTCATCTGTGTCTCTATTTCTGCTTTGCAAATAAGATCATCTATACCATTTCCCCAGATTCCACATATGTATATTAATATATGATATTTCTTTTTCTCTTTCTGACTGGTTGGCCTTTCTTAACCAATCAGGTGACTTACTAGTAAGTTCTGTCATTGCTTTAGGGATTGTCTTTTCACCAGAAAAGTTAGTGTTTTCAAAAATGGTCTGAGGTTTCTTTCAGTTCATAAACAACTTTAAGACTCAGGGCAGTGAGTAAAAAGTCATTTTGTTTTGTTACATGCAAAAAAAAAAAAAAAAAAATGAGGCTTGGCCATCAACATGGGGAAATGCTCATTTTCAGACGTTAAAGACAGTTTAGACCATAGCTACCTGCTACTTCTTCTATTGAGTCCACACTTCAAAGATCCTGGCAGGGAAAAAGGCAAGAATCTCCCTGCCTCTGGGTGTTTGCAGCACATTTCCCACAATGCTGATTTCTCCCTTCTTTGAATCTCTGCCCATGAATGATCACACCTGGCAGCTGTGGGCAAGCTCACTTACCCCCTACACCTCCGAGTCAGCAGCTAATTAGAAATACAGTATGAACACAATCATTAAGCCAGCCCAAAAAGCTGTGGTGGACTCTAGTTTACAGTCTGTTTGAGACAGAGGTGTACATAAGATGACTCCTTTTAAATATAGAATGCCAGGAGTTTACTGAAGAATAAGAGTCCAGGGTAGATAAGAAAATTTTTCTTTAAGGACTGGGTTTGATATCCATTGTGAAACAAAATGACTTACACATGATCAACATATTTAGAGTTTTAAAATACAATTACTTTCCTTTTATTCCTTCTCTAATTCTTCACATAGTTACTCTGACTTACCATGTCTTCACTGAGAATCACACAGTTAATCAACTGAAGTCAGTAAAATCAGTATTCTTTTGGAAAAAATACATTTTTTTCCAAAAAGGAAAGATACTTTTTTTTTCTAGGTCAAATTCAAATTTGGGATTTGTTTACACAAGTGCTACTAATGAGCTCAAAGAGAAGCTTATTTACAGTCGATTGTGGTTGATCACATGAATAGCCTCAGTCCTTCACGCCTCCTCGCCTCCTCGTATCTAGGCCTTTGCCCTGTGACAGTCCCTCTTATTTAAAAGACAAATCTGTTTTTTCATCTCTTGAATCTGGTCTTGGACGTGTGACTTGCTTTGGCCAACAGAATGAGATGAAATGACAAGTGTGCCAGTACTAAGCCTAGACCTCAAGAAACCTGCGTGTGTCTGCATGTTTCCCACTTCCGCCATTGCCAGGACAAAGGGCATGCCTGTGTTACCTGGGAATCTCAGGAGAAGGATGAGGGACATGTAGAGCAAAGCCAAGTCACCCCAAACAACCCAAACTAGATCTGACAAGCCCTCAGACACAAAAGAGAGCCCAGCTGAGATCAACAGAGCCCTGCAGATGCAGGAGGAAGGACAGGTCTACCGTCGCATACCCTCGAGTTGCTGTGCTTGTTTGCTGCACAACAGTTTCATGGCAATAGCTAATTACTACATTGATCTTCCCTAACACTAACTGGTACTGATAATGATGTTGAAATTGCCACACTTCAAGATACTTGTGACTGTCTGGTCTTTCCCTACTTTTATTAGCATGTGTAATACATTGATTCTGAGTCATTGTCACTATATTCTTTTTGGTACACAAACTTTCCATGTTCTCTGAGCATCTTAGGCAAGGAGCTGTCAGGTTTTGATGTAGCCAGAACTACCTGCAGGGCTTCTTAAAACACATATTTCTGAGCCCTACCTCCAGAGTTTCTGATTTAGTTGGTCTACAGTAGACCCCAGCCTCAGAATGGGCATTGTTCACAAGTCCCTATGCTGGTGCTGATGCTTCTAGTTCCAGGACCACATTGTGAGATCCAGTCCCTCAGGCTATCAAGGGTTAAGCGCAAAGTTGCTGGTTCACATACCCATCTGTGTTTTCCCAAAGCACGTTTTCCATCACCTTTTCTGACCGGTAAATGAGTTGAGCCGGAGCCAAGATTCCATAGCCTTCCAGATGAGTTCCCTCTGCAAGAGACATCTCTGCAGCAAACAGCAAGCAGGGTTCCCAAGCCTGCATGGGACTCAGCAAGGACTCAGCACACTCTGCCCACAGACTTACAGCTATGCCAGTGACTTGAAAAGTTTTCTGGCTTGCATCCAGGAAGGATTTAGGAGGATAAAAGAGAGTTCACACTTCTCAGTGTCCACCTCAAAGCATTTGTTCTTAAATTTCCCTTCTTAGAATTCTGGAATTTTACTGTCAGGAAAAACTCTTAGCCCCATCTATTTAAATGTGTACAATCAATTTCTCCCTCTCAAATCTCCACGGCAGGTATTCTCATTTCTTCCCACTTGCTGCGTGTGCAGTGATCCCCCACTGTGAAAACAGAACAGCTTTTGCTCATGGTGCAGCTCAACTCTGCCTGATCTCTTTTTCACAACAATCTTTCACAACAGTTGAACTCAGACACTCAAGCATGGCTCTGTAGCATCAGCAAGAGTTGGCAAGAATCTGGGTCCTCTGAGTGATTTTTATTTGCAGTGTTGCCTCAGAAAATGAAACCAAATTGAAAAAAACTGTCCCTTGAAATGTAACATTTTAAAAACACAATAGGGAAGCAGTAAGCCTTCATAAAGCACTGGCCAGCCTGCTTCACCTTTCACTTCCTTTCTTTTAATAAAGCATGGTTTTCATCTGCTAATTGCTGCATGATTTTAATTCAGTAGCTGTATTTTGAAGAAAAGTAGGGTTGTCCTTGAGGTGTGCAAACACTTGCCCAGGGGCCTGGGGAATGTCTGGCACTTTTCTGCTCATAGTCTGGCATCCTGGAAATATTTCCAATCTGTTTCATAAAAGTAGTTTGACCCTATTTTGCAAAGAGTTTTTATAAGAATCTTAGAACTCAATGTCACAGTCAACCACTACTTTGCCTATCGTTAAAGCCATAAACTATTTGACACTAAAACCAAATGGTTGTAGACTATTTTTATTCAATAG
This sequence comes from Bos taurus, assembly GCF_002263795.3. Classification (NCBI taxonomy): domain Eukaryota; kingdom Metazoa; phylum Chordata; class Mammalia; order Artiodactyla; family Bovidae; genus Bos; species Bos taurus. Next base: position 19,958,906 of record NC_037329.1, on the reverse strand, counting down.
ATATTTATCAAGCATCTACTATGTACACTTACTCTGCCTGGTAAGAGATACAGAAGTGAAAATATCCCCTCTTTGCTTTCAAAGTGCTTATAATACTTTTGATAAAACCAACCTCAAAACAAATAATGATCCCTTCATTCATTCAACACGTATGTGTTGAGTGCCTATTATGGCCTTGGCACAGTACATACTGTACGTAGAACACACAACAATAATAATGGTGGACTTGATTCCTGCTCAAAGTTTAGTCTTGTAAGGGAGTCAGATAGTTACAAAAAGGGTGATAAAAATATCACTTGGGACAACCATGTGGCAAGAGCATGAGGCAGGAGACCCTAGTTTAGTCTGAAGTCAAAGAAAAGCTTTTGGAAGAAATAACACAGAAATTGAGACCTAAAAGTACAAAAGAAGATGCTGAGAAAGGCGGAGAGAAAATGAGGATGAAATAGATTTGCAAAGGTGGAGCTAATTTGCCACCTATAAAGAATTTTTAAAAGATCAGTATAATGAGGGCTTCCCTGGTGACTCAGCAGTAAAGAATCCACCCGCCAATGAAGGACACAGGTTCCATCCCTGATCCAGGAAGATCCCACATACCGCGGAGCAACTAAGCCTGTGTGCCCCAACTACTGAGCCTACGTGCCCTAGAACCTGTGCTCTGCAGCAAGTGAAGCCTCTGCAATGAGAAGCGCATGCCTAGAAACTAGAGAACAGCCCCCACTTGCTGCAACCAGAGAAAGCCTGCACACAGCAGCAGAGACCCAGTACAGCTCAGACCAGTGCTCTGTGACAATCCAGAGGGGTGGCATGGGGTGGGCGGGGGGATGTATGTGTGCCCTTATGGTATTGATAGTTGAAATCACTTATATGGGGCATTTCTTCCAGATTTCCTCTGGCCAGTCATTTTGCTTTGATTGGTCCTGAGTCTGTATTTGGAATATCTCAGGATCCCCCCAGGTGTGCGTGCGTCTCTTAGCCAAGATGGAATTCCAGTGAAGAAACCTACAGGCAGGTTGACACCATCTACTCTGGTGGTACCCTCTCCCTTTTTGACCTTCAAGGAACTGTGTAGTCGGGAAGGTCTCCTTGACTTTGAGAATGAGAAATGCGTGGTCTCTATCTTTTATCTGGGCAGGGTTCAGCTTCTCCTGAGAAGCCAATGGCAACACACTCCAGTACTCTTGCCTGGAAAATCCCATGGATGGAGGAGCCTGGTAAGCTGCAGGCCATGGGGTCACTAAGAGTTGGACATGACTGAGCGACTTCACTTTCACTTTTCACTTTCATGCATTGGAGAAGGAAATGGCAACCCACTCCAGTGTTCTTGCCTAGAGAATCCCAGGGATGGAGAAGCCTGGTGGGCTGCTGTCTATGGGGTCACACAGAGTCGGACACGACTGATGCAACTTAGCAGCAGTAGCTTCTCCAATTGCTATTACGGAGTATCTGTCCACAGAGAATGAACTACAGCTGCTCAGTCTGGGGTCCATCTATCTCCTGCCTTAATAGGAGTAGAAGTAATGGAACTTTATCTTTAGTTTGGGGTCTAAATCTTCCTGGTATATTCACACTGATGCCTTAGCCTCCAGGCAGCCCAACAGTCCTTTCATGCAGCTGCACTTGCTCAGCCAATCCTGCTTGTCATGTGAGACTTAATCAAGGAACAGAGACAGACCTCATTCCTTCTGAGTCCTCTGCTCCTTAGCTACTCCCAGCCTCTCCATCTTTCAAAGTAGGGGAGTCCTATAGTGCATCTAAATATTGTGAAAATTCCTGATTGCATTTTCCCAAACAACAATTCTTCTGCCTTCTAATTCTGAACTTTTCCTTATTTGAGAAATGTTTGTTTCCCATTCCCATTTCTGATCAATAGCTGGTCTCTACTTAAAATCAATTTCTTTTTCAACTATCTCTGAATTATAGTATCAGATAGAAACTGCCTTTTGTTCAAAGGCTTAGTATTAGAAAAATAATCACAATACTAAAATGAAACATGTAACTTTCTTTTCATTTATGTAAGATATTTGAATTTTTGCAGGTCAATGGTCCTCAAATTTGAAGTATACCATAATTTTCTATGAAAACATTGGAATGGACCCACACCTGCACTCAAGGGTCCCCACCCCTTACCCCTGGAGTTGTGGCACAGGTGGAAGAGCAGCGTGGGCCAGCAGGCATGCCCTGGCCAGGCTTCCACTCAGGGCTTTGTGTGCCCATCTCACCCGGCTGTGATGGTCACCTCTAGTACTGATCTGGTTCATGGAGGCCACAGACACACACACGCCCACCTCATTCTGGTTTCCAGCTCCAAGCCTTCCTCCCTGCTTAGTCATGAGGACCCTGACCCTCTGGGGTCCTGATACCCAGAGCAGGGCCTGCAGATACCTGGTCTCCCTCCCAGAAACATGGGACTTATTTTTCTGATTGAAGAAAATAAAAAGTGCTGTGCAATTATTTAAAAAAACAAAAACACTGGGATGAATTTACACCAGTCTTGGGATTCCAAGTAATGGACCAAAAACAACAGATTCCTTGCGCCTGCTACTCCCAAACTTCCCGAGTCTGAGTTTAAAACTGAAGGCATATTGATTTCTGGAGAGGTACAATCTTCTACTTTTTTTAAAGCAGCAATTAGGACAGTGTTTATACAGAAGGTCTGAGGAGCAAATGCTTTCTGTACATTCTGGATCCTTCCAACCCTAAGTAGTCCTTGACCGTTTGCATTATCCAGTTGCTTGTCATAAATGGAGAAGAATGGACTGCAGTGCAGACCTACTGAATAAGAATCTGCATTTTAACAAGATTCCTGGGTGATTCACATGAACATTACAGTTTAAGAAGAAATGTAAATAAGATGATGTTTGGGTTCCAGGATTGTCCTTCCCACACAAAAAAGTAGGGGGGAGAAGAAAATGCTTACATCTCTGGCTCTGTTGAAATATTTTCAATGTTTGTCTTCAACTCTACTACTTTTGTGGTCTTTCACTAAATTCATTCTGACCATCAGCACATCTGGGCACCTGGCTTGCAATAGAAAACTCCTCAGCTTCTGCTTCCAGCATGTTGGCTACAATGCTCTCCACCACGAGGCTCCTTAAGTTTGATATTATCTATCATCTCTCCTTCCTTCTGAATCCTGCATTTTTATAGTGTTGAGAGTGCTTGGACACATAATGCAGTGGAACAAAAGGAAAAAAGACTCCTACATCTTCATAGCATCCCCCTTGACCCTGAAGATTGTTGTTCAGTCGCTAAGTCATGTCCGACTCTTTGCGACCCCATGAACTGCAGTACTCCAGGCTTCCCTGTCCTTCACTATCTCCCTGAGTTTGCTCAAACTCATGTCTTTTGAGTCAGTGATACTGTCCAACCATTTCATCCTCTGTCATCCCCTTCTCCTCTTGCCCTCAGTGTTTCCCAGCATCAGGGTCTTTTCCAATGAGTCAGCTCTTCACAACAGGTGGCCAAAGTATTAGAGCATCGGCTTCAGCATCAGTCCTTCCAATGAATATTTAGGGTTGATTTCCTTTAGGTTTGACTGGTTTGATCTTCTTGATATCCAAGGGACTCTCAAGAGTCTTCTCCAGCCCCACAGTTAGAAAGCATCAGTTCTTCAGCGCTCAGCCTTCTTTATGGTCCAGCTCTCACATCTGTACATGACGACAGGAAAAACCATAGCTTTGACTTGTTGGACCTTTTGGCAAAATGATGTCTCTGCTTTTTAATATGCTGTTTAGATCACTGCTACCCAATAGAACTTTCTGGAATGATGGGTCTCTTCTATATCTGCACTGCTCAGTCTGAGAGCCATTTGCCACATATGACTACTGAGCAACTGAAACATAACTGGTGTTGGGAATTCCCTGGCAGTCTAGTGGCTAGGACTCAGTGTTTTCACTGCCATGGCCCAGCTCAATCCATGGTCAAGGAACTAAGCAAGCTGTGCAATGCAGCCAAAAAAAAAAAAAAAAAAGCAACAACCAAAAAAAAAAAACCCAGAAATTTAACTATATGGCTGAAAAACTGATTTTTAAAAATTCATTGGCTGTTTAAATCTTAAATAATTAAAAGTAAAAAATTTCTCAATTTGTTTCTTCAGTCTCACTACTGACATTTAAGTACTTAATAGCCATATGTGTGGCTACTGGCTACATTTTTGGAAAGTGCAAGTCTGGATCTTCCTCCTGAGGGTTTCTTGGCTCCCTACCTTTTACTGATGCCTGGGTGGTCATTGCATCATCATTTAACGTCCAATCACAACAGCTGTAGTGACTACGTGTACGTGTGTGTGAAGGGGGACAGAAATCCTTCCATCAGGATGTGACTGATGTTTTTATAGTTACCATATATTTCCACCCCTAGTATAGAAAACACCTTGGAAACTAAAGCTCAAAAGGAGTTTGTTTGTTTTTTTAAATGATTACAAAATACTCTAAATATGCCCCTAAGAAAATGACCACCTTGTGATAATCTCAACAGGGTTATTATAAACTACTTTGAGAGCTTTCTTCTTTCAGAGTCTCCAGAGGTACAGAAAGGAACCAGCAGCAGCAGCAAGCTTTACCATCAAACAACTGCATATGTTAGATGGAGAAGTCAAATATTCTGATTGGCTGATAAGAAGTCTGAGCAGGGACTAACAGACTATAACTCTCTGTTCAGAATTTATGATGCTTCATCGTCATTTAATTAACAATATAAATATTAAAAAAACATTTTATAATACAATTTTATAATTGTAATAAGACACCCTAGCACATGAATTATGGGGTACTAATTCCCACCCAGTTTTGTTGAAACTGGACATGAATGAATATATTAAAATGCCCACTATGTCATGTCTTAGTGAATAAAAAATAAAGTGGCAAAAAAATGTTCCAAAAGTCAAAATCATCCCCTTAGAAAATAAGCAAAGAAAGCCAGTGAAAATGTAATTTATAGAGTTTTAGCTTTTATTCATTTTTCCACTGGTAATTACATTACCCACACAGGAAACAGTTATTGAAGAGGTTCAAAAAATTAAACCACTTTTTTTTTTACTCTAGATTTGTAAGTTTTCACTCCTCTACAAAGAGGCCATGTTTTTTCCTCCTAAATCACCCCATAATTTAAGAACACAGTAATAAAAAAATATTAGCAGTATGCAGAACGCAAGGATTAGAATTTTCTGAAAGCAGTCTTGAATCATATCCAGTATCAAAATCATTTATTTATAATTATAATTATAAATTACATTTATAATTATAACAATATTTACATATATTTATAAAGTACCCAGTACTGTGCAACGTGCTTTGCATATGTTGTCTCAGTGAATATTTACAATAACCCATGAGGTTATTATTATACCATTGACTCATTTTACAGGTGAGAATACTGAGGCTTAGAGTGAGCTACCTAGAGAAAACTAGTTAACTGTAGAGATCAGAGCTATTTCAAATCTTGAAAGACAATGCTGTGAAAGTGATGCACTCAATATGCCAGCAAATTTGGAAAACTCAGCAGTCGCCACAGGACTGGAAAAGCTCAGTTTTCATTCCAATCCCAAAGAAAGGCAATGCCAAAGATTGCTCAAACTACCACACAATTGCACTCATCTCACACGCTAGGAAAGTAATGCTCAAAATTCTCCAAGCCAGGCTTCAGCAATATGTGAACTGTGAACTTCCTGATGTTCAAGCTGGTTTTAGAAAAGGCAGAGGAACCAGAGATCAAATTGCCAACATCCGCTGGATCATGGAAAAAGCAAGAGAGTTCCAGAAAAACATCTATTTCTGCTTTATTGACTATGCCAAAGCCTTTGACTGTGTGGATCACAATAAACTGTGGAAAATTCTGAAAGAGATGGGAATACCAGACCACCTGACCTGCCTCTTGAGAAACCTATATGCAGGTCAGGAAGCAACAGTTAGAACTGGACATGGAACAACAGACTGGTTCCAAATAGGAAAAGGAGTACATCAAGGCTGTATATTGTCACCCTGCTTATTTAACTTATATGCAGAGTACATCATGAGAAACACTGGACTGGAAGAAACACAAGCTGGAATCAAGATTGCCGGGAGAAATATCAATAACCTCAGATATGCAGATGACACCACCCTTATGGCAGAAAGTGAAGAGGAACTCAAAAGCCTCTTGATGAAAGTGAAAGTGGAGAGTGAAAAAGTTGGCTTAAAACTCAACATCCAGAAAACGAAGATCATGGCATCTGGTCCCATCACTTCATGGGAAATAGATGGGGAAACAGTGGAAACAGTGTCAGACTTTATTTTTGGGGGCTCCAAAATCACTGCAGATGGTGACCGCAGCCACGAAATTAAAAGACGCTTACTCCTTGGAAGTATGACCAACCTAGATAGCATATTCAAAAGCAGAAACATTACTTTGCCAACAAAGGTTTGTCTAGTCAAGGCTATGGTTTTTCCTGTGGTCATGTATGGATGTGAGAGTTGGACTGTGAAGAAGGCTGAGTGCCAAAGAATTGATGCTTTTGAACTGTGGTGTTGGAGAAGACTCTTGTGAGTCCCTTGGACTGCAAGGAGATCCAACCAGTCCATTCTGAAGGAAATCAGCCCTGGGATTTCTTTGGAGGGAATGATGCTGAAGCTGAAACTCCAGTACTTTGGCCACCTCATGCAAAGAGTTGACTCATTGGAAAAGACTCTGATGCTGGGAGGGATTGGGAGCAGGAGGAGAAGGGGACGACAGAAGATGAGGTGGCTGGATGGCATCACTGACTCAATGGACGTGAGTTTGAGTGAACTCCAGGAGTTGGTGATGGACAGGGAGGCCTGGCGTGCTGCGATTCATGGGGTCGCAAAGAGTCGGACATGACTGAGCGACTGAACTGAACTGTAGAGATCAGATTCAAACCTAGGCATTCTAATTCCAAATCTAGCTCACTAACCACACACTACTTGTAGGGTAGTCACTGAAATTAACCCTACTGATACATAAGGAAGACCAAAGCAGGCCGATCAGAACTCAGTCACCAGCCTCACAGTTTAGGTTGCAGCTTGTTGAGCTTGGAGTAACAAAACAATTCTTGGAGTCCAGTAAGTCCCTCAAGATTGAGGAGAGGCTCGAAGAGTAGGCGTAAGGGAAAAGCAGGAGAGATTGTTTGGGAAACATGATCAGAAAAGTGCTTCTGGGAATTCATTAAGTTAAAAAATAAATACATGGAAACAGGATTCTATGACTGCAAGTGTTTAGATTTTCCAAGGTTCCAGCTTGAGTTTAAGGATCTGCTTTTGTTGGAGAACATTCAGAGATTTGGTGGAGGGGCTGGAACCTCCTGGGAAACGATGCATCTGGACAGTGAGGCACACCAGCGTGAGCACAATGCTTAGAGAGAAGAAGGCAGTGGCCATCTGAGTTCTCAAGGATTACAGTAGAAGCTCGAGGGACAGGGCTCAGGTCTTCAGCAAACGAGCAGGCAGAGTGGGAACACAGCTGGTGGGTTTGGCCATTATTAGCAACTAGAGGTTTTCCCAGTTCGAGCCCAGCCAGGAGGGGGAAACAGAGGCAGTCTGCTGGTGGTCAGGTTTGCAGAATATGTAAGACATCTTTGGGGAGACATAAAGTTGGAGGAGAGCTGGGTGGAGAAGTACATTCTGTGATGCTTCTGATGATCTGATTGTCCTCTCCAAGCTGGTGGTGGACTCCTTCTGAAGGAGGAGGACAAACACACATGCCACCTGCCAATGGTCTGGAGTTGGAGAGAGATGGTGATGCCAGCCCAAAAACAAAATTAAGTGAGGGCTCCAGTGTGGGACACACAGTGAAATCTAAATGTGGACTGTTGGAGTTTAGAAGCGGGGAAAACGCCAACACAGTGCTGTCTTAGGACCAGATCTTCATCCAGTTAGATCTGTGTGACTCTGTTAGCTGCTCGCTGGTAAGACCCCTCTCTGAAGTAGTGCAATCCTGAATCATTCTGGGAACCTTTCTTGATAAAGTTCAAGCCACTGAATTCTGACCTTACCACAACTTTGTCACTTAATTCAGTCTCTCTGAAGAAAACATGAGTGATGTGGGTCAGTTATCTCTCTACTTGTGCCTTAGTTTTTTGCTTGCATCTTGTTAACCTACATGGCTTATGCCTGAACACTCACCTAGGTACAAAATAACAAATTCCAGATGAACGGATGGGGTCCAGGTAGACAGTTTCGTCTACCACAGCATTACCTGCCTTAATGAGGCAAATGCTAGTGTCCAAGATGACGATCAAAGAAAATTCAGAGCCAAGTAAAACCTCTATACAAAATTTACTGAGCATTCTGAAAATCCACACCATCAAAGCCCCACTCCCTGTCAACTCACCCAGCCTCTGCACACTGCCACCACCACCGCTCCCCCCAGAACCACAACACAACCTCATTCATGAATGAATGATCTTCAGATTTTTCTCTCTATGACCATAACCAAGCAAGACTGAGTTCTGTCATTAGAACTATGCTGCCCAGTATTTCACACTAAGTGGGAAAATTGCATTAATGGCTAATATTTCCACAAATATTTATAGCAACACCATTCTCCAGAAATGACTTCCAGGCTTGAGAAGGAAGAGAGTGGTAGGATTAGCTGAGATCATTGGATGATCTAGAAAGGAAATTGGGGAATTTTCTTAATGAAATTGGCAATTCCTACAGAGACTGTGGCAGGTGCCACAAAACACACCCACAGGTAAAACTTTAGATATTTTTAATATTAATTATTTAGATTAATTAATTAATCATTTAGATAACTTTCAGATATTCAGATCTTGTAAAGTAAAGAGACACAGAAAGAAAATGTTGAAAACTAAATTGGAGATATAAAAATAGTGAGTAGGTTTGATGGGCCTTAAGAAAACCCAGTAAAGAAGGAAAGCATTTTGATACGAACAAGACAGGCTTTCTGAGACTTCTGTCCTTCAATCTTTTCTTCTTGCAACTGCAGCCGGTGGTGGCTGTTGCCTAGAATCCTAGAATAAAGGAATCAACGTTTTAAAGCCACATCCCAGGTTAAAACAGAAAAGTTTAAAGAGTACATGGTCAATAAGAGGGCCAGTTTTTCCAAACCCTAAAGAAAAAAGAGAGTCAGGCTGGGGGAAGGATGTGGGGGAGCATTTAAGACTCCAACGGGTGTTCCTGAGAAGTCCTAATCCCCATCCCATCACCCCTAGGCTGATTCCAGAGGTGGGGGATGAGGCAACAGAGTGTCCCTTCATGACTGTAGGAAAACAAAGAGAAGACCAGTGCTTCGTATCCTGTGGGCCCAGGAATGCCGCTAGGAGTTCTGTCACACCCCAGGGTGAGGCTGGAGCCCTTGAGTACAAATACCTGTATGGGGTGTCTAGAACAGAAGTCTTGAGGCAACCTCACCAAGTAACAACATGTTCTCTCTGCAGACATGAGACCACAGAGCTGCTGGGGCTGCCCAGCTGGACAGGAAGGACACAGTAGTGGATGCAGCTGAAGACCATACAAGATGAACCAGGATTTCAAATAGAAGAAGCAAAGAGATGAGAAACCTTGAATTAGCTGAAAATCATCCTGATTCGACAGACTTCACCCTAAATTGACAAAGAACACATTTTCACTCTCTACCAGGCAGAATGAAGTCTTGAGATGAAAATTAAGTGTGTTATTTAGCATGATCTAGTTTGTGTGTGTGTGTGTGTGTGTTAGTCACTCAGTTGTGTCCAACTCTTTGCAATTCCATGGACTATAGCCTGCTGGGCTCCTCTGTCCATGGAATCCTCCAGGCTACCCACTCCAGATCTGGAGTGGGTAGCCATTCCCTTCTCCAGGGGATCTTCCTGACCCAGGGATCTAACCTCAGTCTCTCACATTGCAGGGAAGTCTCTCACATTGCAGCCACCAGGGAAGCCCAAGTATGTGAAAATAGGCAGCTTCCAAAAAGACAAATCAGATGCTGGTTCTTTCTATTGTTTAACAAAAAGAAAACCCTTCCTTGCTGAATCCCATAGGGTACTTTGAACAAAGCAGATGCTCTCAAGTTGAGTGACACTAAATATTCTGCTAATGATAATCTCCCAGGTGCACTTAAAGTCTTATTTGATTCAAGTACGTGTTTATGCACATGGTATCTCTAGCATAGTGCTATTGTGAATTTGAAATACACCAATATGCAAAAAAGGGAGGGAATGTTTCAGAGTAATTAATAAGAGGTAAGACAAAAGAAAATTAAGGGTATTCATTCAAAGAAAATAAAAATTCTAACTCAAAAAGATATCTGCACCCCCAAGTTCATTGTAGCATTGTTTGCAATAGCTAAGACACAGAAACAATCTAAGTGTCCATCCCTGGATGAATGAATAAAGAAAAGATAGATATCTGTATAGCTATATATGTACATATACACACACTGTATATGTACATATATATATAATGGAATGTTATTCATCCTTAAAAAAGAAGGAAACTCTGCCATTTGCCACAATATGTATGGACCCTGTGGGCATTACGCTAAGTGAAACAAGACAGACTGAGAAAGATAAACACCATATGATTTCACTTATATGTGAGATCTAAACAAACAAACAAACAAACCAAACTCATAGATACTGAGAACAGATATCTCATTTTTTAAAAGGGAAGTTAAGGAAGATACATGCTTAAATGGAAATTTCTCTCTCAAATAATGAAGAAAGGCTTGTTGGAGAAGATTATCCTAAGGTCAGAATTTGATAAATCATTGATAACACCCAAATAGCCCCTTAACCAATAAATTTTAGAACTCCTCTTGGGAGAAAAAGATTTTACAAGAATTGTCAACTGTTTGTGAAAAGTACAGTGACTTCTATCTCTCTGCCTCAAGAGTTTGCACACAAGTAGCAAAATGGTCAAGAGAGTGAAACAATGAACCATTTACAAACTTGAAAACAATAAATTTGTTGAAATCAAGAAATCTGAATTGAAACCTGTGTGTGCTAAGTCACTTCAGTCGTATCCTACTCTTTGCAACCCTTTGTACTGTAGCCCACCAGGCTCCTCTGTCCATGGGATTCTCCAGGTAAGAATACTGGAGCGGGGTGCCATGCCCTACTCCAGGGGATCTTCCCAACCCAGGGATCGAACCTGAGTCTCTTATGTCTCCTGCACTGGCAGGTGAGTTCTTTACCACTCGTGCTACCTGGGAAGCCCTAATGGAAACCCACAGTTTCTTTAATATCTTCGTAGACTCTAATGTCTTTTGTAATTCTGATTCTCAAGCATTTGCAAGTTCACATATATTTTTGTGTTTGTTTTGTTAGCATCAAGTGATTAGGTCTTTGGGAAGAGGAAACCTTTCTGCCTGATCAGAAGCCCAGGGCTCAATCTGAGCCTACATTACTGACAAATAAAAATATCCATTTTGAAACTAAAGCTGTATTTTAAATAGACAGCTTACTAACTTGGGTACAATTAATTAACTATACAGTTAATTTTTATAAATATTCAGACTCTAACATAATTTTAGCAATGTCCTGTGAAATTGATGAGAGCTTCAAGGCGTTTTATTTTCCTTTTTATTTGGACATGGGGAAGAACTGACAGTGGTGTGGGATTTATTGGAAGAATAAATGTGGTTATCTAAATAAGTGATTATTGTTTAAGGTCTATCAATAAAAATTTAGTGATTAAAAGCAGAAGTGTCAAACTTGTTCCAAGTTCCCTGGCTCTTATTGAATTAGAGTAGATTTTTTAATGTTCTTTTAATGGAATTTTCATGAATTAATTTAATTGAATATTGAGATATCTTACTCCACTCTCATATACAGCTTTTCAAAACACAGATAAAGGATAGAACTAAAAAGAAACAGAGAGAGAGAGAGAAGGAATGGAGGGACAGAGGAAGGAAAGAAGTTTCCAAGGGAGGGAAGAAGGGAGGAGGGGTGGGAGGAAAAATCAAGCAAACAGCCTGCCGGGTTCACTGCTGAGGCTGAAATTGCTGAGCTCCTTTTGTCAATCTTTCCAAAATGACAGTGAGTTTATAAAGCACATACAATATGTTAAAGTCCTGGGTTCTCCTGTTCCCACAAACCTAATCACTTTACTAGTATACTAACAAATCAAACAGCATATGCACTCTTGTAAAAACTGATAATCAGAATTATAACAGATAACAGAGCATACCAAGAATTAAGGTAGTACCCCCAAATTAAAGTAGTAATTCAGAAGTCAAGCGTTTTAGATTGGCTTAAATTGGGATTATACGTAAAGCCCAGATTACCATGCCCTTTCTCCTCTGGTTTTTGTCTACCTGTAAAACCTTTCAAACTCTTCCCCAGAACCTAGAAGAAATTCATCATCATAGATAAATTTTGGTATATTACTTACTGAATCTTACCTAGTTCAAATTATTCCAATTTTTTATAAACTTCTTAAAAATGATTTTTTGATGTGGATCATTTTCACAGTCTTTATTGAATTTTTTACAATATTGTCTCTGTTATATGCTTTGGTTTTTTGGCCCCAAGGCATTTGGGACCTTAACTCCTTGACCAGGGATTGAACCTACACCCCTTGCATTGGAAAATGAAATCTTAACCACTGGACTCCAGGGAAGTCCCAAAAGGATTCCAGTTTGTAAGTCAACCTAGCTTTATCTCAAATTGCATAATTCTGGAATTTATTTATAAAGCCGCTAATCAAAATTTTCAAGTAATAGAAACCAGAAGGATTCTGCATGACATATGGCCTAAATTACACACATTAAATATAAATGTATTGATTCATCCTTTTGGCAAAAAATAAATAAATCGCTCCTTACAGTGAACCAGTCTGGCTGTATTCCTACAAGTTCTCTGATGTATGACCAAATATCTCCTAACTCAGAAAAGTCACCCGTAATTTATGGTTTCTTTGGGGATGGGCTAAAAGGCCTTTTTTCTGGATTCTCTCTTTCAAGAGTTCCCCTGTATACCTTGTATTATCATTATGATTAAAGTATTATTGAGAACCTACAGTATACCGGACTGTTTTGGTGTCTAGAAGTACAAAGGGAATAAAACAAAGACTGCTGCCTTGCTGTGAGCTTACCTTCTAATGGAGGAGATAGACAGTGAGCAATAGCCAAAAAATAAGCAAAGAATTGGAGGAGTTTTATGAAGTTCAACCCAGATCTATTTCATCTCTCTGAATGATTACAAGTCAACTCTCTGCCTTAAATCTCTTCCTGCTAAAACTAGCTAGGGTGGATTCTGTTTGCAGTGACTGCGCCTCAGCCAATGAGATTAGAAGCTGCTTTGTGAAGAATCCTCCCCAGTTTCTCTTTTAAAATTATAATAATGAAGCATATGTGTCCTTTAGTTGTGAGTAACTACATCGTTTAAGAAAAAAAAAAAAAATCACTGAAGAATGTTCGGCAGCTCTTAGAATTGCCTGGAGGACTAGAGATCCAGGCTTGGAAAACAGACAGACACAAAGGAAGGCCAGATGGCAGAAGCACGGCCCAGTGTTAGCCCACAAAGCAGCATCTCTCACTGCCGACTGAAGGCACGGGAAAGGTCGGCAGCTGGGCTGGGGAGCTCTCTACACCACTGGTCCTTTCCATCAGTAGTTCCATAGACATCATCCCCAATGGATGCACCTGATTGACCAACCCTAGATGTCTGCCCTCCAGCTGATAAAACTGAAAAAGTCATCTAGCTTTCTTGGCTTCTCTAAATGGGAGAGGCCGTGGCAAGTGTCATAAGTTGGCACATTCTCCATACTTAGGCAGAGAGTACCAATGCTGGGCAGCTCCACCAAAATGACACATTTTCTCTAAATTTCTTAAATGGTATGTCTCTTTTTACGAGATCATATCTGTACCTACTTATAAATATTTCAAACATCAACAGTAAAACACATGGAAAGTCTTTCTGAAATTCAGACATAAAACTAAAGACACAAGAGGAAAAATAAAAACACTCACAGCCCCAGAATGTGGCCAAATAGCCAAGCTGCGGAAGCCCTAGTCCTTCTGGCCATCAGGTGAAGAGGTAACCTCATCAGGTGGGTCCTCTGGCTGGTCCTCGGGCCTTGGTTTTGGAATACCTGGGCTTCCTCCATCAAGGACATATTTGAACTCAATAGAAAGCAAGTGTGAGAGATAAGGTTGATGGTAAAGAGGAAACTTGCACCTCAGTATTTCTCATCATCCTATATTGAATATATACGAATACTAAGTTACGAGGAGGCTTCCCAGGCAGTGCGATGGTAAAGACTCCACCTGCCAATGCAGGAGATGCAGTTTTGATCTCTGGGTTAGGAAGATCTGCTGGAGTAGAAATGGCAACCCATTCCAGTATTCTTGCCCGGAAAATCCCATGGACAGCAGAGCCTGGTCTCAAAGAGTCAGACTTGACTGAGCAACTGGGTACACATACACATTACTCAGAGCTCCTGTTCTTGGCAAACCAGCCCTTTGTCTACCCTCACTGTGATACCCTTACTGTGAGCTAAGTTCTCCTCCTCTGTATCCCAAACAGGATGTTCCTGCCTTTATCATATTGCTCACCCTACTGTAAATGTCTGCTCTGTTCACTTGTCTGTCAGGCCTCCTGGACTAAAAGTACTTTGAGGAAAGAGAGTTTGTATCTCATTCACGAATCACATCACTTGATACCTATAAGAAATCAGTCGATATTTGTTAAACAAATGAATGAAATAAAACTTCAGTGTTGTGACTCCAAACCACCAGTGAAGTTGCTCAGTCGTGTCTGACTCTTTGCGACCCCATGGACTGTAGCCTACCAGGCTCCTCCATCCATGGAATTTTCCAGGCAAGAGTACTGGAGTGGGTTGCCATTTCCTTCTCCAGGGGATCTTCCCGACCCAGGGATCGAACCCAGGTCTCCTGCATTGCAGGCAGATGCTTTACTCTCTGAGCTACCTTTTGTGACTCCAAAAGGCAGAAATTAAAGATAAGAGGTGCTTCTGTATTACTTCTTAACAACCTCAGAACATTAGTCAGAATAAAGTCTCAACTATGTTTTTTGCAAAAGATGACCTTGCAAACCACAATGCACCATGACCTTCAGGGAATGTTTGGAGGGTTAGGGTTGAGAGGTGGCTTTAACTGCGTGTTCTCTCTGCCCTGGCACCACGCCCCTCAGTTCTTTGCTCAGTTAGTATTCCAGAGTCCCAGTCCCAACATACGTCACCTGACCCCTCCCCCCACTGCACCATCACGCAGACCCATCACTCACCATCATCATTACCGTCCTCTGAAAGCGACTGAACCACACCTAAGGACCAAAAATGCCTAACACCCCTGGGTTGAAATCAATTGCTTTTTTTAAAACAACTTTTTCCTGTACCTAGAATTCTTCTAGCTGGGGACTTGCAGTGAAATATCTAGTTTCCAAACACCATTCTAAATAGCTAGAATGGAAAAGATGGTTGCCACTCCACATTGCTTAGCCTGTGTTGCCTAACACACCACCCAAAACTTGTTGGCTACCAATAATAGGCCTTTATTATTGCTGGCAAGTCTCTGGTCACTTGAGTGATTTAGGTCAAGACTGGTTGCTTTGGGCTGGCTTTGCTGATGCATCTGTGGTCAGTTGACTGGTTAGGTGAGAGCAGGATGGTCTAGGATGGCCTCACTCATGTGTCTGCAGTTGTCTGGACTGGTGAGGGTAACCAATCCATGTGTCTCTCATCATCCAAAAGGCCAGCATGTCTTCTTCAGATGGTGATGGTAGCCACAGCCTCATAGGCAACAAAAGAGGGCAAGGCTCAACGTGCAAGCAACTTTCACATCTCTGACTGTCTCACGTCTGCTATTATACCACCAGCCAAAGCAAGTCACATGGTCAAGCAGACTCAATGCAAGAAGGGACAGTCCTGAGACATGGGTACAAGGAAGCCATGAACAAATTGGAGGCCATTACCCAACAATCTACCATACACTCTTGACCCAAAGTGGCTTCATTCTTCAACCTCTTTAAAACATTTACCCTACAATATACATGAAGTGAAACTGATACTAACTTGGGAGATGTCTCATCATTTCTGATTTCCTCCGTGTGTGGCTCTGACAGTCAACTGTGTGCTAGAACACGGTGGAAACATTGCACACAGCAGCCAAGCAAGTGAGCTTTTGAGAGCAGCCAACTGTTCATTTGCATGTTCATGTACATAAGTTTGAATCCATAAAGACACAGATTCAGTGAGTCCAATTCCCAGTACAAAGAAGGGCCTGGTATTTGCGGGAGGTAATTCATTCGGCAATTCATTTTTCTTGAGCTCCTACTGTGTGCATTGCAGTCGTGCTGGAGATATAGAGTGGTGGTTTGGGTTTCAGTGAAGAAAGAATGGAGGTGCAGACTAAGATGAAGCACGCAGGTGGAACAAAGTTGCCAGAATTGAAAACTGAAGGAGAGGAAATCAAAAGGCCTTTGTGATTGATTATATGTGGAAAACGAGTGTAAGGGAGGAATTAAGGATGACTGCCAGGTGACTGGGTGGATGGTAGTGGAGAGGGAAACAATGTTTCCTCATAATGCAATTGTAAATGACAATGCACAGATTCAAAGTACCTACTTTATTGTTTTGATAACAATTGTGGCTAGAAGAAAAGCCCCACTCCAATAAGCATGTATGACTTTTCTTAGTCCTATGCATTCTAAAGAATCCTTTAAATTCACAAGTCTTCCATATCTTTGTAATTGCCTTTTCAATGTCTACCCACAACCAGCTCAAACATGTAATCAAACCTAAACTTAGTAAAATTATTTTTCTATAGAGTAATATATTTTTATTGTCCTTGTCCACTGCTAGAAGCCAAAAATCTCTTTTTTATTGGTATTATCTTACAATCATAAAGGCTCTGTGATTGGGTTATGATTGCTTCAAATGAAGAAGCTTAGTCCAGGTAATTTCTCACGACAGAAGTCCATGAGGAAGGTTAAGTTTGAAATCAAGCATATCAGATAATGCATCCAAGTTCAGACATTTGATTTATTGCCTATCCTTTCTAATGATTAAATATTCGGCTGTCCCCATTGAAACCACACATATATTCATACTATAATGTTCAAAGCAGGTTAACTGTATACTAAGTTTCCACCTTCATCCTCTAGAGAAAAACATCAGCCTGCACACAACTCAATAACAATGAATTAGATACTAAGATCCAAGAAAGAGAAGAAGAAATTAATGAGGACATGAGCATCAGATTTCTCTCCTAAGCACCAAGTCCTAGTTAAGTTTTTCTTTGTGGTAAAGGAACTCAAGAACAGCTGTCAAAAATATGGCACTGCTAACCCTTTAACAAATTAAAAAGCACCATCTGCACACGCTGAAGTCTGGATAAGCAGATGTGCGCCAGTACAAAGCCCAGGGAAGAGAAAATGGCTTGACGATGCTGAGGTTAACGGGTCTGAAAGCAGACAGCATATGTTTCTCCAATAAAAGGAGCACTCTACTACAGAAGCCAACAATTTGTAATGTTTATCAATTGTTATTGAACCTCTAATGTACCTCTAAATACCTGCATTCATGTTTTCAAAGTTTCTTTAAGAACAGTAAGTAGATCAATTACAGAGGACTACAAGTTCAGCATCTTTCCATGTACCATTAGTCCTTCGGTTTAGCTGAAGAAGGTCCCTACACTATCTTTAATCTGTTTCTCCCCCCACCTCCGCCACCCCCCATCCAGTAACGCCTCTCATTAAAACTAACTCTTTTGAAATATGCAACACTGGCTAGCTTGTCCCACTTGCTAATGGTCCTGAATTGATTCTTAATTAGTTGCAGTTTTGGAAAGAATCCAATTAAAATAGTGGGGGATTCCAATAGCAGAAAAGAGCCAGCTAATAAGTGTTATGCTCTGAGCTGCTGATCTTTGCATTAAACTTGCTCAGGCAAAAGGCAGCTCTGCAGAATATGGCAGGATTCAAATCCTACTAAACATGTTCAGGTTTTAAACAGAAACCTTCACATGGTAATTTATCCTCTAGCCATAAAATATGATCAAAGAAAGGCAGCCAAATGCTGTTAGAAAAATTACATTCCTTCATTCCACTTTCTCTCTCTTCTTCCTAAAAGGACAGGTTACTAATTCAAGAGAAGACAGCGGAATCTTTTCAATAAATTATACTATATTTTTATTTGCTGTATATTTTCCAGTTCCCTATTCAAATTCCAAAAAAGGAAGAGGAAGCTCAGTGTGGGAAGAATTGGAAAAATAAAATAAAAGATAGAGGAGGGAAGTCTCCAGGAGGACAAATAGGATATTTTCCTATGTTCTTTCCAAAAGCAAGGAGTTGCCACCAGCAAAATTCCCAGTGTTGTTTATGAGGGCAGCTGGAGGGCATTTGACAGGTATGGCTTTTACGGTTCGGATTTAATTATAGAAAAGCAAGGGCTCGGGAAAGCAAGGTCTCAGGAAACCCAGGCAGGAGAAGGACTGTGCCACTGCTGGTGGGTGACAGTCACGTGACCAGCTTTGTATTCAGCGGTAATAACTCACTGCCGGCTACCGGAATGGAGCCCAGCTCGCCTATCCCCTGAGGAGCTTCCACCAGGCATGGATTCACAGAGTCTCTGATCTGCAGATTAACATGATCAGGACCATAGGCTTTGTCTTTTGCAAACATTCTCAGTCCCGGGATTTGTATCCACATAAGGTTGAGCCCATATTTATTTGAGTAATGAATTGCAGTAATTAATGCACACATTGATTTTTTTCAAGTCTCCCTGAAGGCTATTTCTATTTTTAATTTATAGAAAATATATACCATTCCCTTAATAAGAACCGCTCTCTGTTTCCAAATACATAGAAGAAGAGACACAATGAAGCAAACAACAAAAAATGAAAGAAGCAGGTGGTGTTAAAGATTGGAGCAGGGACTGAATCAAAGTCACTTTTAAAAAATCAGTAAGAAGAGCCTTTTCCTGTGGAATTTCGGTCTGCTCTGGATCTGTTCAAATATTTCATCAAGCTGTTTAAAGAAACAGTTATTTGAAGTATCCAGTATTCACACAGATAAATATCTCCTTCTTTTAAACTAAGCTTCTTTCCAACTGTTAATAAACGGATATCCTGTGCAAAAAAAAAAAAGAAAGAGATGAAGAAGAGAGTTAAATCTGAATCAGATAAAAATTGTTGTGGAATTTTAACTTTGTTTTAAGAAGAGGTAATATCAATTCTTCCGATGTCCCTGACTAAATACCATTTAAAACAGAGAAAGAGCTAGGGAGAGAGAAAAAGAGAAAGAACACCCCTTGTCTCAGCTGCATCTTAATTGAAGTATCCCTAGGGCTTGAAATGATGGGATTTTTCTTACTTGAGAAATAATTCTTTTCTGCACCAAGGTTCTTAGTAAATGCCAACAGAGAGGAGTGTGTAAGTGATACAATCCAATATTTAGCTGAAAGTCATAGGTAAGAAATAGTGGAAAAGCTTTTGTGGCAGGCATTTGGCTGTGGACAGGGCACAGCTCAGAAGGAAGGGGAGTTTGGAGACACGTGCAAACTAAAGAAATACCTGATTAACCTTTCGCTGACTCTGAGCCACGTGATGCGCAGTGAGCCTTCTTAGAGTGATGGCTTTAGAAGAAGATGTTAAATTTAACCTCTGGCGCATGATAAATTGACAATAAAAAATTCAATGGCTTGGTAATTACCAATCACTTTGGACATCGGCAACATTTTTCAGTTCTGTCACTGCGCATTGGCACAAAAGCTTCAGCTGAAATTCTCTCGATCTTCCTCTTTTTAACTTTGTTTTCATGATGCAGATTAAATCTGCCACCCTATTACTGATTCATTTTCCTAATTTTTCATGTCTGCACCATGCCCCAGCTGCACCAGACTGATAATTGTGGAGCCCAGCCCTGATGATTAACATCAGAAGAATTAATTATGCCTGCCATTAAAATTCCGGGTTGCACATGGTGATCAAGAAAAATTAAGTTTCTCTAGGCCTCTAAATCATTTCACCTTTACAGGGAAGGATAGTGGACAGCTAAGCTGCAACTGTTCCTACTGAGGTCGAAACCAGGTTGAATGCCCTTTGTGTAATTCAACACATGCTTTCCCTGTTATTTTTTCCAGGATTTGAACTAAAGGATTCAATGCTTAGAAAATCATAAAAAAGAAAAGAAACCTGAAAAATATTATCTATCCTACACTTTGAGAGAGGAGAAAAATACTTTTATAGAGGCTCAGCTGCTGTTTCAGAAATATCTGTTATACTAATTTGTAGAGGAATGCATCCTGTGGAAAAAGAAATGTGGGACCCTTGAAAATGGTGAAACGAGGATGGAAAGGGGTCTAGCTTTACAATCGTTATAAATGGGAAGAAAGGAATGTTCATTCAAGAAGGTAAAGGCAGGGACATTTCTTAGAAATAAATTGATAACAGAATAAAAACAGATCCTCAGATCTTTAGGCTAAATAATAATGAGTAAAGGAAGCCTGTTGACTGACGCATTTCCAAAATGATTGTTGCATGAGAAACTCAAAATGTATTCAGTCTAGCCTAAGGTACAAAATTTACTGGAGCTATAAAGAGTAAGATGATATGCATTTATCATGTTCTTTTTTCTACTCTATGTTCCATTTTTTAAATTACCATAATAATGTATATTATAGTCATGGCTTTAGAAGACTACAAAAGGAGTCATATTTTGATGAGCAGATGTAAATATCTTATGCCAAATGGTAAATCTCTTGTTCACCTCTATGCAAAGAGTATGCATAAGCTATGCATCATATCTGTTGCATTTATTATATTTAAGAAGTGATATCACAAGACAACAATTTCAATGCAGATACTCTTGTTAGTTTTTACTGGCAGTAAATTTACAGAGTCAAGTTAACTATACACTAATCCCAGGTGAAGTGGGGCGCGGGTAGGAGAGGGGGAAACTGAAAAATTAATTCTATCTTTCTAGAATCTATACTAGAAAATTTTAGAAGCTTGTATATTTTGACATTGGCTGATTTTCCACAGGATAGCTTGGGTTTAGTGACATGATAAAAGCCCAAACATAATGATTTAGTAGCTTGAGCTGAATATGTCTTATATTTCTTGAAATGACTACCTTCCATACTAATTATCCAGAATTCCTTAATAACACAGTTTCACAAATGACAAGTTCTGCAAGCAGGGCTGACTGCAAATTTATTCATCTCATAAGCATTTTGAGATGAAGATAACAAAGACAACATAACAAAAACGAGAAAAGTCTATTGAAATACCAAAATTTGAAAAGTCATAAAATACATTTAGAGGACCATAAGAACAAATGAGACAAAAGCAGTGTGTGCGTGCATGCTCAGTCATGTCCAACTTTGTGATTCCATGAACTGCAGCTTGCCAGGTTCCTCTGTCCGTAGGATTCTCCAGGCAAGAATAGTGGAGCAGGTAGCCATTCTCTTCTCCAGGAGGTCTTCCTGGTCCAGAGATTGAACCTGGGTCTCCTGCATTGGCAGGTGGATTCTTTACCACTGAACCTCCTGGGAAGCCCATAAGAACAAGTGAGATAAACACAGAGGCTTAAGTAGAGTCTTCAGATTCTTCTTCACTGTGCACAGAGCTGACTTTCTAGTATCCAGTTTTTAAATTATACACAAGTCCCTCAGGAGAAGAAACAGAAGGAAAAACTGGCCCCAAACATTCATATCGACCCCAGATTAAAGAAAGTAGAATTAAAATACAGAGCAAATAGTAGAATATATTCTACCTTTTCCATAACAAACAACGTAAAGGTATAAATACTGAGAACTGATGGAGGAGCAAGTGGAAGAAAGGGGGAAAGGAACTTGCAAATATAATCATATAAGCATCAAGATTGCATGATGTGAAAAGTAGATAACACTACAACTTTCTGATGATCAGGGGAAATAACCCAGGACAATAAAAAGGTGACATAAGAATCCAATAGAAGTGAAATGATTAACATTAGTATCACTATAGAAGAAAACCTAGATGGTAGCTCAGGGGAAATATCTGAATTTTTCTTATAGGTATTATAAGGCGCAGTAGGGGTGTCCCTAGTGGCTTAGATGGTAAAGAATCCGCCTGCCAATGTAGGAGACCTAGGTTCAATCTTTGGACCAAGAAGATCCCCTGGAGAAGGGAATGGCTACCCACTCCAGTATTCTTGCCAGAGAATCTCATGGACAGAGGAGCCTGGTGGGCTATAGTCCATGGGGTGGAAAAGAGTCTAAGCACACACACACAGAGCAGTAGATGGAGGGGAGAGGCACTCCCAAGTGCAATAAACAATTAGAAAACAGATGTGAGGCTACCTCTAACTACATTGAGGAATAATGATGGGACAAAAAGATGCAAAGATTTCCCACCGGCATCCATTTTCCTTATCACAAATTTCTCAGTAAATCCTAAATAAATAGACTCTCACTTTATTCCTCTTTTTTCAAAATATTTATTCTTTTGTTTGTTTACTGGACTGCACCGGGTCTTAATTGAGTCATGCAGGATCTTTAGTAATAGCATTCAAACTCTTAGCTGTGACACGTGGGATCTAGTTCCCTGACCAGGGACCAAACCCACGCCCCTGTGTGGGGAGAATGGAGTCTCAGCAACTGGGCCACCAGGGAGGTCCTACATTATTTCTCTTTATTTGTGGCAAAGAGGTCATAAGAGATAATTTTGGATATTATAAATAATTAAATTTTGGTTTTGTTTAATATATCTCTAATGTTCTGTTGATCTTTATTATTATAACTGGCACATATAATGCCAGGATTAAGTGCAAAGTGTGAGTGTATGTGTGTGTGAGTGTGTGTGTGTGTGTTTAGGAGTGAAAATTTTTACAATGTTCCTCTAGGTTTAGGGGAGGGACTGAGGCGATCACAATGTTACCCAGAAACAATCTATATAGATTACATGTGTAAGGCTTTCTGGTCTAAGTAAATAGAACTTATCCCAAAATGATTCAGGCACAGTAGTTATTGAAATATATAATCATAATATTGCTGTTCTCTTGGAAAGAATATAAATAGTTCACATAAACTGACACCATTTATGTTACTAGTAACCAGTCAAATAAAATGTTTCTTCGACTTTGTTAGATCTCCATGCTGTATTAGCCAGTACCAATGAATGAAAATTCCAGTGATCAGTGGGGGCCCTCGACATCTCTGGTGGTATGCTGTCTCCTGAAGGAATGCAAATAAAATCCACGGTGTCATGAAGCATTCTTGCCAAAATTGTTTTACCTAACTCTAAACAAACTTTAGATCCAATTCCCAGCACACAGGAAATACAAAGGATAGAGGAAAAAGTTAAATGACACCACAAGGAGACAAATCCAGAAAGCAGAATGTTCTACAGAAAAGCTAGTCAAGTCTCTTCAACATGTCAATTTCATGGTGGGGGTGGGGGGGCGGCTCCTGATTAAGAGACATTATAAATTCACACACTGCAACGCATTCTGATTTGAACAAAGTAGCTATATAAGACATACTGAGAAAATCATGGAAATCTGAATATGAGCTGAATGTTAAATGATTGAATTTTTACTTTCATTAGGTATGATAATACAGTTGTGGCTATGAAAGAAAATGTCACCTTATGTAGACACTCTGGAATAAAGTTAAATAATATGAATAACTTTTTTTCAAAAAATAGTTCAAGCAAGTATATTGGAGTGAGTTGCCATTTCCTTCTCCAGGGGATCTTCCCAACCCAGGGATCAAACCCAGGTCTCCTGCATTGCAGGCAGATGCTTTACTATCTGAGCTACCAGCTGCTGCTGCTGCTAAGTCGCTTCAGTCATGTCCGACTCTGTGCGACCCCATAGACGGCAGCCCACCAGGCTCCCCCGTCCCTGGGATTCTCCAGGCAAGAACACTGGAGTGGGTTGCCATTTCCTTCTTCACTGGGCTACCAGGGAAGCCCTCAAAAAAGATAGAATATGGTAAATTTTATGTAGGATGAGTTCATGGTTGTTCATTATACAGTTGACCCTTGAACAATTCAATTGTTATGGGTGCTGACCCTCCAGGCAGCTGAAAATCCACCTAAATTTGATAGTCAGCCCTACATATCTGCTGGAGAAGAAAATGGCAACCCACTTCAGCATTCTTGCCCAGAAAATTCCAAGGACAGAGGAGCCTGGCAGGCTATAGTTCATGGGGTAGCAAAGAGTAGGACACGACTGAATGATGAACACACAAAACTCTGCGATTCCATATCCAACAGTTCAATCAACTGCAGAGTCTGTAATACTACAGTATTTATCATTGGAAAAAAATCCGCATCTAAGTAGATCTACGCATTTCAAACCCACATTGTTCAAAGTTAACTGTATTCTCTGCTTTTCTATACACGTAAAATTTTTTTGTAATAATCATGTACTGGGAAGTGGTTAGTATTGGAAGGTAGATTTCTATAAAAGATGATTGGCTCTGAGTAATAACTAAATTGAAGTAGTCACTTGTGTTATAAGTAATGTCAAGGTATAGAGTCAGCCCAAACCACTGGAAGTCATTTGAAGGATCAGAGGAGTTACTATAATGGGTCCAAGAATATCTGATTCACATATTTTTTTCATTTGAAAGGTCTTTAGTTATCACCTGGTTCAACTGTACCATACCAACAGGGAAAGAGAAATAAAAGCGAGGGCATTGCTCATCTCTTGAACCACAAAAGCAGAGACAACTCTTTTGACTTTAGGCCTACCCTACTTCTTCTCATCCTATTCTAAATACAAACGTCCATGATTCTAGTAATACATTTTTAACAACAATAAGGATAAATTATACTTTTATACATTTTGTAGTTTTTGTGTACTTTTCATACACTATTTCTTATAATGCTTCCTACAACCCTAGATTTAGATTGTTTTACAGATAAAGAAACTGAGGTGCTAAGAGGTCAAACAGCCTGCCTACCTTCAGAAAAAAAAAGAAAAGCTTGAGGCTAAATCAAAGCACGGCAGCACTCCTAGCTCGGTGCTTTTGCATTATTCTATAGGTAGCACCTATACACGTGAAATGACTAGTTGGCAGGATCTGATTCCCCAGTAGCCTGGTTAGGGGATAATAGCTTGCAGCAGCAAGTTTCATATGACCTTTATTTGCCATATTAAAGTCAAAGGCGTAACATTATATAACAACCCAATGAAGGTAATTAACTATACCAATGCTTCTCAGCTCAGGCTGCATTCCGTAGACTCTAGAGTAGAGTCAGATATTCTGGGTTTTCTAAACGTGCTGCAAGCTGGAAAGTGAGGGGGAGGGGGAATTCTGATATGCAGCCATGATTTTAAAACCTCTGAAATAAACTACCACCATCCCAGTGTGCAGCCTTCTGGTGGTCTAACATGACCTAGGGATAGAATTTCTAAATCTGTAAAAGTAAATGACACATGGATGAGGATCTCACATGCCGACGGGCAATTAAGCCTGTGCACCCTGGGATGACCCTGAGGGATGGGACGGGGAGGGATGGGACGGGGAGGGAGCCATTTCTCTTCCGCTCACTTCTTGACAAAGAAGTGGACCCACCTGGGTCCAGGATGGGGAACACATGTACACCCATGGCTGATTCATGTCAATGTATGGCAAAACCACTACAATATTATAAAGTAATTAGCCTCCAATTAAAATAAATTAAAAAAAAAAAAAGCCTGTGCACCGCAACTAGGGAGTCTGCATGCTACAACAAAGACCCAGAGCTGCCAAAAAATAAAGAAAGTAGACTGGTGGTTGTCTAGGGCTGGGTGTATATTGATGACTTGGAGTGATGGCTAAGGGATGCAGGGTAACACTCTGGGGTAATGAAAATGTTCTAAAGTTGATAGTGGCAATGGAAGCACAAGTCTATAAATATACCAAAGGCCACTATACACTTGAAATGTGTGAGTTGTGTGGTATGTAAATTAACTCTCAATAAGGCCATCATTTTTAAAAACTGAATGCTCTGTGTGTCTAAACAATCCCCATTTTCACCACTTCTCTTCCGCTCACTTCTTGACAAACTGGAGCTGTGCTTTCATCCCCTGATCCAGCACGTTTGCCAACCAGGCTCTGTTCTGGGAGTTCGGGATTAGCAGCAAACATGGCAGAGAAGAGTCCTGTCCTCATGGAACTTATATTTTAGAGGAAGGAGGTAGGCAGTAAACACATAAACAGAGAACCATTTCAGACTGTGATAGAAGACAAAGGAAATAAAACTAGATGAAGTAATAGTAGTGCTGGGGGCGTGGGCCACTTTAAATGGGGTGATTGGTACAAGAGGTCACTTTCAGGACTTGTGAGCCTTGAATGACATGAAGTAACAAACCACGCAAAGATCTGGGGGCGGAGCCACTGGTGAAGAACAAATGTCTGTGGGGCAGTAACAGGTCTGACGTCTTCAAAGGAGGAAGAGAAGGGCAGAATGGCTGGCCCCGACTGAGCAAAGCAAACATGGGCAATGACCTGGGGAGGCTGGCAGATGTCAGGTCACATGGGGCAAAACTTGGACTCCGAGAGAGCTTGGAGGATTACACTTTATGTGTCCAGATCAGAGTACGCCTGAGAGTGAAAAAGGGTGCTTTATTAATTGCATAGGCACAGGAACAATAGGTACAGGACTGTCACAGACTAAACAGGATGTCTGCTCACCATACAAAAAGATCAAGATTTTACTCTAAAAGGCGATGGAGAACTATTGGCCGGTATTATGCTGGATTGTGTAAAGTTTGAAATTATCCTCCTAAGGGGACCCCAGAACTATTGTTTAATTAGAGAGATAAAGGATAGAAGTGGCACAGGCAAGCGTCTGTATGGAAGCTAGAGGAACCACTCCACCACACAGAGGAGGGGGCAGCAGCAGGGACCCCGCAATAAGACAGCCAGCACTGTCCTCCTTGGGCAGCCTGGGGTTAGTTCCAGTACATGAAAAATGCTCTGCTCAGCCCCCAGGGTTCCATGACATACAGCAGAAATCATTTTGGCTTGGAAAATTTTCAAAGCAGGTGTTGCTAGTCATTCGCTCTAACCATAGAATAGTTTCAAAAACACTCCCTAGCTTCTTCTGACCCAGAGCATGGGAATTCTGTCACTTCCCAGGCGTGAGCTATAAAACGCATTCCCAATTAACTGCTTGGAATTAAGTAACAGGTTTACTGAGTTTTGGAGCTTGAATGGGTAACACTGAATTATTCTTTGGGTTTCTGGTTAGATACCAAGGCATTATTGAGTAAGAAACATCTAGCAACAATCAACCATTTTTGCCCCTAATATCTGCTTTGGGAACAGAATCTAGGAAAGGTTGGAGGAATTCAAATTCTAAGAAGCATTCGTAAGACATCTACAATTCTTTTTGAGAACAAGTTAATAATTTACTATTTATCGAACACCTAGTATGTGCCAGACATTATGCTAGATGCCATACTTGCTTTACCATCTATAACCTGTTACTACAAACTTACCAGGTGGGTGTGTTATTCTCATTTATCTGATGAGGTTTATTGTTATTATTCTGATGAAATGTCTCAAATGTTATATTCTTAAAGTCATATCCTTAAGAAACTTCAACCTTAAGTCTAGAACTGAATACATGTTTATTCCCAAATGCCTTGACATGTTCCCCTCTGATGAAATAAGACATATTTTGTTATTTTCCTTGGAAGGAAAGTTATGCCCAACCTAGATAGTATATTCAAAAGCAGAGACATTACTTTGCCAACAAAGGTTCGTCTAGTCAAGGCTATGGTTTTTCCTGTGGTCATGTATGGATGTGAGAGTTGGACTGTGAAGAAGGCTGAGTGCCGAAGAATTGATGCTTTTGAACTGTGGTGGAGAAGACTCTTGAGGGTCCCTTGGACTGCAAGGAGATCCAACCAGTCCATCCTGAAGGAGATCAGCCCTGGGATTTCTTTGGAAGGAATGATGCTAAAGCTGAAACTCCAGTACTTTGGCCACCTCATGCGAAGAGTTGACTCATTGGAAAAGACTCTGATGCTGGGAGGGATTGGGGGCAGGAGGAGAAGGGGACGACAGAGGAGGAGAAGGGGACGACAGAGGATGAGATGACTGGATGGCATCAGTGACTCGATGGACGTGAGTCTGAGTGAACTCCAGGAGTTGGTGATGGACAGGGAGGCCTGGCGTGCTGCGATTCATGGGGTCACAAAGAGTCAGACACGACTGAGCGACTGATCTGATCTGATCTGAGTATTCTTTTACATATTTTTTTGCTATTCGTATTATTCTATTATCACGTTCACACTTTTATTAATTTGTAGGAGCTCTTTGTATATTAGAGATGGAATCCCCTTGTCATATGCTGTATAAGTCTTTTCCGCGTTTGTCTTTATCTTTACCTTTGACTGTAGGGTGTGCTTTTGTTGTACTATGGTTTTGTTTTTAATGTAGTCAAATTATTAGTCTTTTCTTTCGTGTTCTTGGCTTTAATGGTATAAAATTTTAGTATGTTATATAGTTTCTGAGATTTAAGATGGATTTGTCATTTTGTCAACAACAAAATGTCACTTGGAAATCAAATTAGAATTGTTGAAAATATTGTTTAGGCTATTTATTACACAACTATAGTCCTTAACCTTGGGTTGAGAAGATCCCCTGGGGAAGAGAATGGCTGCCCAATCCAGTATTCTTGCCTGGAGAATCCCATGGACAGAGGAGGCTGGCTGGCTATAGCCCATAGGGCCGCACAGAGTCAGACACGACTGAGTAAGTAACACACAATCCTTTACACCACTAAAAAAATGTTTAATGATGACTAAAGTTAACACACTTATCAATATTTTTAAAGGGGAAAAATAATCAATATTTTCAAAATCCTGTCTGTGCCAATTTGTAGGTGATACTCTGTGTCTTGCATATTTATTACCTGAAATAACATGATCCCAATAGAAAACTCTGATTTGGTCAAGAAACAACTTTACAAGCTGTTGCAGAATACAGATGCAAGTATCACAGCTTCAAACTGTGAGGCAAGATCCAGCCAGGGCTCGGCTGGAAATGTTTCCATAATGACCACACGTGGGATAAAACAACAGAAAATCATTCACTCTCACTGGAAGGTGAAGCATTCTAGAAAAGTTTCTCTTTGCTTTCCTGGAGATGCTACGTAGGACCCCCAAAGTTCATGAAGGATAGAGTGACAACATGCAACAGCCTGCTGCATGACCTCCACACATGCACACACCATTCTTTGATGAGGATTTGCTCAGTGAACCAACATTTGGTCCCTATAGGCTTTCCTTTGATTTGTTGTTAATCCAGACCCCTGGTCAAGAAAGTACAGCTGGCTTTAAAAGATCCAGATTTTTTCTGATTTCATAATGCCAGTTCAGCTTCCTTTAAATTCTGCAACAAAATTCTTCTCAGCAGGTCATAAAATAATGGATTTATGAAAGCCAACGACAATTCAAATTTCTCTTTTTAAAATTGATGAAATTAACAATAGCAACAATAATGAAATCATTTGGGCAGCATGAGTCAAAAGAAACCATACAGAAACCATTCCTGTAACAAAAGCAGCTGTGTAAGATAAATCTTCATTTTGATCTCTTGAGAATATAAAACAATTTTAGCTGTCTTTTCATTCTTTGTATTTTACTATTAAGTACTATAAAAAATATCAATTAATTAATAACAGATAGTCTCATGTTCAACACGCTCACAACTGTACCCTCACCTGATGAAGAAACACTCTCCTATTGGTTAGCGATTGTTAGATGAAATGGAGTGCTGGGCCAGGGATATAGGGCATCCACAAAAACAAAAATAGAATCACCGATACAAAGACTCATCAGCCATAGGAAGAGTGGAGAGACTTAAATGGGAAATAAGTACATAATAGATTTAACTAAGAATTTAAATCCTGTGATTCAGGAAAGAATGTGTAAGCAGAAGCTGCGGCATAAGACAATTCAGTGGAGAAAATTGAAATTGAGCTGGATGTTAGAGAACAAGTGGGAGAAATGTTCAAGGAGGGAAGAAGGCAACAGTTCCATAAGAGCGGAAAGGTAGAAATGAGCATGGTACATGAGCAAAACATGATTCACCCGTGGAGCCGATGAAGACTCTCTTACTGAAAGGCAGACAAATGTTCCACCATACAAGGAAGGGAGAGAAAATAAGACAGGGAGATGCAAAGAGAGGCTTGAGGAATGAGAAGTTTCACCAGGTATGAGCAGGCTATTGCTACCCCACCTCTCGACCTTCCAGGTTCAAAAATGGAAAGATTGTTTTTTTTAATATAAAAGTTCCTTATAGAATCCAGGGGTGGGCAAAACACTATCTGCTATAATATTGTATATTCTTCCCTTACTGTGTGTCCACCTCCCATTACACCTGGATAATTACTTTACACAGGGAGGCATGCAAAAGGAATTTTAGAATGAATAAACTAATAAAAAAAATGATAAAATTTTTGAGGAGTTTATTATATTATTATTATATCTGGACATGAACTTTTGGGGGTTTCAGGGGACTGGAATAAAAATGGTGGGAGAAAGGAAAACCAGCTATTAAACTCCTGCAGAATATTAATTATAAAATGATAAGGATTTAGATTTAGGAGGCAGGAATAGGAATAAAAACAGAGACATTAATTTAAGAAAATTATTGAGTCATTAAATTATTTGAGTCATTAAATTATTTCTACTCATGGCTATTCCCATCTAACACCCAGGTCAAGTTTAGGTGATTTGACCAACTATTACACGCATTCATTCACATGGAAAATATCTATTGAGCACTAGGCACTCTTTTGGCCCCAGGGTCCAAAGTGAAATTCAAATTTATTTTCTTCAAATTTCTGACTGATCACATAAAGCCATGAACCCTGACAGCCTAACGACTCATGTACAATTGGTCATTATCACAATAATCATCCCTGATTACCAAAATAACCTGGCATTTATTAGGAGAAAGGTTTGAAAGAGTGCATTTTAAGGCTGAGTAGCATTAAGACAGTCCCAACTGTGTATATATTGGAAACATTAAACAAGCAATTAAGCACTTCATCTCCAGTCACTTCACATTTACCCAAGTGAGACAGAGTTCTAACCAGATATAACATTTTAGGAAGCATGAATTCAGATAGATTTTTAAGGCAGCAAAAAAAAAAAAAAATTGCCCAACAGCAACCATGTATGGATCATGAGTCAAAATTTTTCTAAATCCAAATTTGAACATGTGTAGTTTAAATTTGATGTTCTTTCCATCATTTAACTTTGCCTTTAGGCTCCACCAGTCACATGCCTTTCTAAATATCTACATCAAGATTAGAGGTCCCAAACATCACTTAGCATATCACTCCCCAGGAGAATAAAATTTAATAACCCCTTTTTTCCTCTCTTCCTTCTTACCTCCTTTTTCTCCTCTACCCCCACTTCTTCCCTTATTCCATCCCTTCCTTTCTTAGCTATTGAGTGCCTATAACTCTTCAGTGTAGTATTGAAGTGAAGTGAAGTTGCTCAGCCATGTCCGACTCTTTGCGACCCCATGGACTATAGTCTACCACACTCCTCCATCCATGGGATTTTCCAGGCAAGGGTACTGGAGTGGGTTGCCATTTCCTTCTCCAGAGGATCTTCCCGACCCAGGGATTGAACCCAGGTCCCCCACATTGTAGGCAGACGCTTTAACCTCTGAGCCACCAGTGTAGTATTAGGTTGACCAAAAAGTTCATATGGAAAAACCTAAACAAACTTTTTAGCTAACCTAATACTAAGGCTGGGAACTCCCATAGTGAACCTGACAGTCTGACAGTCACTGGAGGGCTCCCTTGACTGGAGCCAGCAATTCCAAGTCCTCCAAAATAGAATCCCATCCTTTCCAAGGCTTACACTTCCTGATTACTACCCCAAACCACACAGAACTTCAAAACAGACCAGTAGAGCTTCACATTACCCTTTAAATTCTGAGAGCTTGGCTTTGTTGTTTCTGTCTCCTGAAACTGAACTTCCAGATGTTCAAGCTGGATTTAGAGAAGGTAGAGGAACCAGAGATCAAATCACCAACATCCGTTGGATCATTGAAAAAGCAAGAGAGTTCCAGAAAAACATACACTTTTGTTTTATTGACTACACCAAAGCCTTTAACTGTGTGAATCACAACAAACTGTGGGAAATTCTTCAAGAGATGGGAATATCAGACAGACCACCTGACCTGCCTCCTGAGAAATCTGTATTCAGGTCAAGAAGCAACAGTTAGAACTGGACATGGAACAACAGACTGGTTCCAAATCAGGAAAGGAGTACATCAAGGCTGTATATTGTCACCATGCTTATTCAACTTATATGCAGAGTACATCATGCAAAATGCCGGGCTGGATGAAGTACAAGCTGGAGTCAAAATTACCCAGGAGAAATATCAATAACCTCAGATATGCAGATGACACTTATGGCAGAAAGTGAAGAACTAAAAATCCACTTGATGAAAGTGAAAGAGGAGAGTGAAAAAGTTGGCTTAAAACTCAGCATTCAGAAAACTAAGATCATGGCATCCAGTTCCATCACTTCATGGCAAATAGATGGGGAAACAATGAAAACAGTGACAGACTTTATTTGGGGGGGGGGGAGGCTCCAAAATCACTGCAGGTGGTGACTGCAGCCATGAAATTAAAAGACACTTACTCCTTGGAAGAAAAGCTATGACAAACCTAGACAGCATATTAAAAAGCAGAGACATTACTTTGCCAACAAAGGTCCGTCTAGTTAAGGCTATGGTTTTTCCAGTAGTCATGTATGGATGTGAGAGTTGGGCTATAAAGAAAGCTGAGTGCTGAAGAATTGATGCTTTTGAACTGTGGTGTTGGAGAAGACTCTTGAGAGTCCCTTGGACTGCAAGGAGATCCAACCAGTCCATCCTAATGGAAATCAGTCCTGAATTGGAAGGACTGATGCCGAAGCTGAAACGCCAATCCTTTGGCCACCTGATGCGAAGAACTGACTCATTGGAAAGACCCTGATGCTGGGAAAGATTGAAGGAGGGAGAAGGGGATGACAGAGGATGAGATGGTTGAATGGCATCACTGACTCGATGGGCATGAGTTTGAGTAAGTTCTGGGAGTTGGTGATGGACAGAGAAGCCCGGCGTGCTGCTGTCCATGGGGTCACAAAGAGTTGGACACGACTGAGCAACTGAACTGAACTGTCTCCTGACACTTGGTCTTTCACCAACCCCTTGGAGAAGGAAATGGCAACCCACTCCTGTACTCTTGCCTGGAAAATCTTATGGACAAAGGAGCCTGGTAGGCTACCGTCCATGGGGTTGCAAACAGTCGGACACAACTGAGCAATGTTACTTATAAAACAGTGCCCCAATCTGACACAGTCTGACCTGGATTCAAATTCTAACAACATTGTTCTGTCTACGGGATCTTGAATAAGTTAATTAATCTCTGGGACCCTCACTTTCCTAATTAGGTAAATTAAAATAATAATACTTACATTTCCAGGATGTTGAAAAGATTAAATGAGATGATTTAACCTCTCTCCTGTGTGAAAGCATCTAACAGACACTTTATGATGATTTTTCTGGGACAATTACAGGAAAAAGTGAGCTATCCTACCAAATTCCCAGAGCATGTTATACCACTGCACTTTCAAGCCACCTCCAATTATTAGTTATTTTTTTAAATTTATTTATTTTTTAACTGAAGGATAATTGCTTTACAGAATTTTGTTGCTTTGTGTCTACCTTAACTCCCTACATAGGACCAGAGGATGTGACAAACCTATTTATGGCTTCCTGATACCTGAGACATACACAGTTGGTCACACTGAGGGGAAAAGGAGAAAGATCCTCATGGTTGACATTAGTAGTTTAAAGATTCTTCTGAATTTGGAGACTTATCTAACATTCAGATTGTTCCTCTGAGCTTTACCTAATCGTGCAAATGGGAAGTCACCTCAGAACGACCTCCTTTTTTTATTTCTGTTGTTACTGAGTTTAAATCCAAATACAAAGGCTGAAAATACTCATATCTAAATACTATCCACTTAATTTCATATTGCTCTTCATGTTCAAAACAATTAAGAGCAAACCAAAAAGAGAGTATTTTGCAATACAACAGATTGCCAAAATAGGAACCCAGGCAGAAAATTAAAAGGTTAATGAAGAGTCAACCCAGTCCAGCTGGCATGCTAAGCCAGTGACTAGCACCCTCACAATAATAAGAATTACAAGCATATGTCTTCAAAGAAATAATTGAGGCAGAAGGGACTCATTTCACTAGGCCATGATCATGGCCAAACTTACACCTAAGCCAATGCAACTTCAGAAAACCTATGACTCTTGCCTTAAGAAGCTTCAGACCACTTTACAGAATCACTGCGCTAGTCAATAGCACCCTACTTCTGCAGGAGTAATTTATGGTCCCCTAAATCAAGGACTTTCCACTGTTCAATAAAACTCTCTCCTGAATTATAACAAAAGTCAAAACTAAGTTCACCCAGACTGCTGCTGCTGCTGCTAAGTCACTTCAGTCATGTCCCACTCTGTGCGACCCCATAGACGGCAGCCCACCAGGCTCCGCCGTCCCTGGGATTCTCCAGGCAAGAACATTGGAGCGGGTTGCCATTTCCTTCTTCAATGCACGAAAGTGAAAAGTGAAAGTGATGTTGCTCAGTCATGCCCAACTCTTAGCGACCCCATGGACTGAAGTCTGCCAGGCTCCTCCATCCATGGGAGTTTCCAGGCAAGAGTACTGGAGTGGGGTGCCATTGCCTTCTCCGTCACCCAGACTGGCAACATGCAACCGGAAGCTCTCCATGGCCCCCATGCATTATTTCAGAGAGGGCAGAAGCCCTGGCATCTGTGAATCCCGCCCAGCAGCTCACCACTCCCCAGTATGGTTATCCCCACACCCTGCCCCTGTGCCAGGAATCTGGAGACAACCTACAATGGGGACAACCTGTCTTCTTGGATCAAGATCGAGGAGCATCTTGCTCCTTCTCTGGTAGACGGACATAGCTGCTGTATAAGAGGCTGCAAAATGACCAAAGGGAAATCTTTTATTTTTTGTTGTTGTTGTTGAAGTATAGTTTATTTACAGTATTATATTAATCTCAGGTATGAAGCATTGTGATTCAGTATTTTTACAGATTATACTCCATTAAATGTTATTACAAGATAATGGCTATAATTCCCTGTGCTATATAATATATCCTTATTGCTTATCTATTCTACACACAGTTGTTTGTATCTCTTAAACCTACACCCCTAATTTGCAACCCCCATCACCCCTTTCCCCTTTGGTAACCAAAGGAAACCGTTCACAATGTACATGTATTTAACTGCAATATAAGCTCAATATGAGCTGCAATTGCTTCACATGGAAAAAATCCAAGGCCTTCCCAATGGAGAATTCAGACTATGAAGGTGATGGGCACTAAGGAATAGGAGCAGGTTGGCAAGATTCTCAGGACACGTTTGGATATAATTGCTTATTCTTTTTTTCCAGGAAAAGTCCCCATAACAGGGAAGGAACCCCTCCTTGCCCCTTTCCAGTAAATTCTCCTCATAGCACGTTGTACCTCCCCGGGGACATTTAGAGACTGCCATTCATTTAATTGCTTGAAAAGCCCAAACCAAACAAGAGTCACTGGAGCTTGGCCCTGTTTGTTGGCTGTCTGCAGATTTACAATTTAGCACCATGTGGATCTTCCGAGCCAAAGTGTTAGAAATCTAAGGGGCGCATTCCACCTCTCAAAGTACAATGGGCAAGCGTGGAAAAGCTTGAGAGTCCCCACAAGGCACCAAACCCAATTACATTGCAACACGTGTGCAGCCCTTTAAGCTGCTCATTAACATTTGGAAAATTCTTCTGGTAAATGTCTTCATATCCAATTTAGCCTTCTTTCCCCTTCTCTCCACCACCCTCATTTCATAGACAGGCCACAGTAATGAGCTATATAAACGTAACTCTTTAAAAGAAGAATGTCATCACTTCGGAATACAAGAGAACGGTGCATGTCGTGTGTGTCTACAAACTGCAGTTGCTGTCTGTTAGAGTTTGTAGCAACTTTTAAATCTGTCAACACGGCATGAATTTCATACTAAGCTCCTTCCCAGTGCTTGAGCCAGGAAGCAAAGGGGGAACAGGCTGTATCATTTATGGGCAGGCTGGTATCGGGTCAACTGTGACATCACACTCCGCTACCACCGTAACGAGGTGAAAGGCTAGGCTGCGACAACATGGCACTTTGTTTATTGGGAAAATTTAAGTGGGGGCTGTATTTCAACTTCTGATAAAACTGGAACAAAGACTAGGGATTACAGATTTTTAACAGCTCCAAACAAGAGGAGAGTGAAAAAGAGAGGAGCCATCTAGGAACTTAGTGAAAAATGCCAAAAGTCAAAGGATCCAAGTAGGCTCCAAGCAGACTGGTTCCTTGGCATTTATATTGGACATGTCAGCTCAGCTAAAACATAGGCACATCAGCCAAGTGTCTAATTTTTATTTCTTTCCCATGATTAATATTTAAGCAGAGAGGAGAAACCTAAATTGTGTGTATATTTTAAAAAATATGGGTCCCCTGTTTAATACTCTGGCAAGTCTCTACCTTGGTCTAAGTTATATATTCAGAAGTATAACCTCAAATATGTTTTCTAACGTCTTCTTTTTTTGTTCACACTGATATTGGATACCATGATCAAATCCTGTTTCTCCATATAATTACATACAACATTTGAATTAATTAATAACCTACTGAATACAATATTGTGTGGTAAGAGATATTTGGCAAACAAGAGAGAAAGAAAAAGTTTTCAAGATCTAGCTATATTTAGAATTAGGAACTTTTTATGTAGATTTGTAGCTAATACCTGCACTTTGGTGTATTTGTCACACCTAGAGGCCCCATCCGCACAGAGTGCCCAGTGTTTGGGAAACCATCATGTCAACAGCTGACTGTGAGGTAAGGCAGAGTAAAACGAGGACGCTGGGTAAGTGCAGGTGCTAATGGCAATCTGAAGAAAAAGGCACTAAATTCACCTAAAATTATTTTATCTTCTGCTGAGAGAACCCCTACTCCCAAACTAGTCCTTTATGTATACATACATATATCAGTGAGGCAATGCTGCTGCTGCTGCTAAGTTGCTTCAATAGTGTCCGACTCTGCGCAACCCCATAGACGGCAGCCCACCAGGCTCCCCTTCCCTGGGATTCTCTAGGCAAGAACACTGGAGTGGGTTGCCGTTTCCTTCTCCAATCAATAAGGCAATAGGTTTGAGCTATTCTTATTGGGATGGGACCCAAGTTCTCTCTCAAGAGAGAAAGACACCAAAGCATCACACCACCAAAATCTGGAGGAGCTTATTTTTCAAATTGCTCTAAATAGTTCTTCTACTTCATGTAAGTGAGAAATTTATTCTAAAAGAAAACATCCATTGTAGAACCATTACTCTTTTCCTCTTAATTTTCTCAGCTCTAATCAGATACAACCTAGTAGAACTGGGCCTAAATTTTACCAATTCATCCCCTCAATTTTTGTGAAATACTGGTTGCTTCCCACTTCTTAGGAATCCCAATATTAATTGGACTCATGTTTTTTTCCTAATTATGGGCCTCTGAGAAACTTTGCCTATCTCCATGGTGACCATATAGTCCTTCATCAGCTCCAAGTTAACCCCTTCTTTGCTATTTCCTCTTTCTGTAGATGCTCTGCTGATCACCCAGATGCTTAGCTAGGAACACAGACTACTTATTTTTCATTCCCCACTGTCAGGGTAATTACACTGCTTGAAATGTCAAATAAACAGCATGATCCCTAGAATTCAAAAAACAAAAACAAAAACAAAAACCTTTCCAATCTCAATTCTAA
Source organism: Bos taurus (assembly GCF_002263795.3). Lineage (NCBI taxonomy): Eukaryota > Metazoa > Chordata > Mammalia > Artiodactyla > Bovidae > Bos > Bos taurus. The sequence continues at coordinate 19,921,159 of NC_037329.1, read as the reverse complement.
CATATTTATCTGTGCCACTTTTGACAAATTATTTACCCCTCTGAACTTTAATTTACTCATTCCTAAAATGGGAAGAATAATAACATCTACTGTTGTAAAGATTAAACGACACATGAAGTACTGAGTGCAATACCAGTACACGGAAAATGCTCAGTAAATAGCTGTTGACAAAATAATAATTATGTAATGATGAGAAGATGGTTAATAACAAGTATATGATAATCATATATTATATCATAATCATTCTTGGTGGGAACTCATTGCCTAACATTATCCAAAGCTACCATCCTTTCTCTAGTTTAATTCCATATCAAGACCCTAGTATTTTCAGTCTTTCTACCTGGAGGAAAAAAAACAGTGGAGAAAGAGAAAGATAATGGAAACAAAATGCAGAGACAGCCAATCAGTCAGCAAAGTGCCCACCCCATGTGCATACAATCAGCACCAGCTGTAGTCCAATTAAACTTAATCTAGTCACATGCTCATGGGCTCCTCAGAAATTAGAGGAAATCAATTCAAATGCTAATGAGAAAGTCCATAATTTATTATCTGCTGAGGAATGCATGTTACATTAATTTTAACTGTAAACAATTATTTTTATTGCAAGATTAATTACCCTATCTTATACAACTTCCTTTTTTCATATTCTTTTAAGGAATTAGTTTTCAGTTGCTGTTTTGTGGTTCTGTCACAGTTCTTTAGCTTGAGAAAAGTATAATTAATTTAGGGATGCTGCAAATGTTGTTTTCTATTCTTCTGCCAAAAGAAAGTGGAATAAATGGCTAGGTCAAACATAGAGAAAAATAGCTGCAGCTTCCGGCCAAGATGAAAAGACATTAGAACTCAGAATGGAAGTGGAGGGAACCAAACAGAATTTAAAACATAACTTAATGTTGGGCACTTCTGACCATAGCATTTAAGGCTTCGACATACAAAGTCCAGTCTTCAAATTATTCCTAAGTCCTAAAAATCACTGGAAGATTCATGAGCTAAAGTTTTCATAGCAAGAAAAAGACTAATCATTTTTTTCTTAAAATAGCAACAAGGCCTAGATTTCTCCCTACATGCTGGGGGGCGGGGGGGGGGGGGGGTGACTTTTTTTTTTTTTTTAAGTAATTAGAAAAGAATGAAATTTGTGCTTTCAGGATTCTGCTCCCTTGACAAAGTTCCCCTCACTCTGACTTGGCTTTCAAGGTGAATGAGTGTTCAACACAGTGGCTTATGGGAAATTATTCTTAAACCAATCACTTCTCAATGTGGAGAACAGGACTTTAGACAGAGCTTTCAGCCCTATGAGTGTTCAATTATTTCTGACAAATCATTTCTTTACTTGATTCTTATGCTTTTCAAAAGTTAAAGAACTCTACTTCTTTTAAAGGCACAGCTAGACATAACATTTTCAAGATAAGTATTTATGAAATACCAAAATCCATTAGTTTACTTCATTGGGACTTTCTTAATTTAAACTTCCAATGAAGGCAACTGCTATCATCGATTAAAATTAAATTAGTCTAAATTAAATCAATAAGCCTAGTTGTTGTTTTCAATGGGAATTTGGTTAGAAAATGGATAAGAGAATTGAGCTCAGAGAAGATTCAACTGTTAATTACTTGTAAAAGTTTAGGCTTAAAGCGTAATAAGCCTTTGACCTGGGAGTGGAAACAGAGGACCCTGGGCCACAATCCTAAGTCAGGTTCAACTGTGACTTCCTGTCAAGGGCATTGAATTCTAGTTAGTACTAATGTGTTTCAATCTGACCCTCTCGGAGAACTATGGCCTGGAAGGCCATCAGACACAAACAACAATCAGCTGTGTCAGAGCAGACAGGATGAAAAATCATCCATCCCATGAGCAACGAGCTCTTAGCACTCCACACGATAAACTCAAACCAAAAAGTGGGCATTTTTGCCCTTTTTACATGGTTTCATGATTTCTCTGGAGTATTTTCAGAAGTCCCTACTGAGAGAGCATGTGCTACTTATCAGAATCACATATAGTAGCTACAAAAACCAGGAAGTGATTAGAAGGGACAGGCTCTGGTGATACAGCTTACACCTGGCTTTAATTTGATTGTCAGATGTCAGAAGGGCAGGCTTATAAGGCCAGACTTTCCTCTCCTCCAGCCCTATAGGGAATTATTGCTGATTTATTTTAGCAAAGAATGTTTCATGCTCTTGATTTCCATTCCAATTTCTTTGCTTAATAAAATAAGATGTCACATGTCAACCTACATTGTATTGAATTATTTCAGCAACCCAAAGCCATTCAAATCCACTTGAAAATTTGCCACAAAGCCAAGATCTGTCACAAAGCATTAGGATTAGTTACCCCTGGAAAACCTTCCTATATAAGATGAACTGATAGGTGGCACACAACAAGAAAACCTTGAAGGATTTCCAAGTTTTGCACACCAGACTCTGGTTCAACACATATCAAGGTTCTATGGCCCCTTGAATTACTCAATGCCTAGATTTAAATTCCTCTGTTATTCTAATTGGACCAAAACAATCTTAAGGGCTAAATTTGTGAGAAACTTTCCAAGCTGTAGACCTGTCCCACAAAATACATAGGAAAGGACCTCCATTATTTTCAGAGATTTCATATGAATAATTTGCATTCTATTAAAGTCCTCTGATTGATGAAGCCAAGGACATCCAAGCAAATAATAAGCCACAAGTCTGCATTTTGAAGGGCTATCTTGCTCTGGGCCTGTTTCCTTATAGCCAGGAGCAGGGGGTACCTGCAAGTGAACTCATCTTCTAAATGGGGTGAGTGGGAGCATCTCCAACTCTGATCAATTACAGATGTATTTCATACATCCCAAACCAATGTGGTTAAAGAGGAAACTACTTTGGAGAGAGTCTACGGATCATAAATGTGATGAATGAACCAAAGGAACCCCATCTGTAAGTGCTTATGCATTCTGGATTCAATGGTAGAGCTTGAATGGCTTATCCTAAAACACTCTTCAAGGGGGATTCTTTTTTATAGCAAATATGTGTGGAATGTCCTGCAGAACTGCAGGGTTTCATTTTATGTGTATGGGAACCAAGAGAAACACAGAGACACTGCATGAATCCTCCTCCTAAAACTGTTTCTTTGACTATTGGAAAGTATCAAGCCCCAAACATCACATCAGAAAGTATTCTCTCTCATGATTTCCAGTGGAGAAATTCAGTTTTCAAAAGGATAGTGGTTTGGATCTGTACAAGAGAGCATCCTTAGATTCTCAGCTCTTTTGAGATTCACAAGTCTCTGGTCATCCTGGGGTCATTTCAGTGTTCCTATAGAGCAGTGTTTTGGCAGCAGTACATGCCTCTGCCAGTCCCCTCTACCCTTGGAGGAGCTGCTGGACTTCCATCTCTAGGCCCAGCTCCATTAAGTTTCTAAAGGGACTTCTAAGGGCCCATGGATAGAATAAAGGATATCTGTGAACTTCAGTGAGAGAACAATTATTTTCACTACATTCTAACAAAATTTGGTATTTCCTTGAACTGTGAATGCAGACAAGCCAGAGCAAAATGAGCACATCTGAAACTTACAGAAATTACATATATATATATATATATATACTTTTTTTCATATTACTATTATGTTGATGCCATTATCTCTAAATACCATTTATATTTATCACTATTTCAAAATTCTGGTGGTTACATGTATCAGATTTATTTTATTATTAATCTATTATATAAAGCAAATGTAATACTAACCATAATTTTAGAACATTTTATAACTGTGTTTCAATATGATTGGTTTTTCTTATAATTCTAGAGATTTTATTTTATGCATTAAACATATTTTATGAGAAAGGATTTATTGGCTTCATCAAACTTTCAAAGGGGTCTATGGCACACACGCACAAAAGATGAAGAACTCTGACCCCAGCATGACTCTTAGAGTTCTTATCTGGCCATTACCACATAACCCCCAGACCCTCCATCAAACACAACAAAACAGTTTCTATCTGGTCCTAAAGAGTGTTACCCCGGTGGCTCAGTTGGTAAAGAATCTGCCTGTAATGCGGGAGAACTGGGTTTGATCCCTGGGTTGGGAAGATCTCCTGGAGGAGGGCATGGCAACTCATCCAGTATCCTTACCTGGAGAATCCCCATGGACAGAGGAGCCTGGGGGTTACAGTCCATAGGGTCTCAAAGGGTCGGACACGACAGAGCAACTTTCACTTATTAAAGAGTATTACAGCTCTAGTACCCCAATCCTTGCATATTTCCTGCTTGAATTTCTGTCTTAGAAACTAGGTTTATTCTCTGTTCCTTCTAGGACTGGGTCCTCTTATTTGCCCACTCATTTATCCATTCATTCATGGCATCACTTCATGGCAAATAGATGGAGAAACAGTGGAAACAGTGGCTGACTTTATTTTGGGGGGGCTCCAAAATCACTGCAGATGGTGATTGCAACCATGAAATTAAAAGATGCTTACTCCTTGGAAGTTAAGACCAACCTAGACAGCATATTAAAAAGCAGAGACATCACTTTGTCAACAAAGGTTCATCTAGTCAAGGCTATGGTTTTTCCACTAGCTTTGTTTGTAGTGATGCTTCCTAAGGCCCACTTGACTTCACATTCCAGGATGTCTGGCTCTAGGTCAGTGATCACACCATCATGATTGTCTGGGTTGTGAAGATCTTTTTTGTACAGTTCTTCTGTGTATTCTTGCCACCTCTTCTTAATATCTTCTGCTTCTGTCAGGTCTATACCATTTCTGTCCTTTATTGAGCCCATCTTTGCATGAAATGTTCCCTTGGTATCTCTAATTTTCTTGAAGAGATCTCTAGTCTTCCCCATTCTGTTGTTTTCCTCTATTTCTTTGCATTGATTGCTGAGGAAGGCTTTCTTACCTCTTCTTGCTATTCTTTGGAACTCTGCATTCAGATGCTTATATCTTTCCTTTTCTCCTCTGCTTTTCACTTCTCTTCTTTTCACAGCTATTTGTAAGGCCTTCCCAGACAGCCATTTTGCTTTTTTGCATTTCTTTTCCATGAGGATGGTCTTGATCTCTGTCTTCTGTACAAGCTAATGGAGGTGATGAAATTCCAGTTGAGCTATTTCAAATCCTGAAAGATGATGCTGTGAAAGTGCTGCACTCAATATGCCAGCAAATTTGGAAAACTCAGCAATGGCCACAGGACTGGAAAAGGTCAGATTTCATTCCAATCCCAAAGAAAGGCAATGCCAAAGAATGCTCAAACTACCGCACAATTGCACTCATTTCACACGCTAGTAAAGTAATGCTCAAAATTCTCCAAACCAGGCTTCAGCAATACGTGAACCGTGAACTTCCTGATGTTCAAGCTGGTTTTAGAAAAGGCAAAGGAACCAGAGATCAAATTGCCGACATCCTCTGGATCACGGAAAAAGCAAGAGAGTTCCAGAAAAACATCTATTTCTGCTTTATTGACTATGCCAAAGCCTTGGACTGTGTGGATCACAATAAACTGTGGGAAATTCTGAAGGACATAGGAATACCAGACCACCTGACCTGCCTCTTGAGAAACCTATATGCAGGTCAGGAAGCAACAGTTAGAACTGGACATGGAACAACAGACTGGTTCCAAATAGGAAAAGGAGTACGTCAAGGCTGTATATTGTCACCCTGCTTATTTAACTTATATGCAGAGTACATCATGAGAAACACTGGGCTGGAAGAAGCACAAGCTGGAATCAAGACTGCTGGGAGAAATATCAATAACCTCAGATATGCAGATGACACCACCCTTATGGCAGAAAGTGAAGAGGAACTAAAAAGCCTCTTGATGAAAGTGAAAGAGGAGAGTGAAAACTTTGGCTTAAAGCTCAACATTCAGAAAACGAAGATCATGGCATCTGGTCCCATCACTTCATGGGAAATAGATGGGGAAACAGTGGAAACAGTGTCAGACTTTATTTTTGGGGGCTCCAAAATCACTGCAGATGGTGACCGCAGCCACGAAATTAAAAGACGCTTACTCCTTGGAAGTATGACCAACCTAGATAGCATATTCAAAAGCAGAGACATTACTTTGCCAACAAAGGTCTGTCTAGTCAAGGCTATGGTTTTTCCTGTGGTCATGTATGGATGCGAGAGTTGGACTGTGAAGAAAGCTGAGCACTGAATAATTGATGCTTTTGAACTGTAGTGTTGGAGAAGACTCTTGAGAGTCCCTTGGACTGCAAGGAGATCCAACCAGCCCATCCTAAAGGAGATCAGCCCTGGGATTTCTTTGGAAGGAATGATGCTAAAGCTGAAACTCCAGTACTTTGGCCACCTCATGCGAAGAGTTGACTAATTGGAAAAGACTCTGATGCTGAGAGGGATTGGGGGCAGGAAGAGAAGGGGACGACAGAGGATGAGATGGCTGGATGGCATCACCGACTCGATAGACGTGAGTTTGAGTGAACTCTAGGAGTTGGTGATGGACAGGGAGGCCTGGCGTGCCACAATTCATGGGGTCACAAAGAGTCGGATATGACTGAGTGACTGAACTGAACTGATGGTTTTTCCCAGTGGTCATGTATGGATGTGAGAGTTGGACTGTGAATAAGGCTGAGCACCAAAGAATTGAAGCATTTGAACTGTGGTGTTGGAGAAGCCTCTTGAGAGTCTCTTGGACTGCAAGGAGATCCAACGAGCCCATCCTAAAGGAGATCAGTCCTGGTTGTTCAATGGAAGGACTGATGTTGAAGCTGAAACTCCAATACTTTGGCCACCTGATGCGAAGAGCTAACTCATTGGAAAAGACCCGGATGCTGGGAAAGATTGAGGGCAGGAGGAGAAGAGGACGACAGACGATGAGATGGTTGGATGGCATCACCTACTCAATGGACATGGGTTTGGGTGGACTCTGGGAGTTGGTGATGGACAGGGAGGCCTGGCGTGCTGTAGTTCATGGGGTCACAAGCAGTTGGACACAACTGAGCGACTGAACTGAACTTATCCATTCATTCAATAAGCTTATGAGTGCCAACTATATGTCAGATTCTGTATGGTGTGGTAGAGATACAGTACAGAACAAGACAAGTTCCCTGTTCCAGTAGAGCTTAGATTCTAATGGGAGGATGGATAGATGAATAGATAGATAGAAAGAAGCAGTTAGGCAGGAAGCTATGTAGTAAGTAGAGATAATGTCATGGGAAAATGACAGCTTGGCCACATTATCTTGGTAGGTCATGCATGACATTTCTGAGATTTGGCTGGTAAGAGCAGCCAATTTAATGTTCAGAGAGGAAAATCACTGGAGTATTTTGGGGATCAGAGAAGGCCAGGGTAGTTGGAACATAGTTTTGAGGCAGAGTGTAGTCATCGATGAGGCCAGAATAGAAAGAAGGGATTCTTCCATGAAGAGTATCCCAAGTCAGGGTAAGAACTTTGTGTTTTACAAAAGTGCTGGGCAGTCATTTAAGGGTTTTAAGCAGGAGATTTTTATGATCCTATTTACATTTTTTAAAAGATTGTTTTGAAAAAATAAATAAATAAAAGATTGTTTTGGTTGCTACGTAATAGTAGGCTTTGCTCAGTGGTTTTGGTTGTGTCTGACTTTTTGTGACCCCATAGACTGTAGCCCATCAGTCTTCTCTGTCCATGGAATTTCCCAGGCAAGAATACTGGCATGGGTTGCCGTTTCCTTCTCCAGGGGATCTTCCCAACCCAGGGATTGAATGGGCATCTCCTGCATTGCAGGTGAATTCTTTACCACTGAACCACCACAGAACCCCATGAGTAGGCTATAGGAACACAAAAGTGAAATGAGGCAGTGAATTAGGAGGCCAGTGCAGTAACCTTACAGGACTAGGTGGTAGCAGAAGAGATGGAGAGAGAGTGATGGAACTGGGATATGTATCAGGCTGGGTGGTAGCAGGAGGCAGTGTCACAGTCAAGATAATTTGAGGGAAGATTAAAATGAACAATTTACAAATGTGTGGACTGAGTATAAGGAAACCGTAAGAGATAGACAGTAGCCTGACTTTTAACCTGAAGCCCAAAGGGAACGGGAAGTGAGGCTACCGGAACCCAGAAAGAGAAAGTGTGCCAAGCTGGCTGCCTCAAGAGAAGCTCTGACCTTTGGGCAGAGGGCATAGCCAGTCCCAGGCTATGTTACCACTTAAGAAGGCCACTGATGGGAATAAACCTGCCGACACCATCCTTCTCTCCAACCTCCTATCAGGACTCACTGTTGGCCAGAGGGACAGCAAGTCCAGTGACTGTTCTATACAGAGTGAAAGAAAATGAGCGATTCTGGAGGGGCGAACAGAAGGTGTTAAGTGCAGCATGTGTCGGGAGGTACTGTGGAGAAAGCTCCTGGACTGTTCTTGAGACCCTGTTCTCCAGAGTGTCATCCTTGAACCCTAAAGCTTCCTGCCTGCCTCCGTGCTTAGAGTACCAGGTGTCTTGCACCCATCAATTGTGAAGTTTATTTCCTTGCATCTAAGTTCTTGGTTTACAATAACTTGTATAGTGTCTATTTAATGTAAGACTGTGGTTAGTGTATGAATGAATATCCCCTTCCAGGTTCCTATGTTCTCCACACCTATGGAGTGCGGTTACTCCGGGTCAGCTCTCCGGCCACCCTCTGCTGTGCAAGCAGCAGCACCTCCACGGCTCTAGCTGTGCTGGCACACCGGCCCCCTCCCAGCTCCCCAGACGGGCCCATCACAGGCTCCTGTCCTACTTCTTGACCGTCTCTAAGTCCCACTCTGTCTCCCTTTCACCCCTCACAAAACTACTGTCAACCTGTTCTGAGATGATTACCTACATTTTTAGTGTTTTTTAACCACAAAGATCTAAATTCTGAGGAGTAGCAGATGTATGGCTTCCCCTCCGAGCTGTTCTGTATCAAGTTAGCACTCTCATCCTTGTGTCTTAGAACCTTGGTGAATATGCATGAGCACACACACACACATATATATCATATATATCTCAAAGCCAAAGATACATGATCTGTCGTTCCATTTAGTGCTTGAAGATGCAGGTGTTTCGTGCTGACATGTCTCGTTGTATAAATGTTAACACCGGATTTTCTTTGGAGATTATAAACTGAGCCTCTGCTTTGATGAAAATAAAATACCAAACATCCAAGCATAAATGACTTATTTCTGAAAAGAACAAACTACTTCATGCTTATCAGCCTCCATATCTTGCCTGTCTGGTACAGTAGCATACACAACTTTCTAGCTCTGCCTCCAAAACTAGATAAATCTCTCCTGTGATAAATATTCCTTCTGGGGCAAAGAATGCCTCTGTGTATTTATCTAGAGAAAGAATTTAACTCTTGTCTACATGTTAAGAAAAAAATTAGGGTGGGAGAAGAAGGAAGAGGAGAAAGGTAACAGATTGTGAAGGATTGATTACTAAAGCAAAAAAAAAACATCAATCTTGAGACTTTGATGATTTAACCAGCCACAAAAGCATAGAAATGTATGAGAAAGCCCTGATTGATTTTTAACTCTGTAATCCTTCCCACCCCATCTATTATCCTGTATGGATCATATTAGCCGTCATTATGACTAACACAAGACAGAACACTGACATTCACCTGACATGATATAACTGTAAGTGGAATCGGCTTATACACAAAAGCTTTTACCTGGTTATTAATAGTGTTCTCTGCGGGTGAGGGACTGGACTGATATTAAAACCTCCATCGGCTGTGTGGAGCCATTGCAATTTGATTTCAGTCCAAGAAGCAGCTCCTGAAAGTAGTTCTTGTACAGCGCCCTGACAAACTGCATGAATATCATTCCTGGATGCTCACCCTTTTAAAAGGCTCATAAAATACTGGGGGCTGATGACACCTTGTTGGCACTGAGGATTCCAGGCTACGATGGCTAAGTTGAAAGACATCAAGTATGTTCACAAATGCCTTGACGACGTCCCTTGTCTTCGCCACCACCAACATGAATGCCAAGTAGAAGAAGATTCAGAGCAGATAACTTTTCAGGTGACATGTGTGATAGTAAAACACAGATGAGCACGTAATTGAAGTATTAAAGTCACTTGGTGACTTTTGCTTGTTTCACTTACCGTCAATGAATCAATGCAAAATATTTAGTTCTTAAGCAAACATTTACCTACTCAACTCTGTGAGGCTTTCAAATACTTTCATTTCTAACTAAACCAAGAGCTAAATTAG